>NC_090721.1:10431833-10743042 GCF_040954835.1 Lepisosteus oculatus | reverse complement strand
TCAAAGCAGCCATGAGCGCCACTCGTCCTCCAGGGCAGGAGTCCTGCAGGCTTTACCAGCAACTGATGAAGACCTGAAAGCACCGGTGCTTTGACGTCTTGGCTCACTAATCACTTTAGTTAACTAAGATCAGAGGTGGAGTGATGCAGTCGTGCAGCCCAGAAGGACTGGCATTGCCCTTCCTTTGATTAAAGGGATTGCTTTGATGTCACCCCTGTGAGCCGTTCCTGCCCCCGGTGCCCCAGTGACAGCAATCCGGGTAGTTTCGCTGGCCGCAGTGAGTGTTAATGCAGATCCGCAGAAACCCCATCTGTGCTTTCAAGTTTTCAGTGGGTCTGCGCCGAAGGGATTTATTTCACACTCAACGTATACGTGTGTGCGCAGATTTTTCTTTTCCATTGTGGGTAATGAAATATCATCTGCTTTTTGTTTGTTAAACAGGAAATGCCAGTCAAGGTTATTTTTTAAGAACGAGTCCCAAGTGCATGTTGTATTAATGAGGTTGTCTCTTCTGCACTGTTTTATGCAAACTGGCTTTGAGAAGGCTGGGTGAAATGGAGAACATATTGTTAAAGAAATGTGCCGCTTTGTTGGTAATGCATGTTTGTTTTTATAAAGAATTTAGTTTATTTTACGCTCTCATGAAGCATGCTCAGTACATACAAAAAATTACTCGCACCAGGTTTGCTGTTGACAGGTGCCCCAGGGCTTTAGTGACGAGAGGTAAGGAGAGGCTGCTGTCCAGGACGTCCCAGGACGTGAGCTCAGACAGCACTTGCCCCGCAGGTGCAAGTAGATCTCCAAGCTCCTGAGCTGGATGTACGTTTTAGAAATGTTTAGGAGGGCTGTCTTCATTTCGTGCATGGTGCATGAGGTTTTGGTACAAATCCAGGTTTTTCCAGTTCGGGGGGTAGGATGGGGAGAGGCGGAAGTGAGATGTTGACATTCTCTGGTTTAATTATAATGAGAAGCAGTCTCCCCTCCAGCGTTCCAGACCCGCACACTTCCGATCCGCAGCTGACAGGATTGTATACGAGTCCAGCGTTTTGCAAAAGACATACGTTACTGTCTTGAAAAGTAAAATAATTGCATGTTCTCACTGAGCGCTGGTTTTGAGATGTGCCATGGATGCTGATGCATAGCGGAATTTAATTAGCAGCTTAATCAGCAGCACCTGTTCGTAACGAGACCCATCCTAGACGGCAGGAGAAGGAAGGCAGCTGGTCACGCTCGCCGTAAGGCCAGGCCTGGTGTGGGTGTGCGTGCGCTGGGGTCCCCTACGCGTCTTCTGTGCCGCTGAGCTGGGCGAGGGGCAGTGCCCCGCGCCAGCCTGTCCGCGGGCCGGCCGTGCTTTCCCAGGCACAGGCGACTGTGACCATCCTTCTCCCTGCATGGGGACGATGGATGAGGCAAGCGTCTTCTCCGACCCAGCTGTGCACCAAACACAGCTGAGGCCTGTCCCCCAGGCTTCTTAATGACAAGGAATGAGGAACATTCTTATTTTTAAGATCCATTCTCCCGATCAGGAACCCCTTTTTTTCTTACAGATAAGTACTGTGGCATTTGGTCCTAAGGCTGTTTTAAGGATCCCAGTTGGCTGTGGTCCTGTGGGCTTGTTCCAATGTCATGTTCTTGATCTGCAGCCTCTTGCGGTAAAGACTAATCTGAACTATGATAGCAGTGTGTAAAATCTTAAGGTAATTTCTGTATTACACTGCATTTTTAAAAAGCAACATCATCGTGTAGGAATGAATCATAAATATCGCTCCCATAGGGACAGTAAGGTGATAAATATCCTCAGCATGGAAATTAATTTGGATAGTTGTGCTAGTTGGGATTTTACCACAGATCAGATTTTGAGGAGCTCTTCCTGTGTTGCAGCTCTTTGCGTGCCAGCCTGCCAATACACAGGAAATAAAATGTTCTATTTTCCCAGTTAGGCAGGAGCATCCTGGGCCGTCTGTCCTGGCGTGACGGAGAGAGGGGACCTTCCATGTAGCTTAACTGCACTGGGAGCCCCTTCCGGCTGCATCAGGCCAGACCACCTCAGGGCTGCCTGGGAAACAGAAGTGGAAACAGGGTGCTTGTCCAACCTGTTCCTTACCTCCAGAGGGCTTTTAAAGAGGACCGTTAACTACAGGATCTTTAAGAAAATGATTGCAGATAATGCCTTCCCTAATCATTTCCTTAAGGGAGTGACTTGTGTGTGGTCTGCCTCGAATTC
Source organism: Lepisosteus oculatus (assembly GCF_040954835.1). Classification (NCBI taxonomy): domain Eukaryota; kingdom Metazoa; phylum Chordata; class Actinopteri; order Semionotiformes; family Lepisosteidae; genus Lepisosteus; species Lepisosteus oculatus. The sequence continues at coordinate 10,740,818 of NC_090721.1, read as the reverse complement.
CTGCGTCACAGCCACCCTGCGTGTCTTCTAATGAGAGTTTTTTCCCCAAATTCCACATATGAAAAGAGTGTTTATTATTGGGTAAAACAAGAAATAAGCATGGAGGTGCAGAGAAAGGAGGAGGATGTCTCCCGCACAAACGTCACTGGCCTGACCTGCACCAAATTTGCTGGCTCATTAGACCCCCCCACCCCTGGCGGTCTGACCTGTGTGCTGCAGTGTCCTGCAGCTTGCTGGACCTCTCTGACCCCAGAGCTGGACTGAGGAGTTCATCTGGAGCAGCGAGCTGGCTGCTGTGCTTTCAGAAAGGGCTTTGCCAGCGCCTGAGGATTTGAAACCTTTTTGTTTTCTTTTGCATGACCTTCAGAATCTTCTTTTTTTAGAAAGAATAACATGGAAGTGGTCATTTTGGTTTACGATGGAAAAGGGCATACTTGCACCCAATGGTGGGCCTATTTTGGCAACCAGTCATTTTCCCCGGGTTTTGCTTAAGTGTGTGGCCCATAGTCTGGTAATCGGCATTTTTTCTTCTTACCTGTAAAAGATTACAGATACTGAGAGTTTTTTTTTACAAGGGCAGCTTTCATCTTGAAAACTACATAGAGGTTGCAGGTATGCGGCAAAATGCTGTCCCTTTTTTGGCTGGTGCTGTCTGTGCACCATGGGCCGCGCACAGCAGAGTTCTCCCCTCACTGTCCTTTACTATATAACTCTCAGATAAATCTTTAAGCCTCTTCGTTGTCAGGTTTTCAGTTCAACTGCTGTGGCGTGGCGACGAGCCTAGCGAATGCGATAGATCCCGTTCTGCTGTAAATCTAGAGCTGAGTGATTGATTGCCAGCGCACCCAGCTCGCTAAACACATGGCACTGTCAGCTTGTGCTATTTTAGAGTGAGGAATGGCTGTTTATTTCCTGGAGAGAGATTTAGGAGCCTGGGTCAGGGGCCTCTCTTGCTTGTAGGAGCTGGTCCACATGGCATTTTCTCCCGCGCAATATGTGCGGTTTCCCCTGCTGCAGGCAGATGTTTCAATATTGACAATTCGGATTCCCTGACGTCACGGCTCAGCCGCCAGCCTGTCGTGCTTCCCTTTGAAGTGAGAAAGGCCTCCTCTGTTTGCATCGGGGAGGAATTTCTGTAGTTGGTGAAAGACAAATGGGGTGGGTGGGGGGGGGGCGGACGTGAGGTGGGGGCTTATTTTTGTCGGTGCCACCTGTGCCCAGTGCCACACTCGGCGCCGCAGACGGCTTGGCTGGCATGCGCCCTGCGCCACGGGAGAGCGCCGCAAGCAAACAAACAGAGCCGCGTGCGGCAGGGAGGAGGCAGTGGAAAACTTAATGGGACTGACAGGCCGGGCCAGGGTGTGTTTGTAGGTGCCTCCGCTCATCCGCCTGGCCTCTGCGGCTTATCTGCTTCCTAGGGACCAGTTTGACTTGGACAAAAAGTCACGGGAAAGGAAGGAAATTCCTTAGATTTCTGTATCACAATTGTGGAAAACTCTGCCTCCGAGAAATGTGTTGAAACGGCGTGATTGAGCGTAAAGCAAAACAGATACGGACCGCTGTGGCCCCGGAATCCAGTGACTGACCTGTGCCATGACGGGGTTAGTGCACCATGGCCATGGAGCTTGTAAACAGTCCCTGAAAAGGGTTGATTTTTGCTTATTTAATTTTGCCTGTTTTTTATCATTTCTCTTGCCTTCACTGTGCTGGTTTTGATCTCTCTGATCAGAAACACTCCCGACTGGGAGACCTCTGGTGTTGTGGGAATCTGACTCGGAGCTTGTAGATGCAAACGGAAGAGACCCTGTAGGAAACCGCAGTGCGTCCGTCCATCACATGTATGGCTGACCTCGCGCAAGAGCAGCACCATCCCTCTGTGAACCCGGCCACCACAGGCTCACATGGTGGGGGCAGATCTGGTAACAAGGAGTGGGGAAAAGGGGAAGGGAGGCAGTGCCCTCGTTTCTTTTGGAAATCTGGTTTGTAGGGAGAAATTTAGGCTTCTGTCAGACCCTGAATTTTCAATAAATTAGATTATACTGAACACCTCTAGTTTACCTGTTTTTGTACCATGTACATTATGTAACCTCGACATTTATTCAGGGGTGTCAGTCCGCATGTTGTCTTTTGTGGTTTTTGGTCTCATGGCATTCAGGAAGAGCACAGCATCTGACTGCACTCTCTGCTCCGCGTTGGTCCTGTTGGGGATTCTCCTCCCAGCACCCGGAGAGGTCCTTGGGCCCTGGCTGTATGCCTTGTAGCACCAGTGAGCCGAATACTCCCCTCCTCCTGCTGGTCAGGGACCTCTCTAGTGGTTGTGACTTCCTGTCTTGTGTTCAGGTGTTCAGAGTGGCCAGTGTGTGTCTGGGAAGCCCCCCGGAGAGCTTCTGCTGGGAATTCCGGGACAAGGAAAAGGCATTCCACCGGTTTGGGCCGCTCACCCCTCTGCAGTTCTACAGAGAGCACGTGAAGCCGCTCTATAACATCGAGGACAAGGTGAGGAGTCAACGTGCGCACACAGTGCTTCTGCAATCCTATAGGAATTTCCCACTGTTCTGGAACAGTCAGCTTTCGGAAACTTTGGGCTTCAAAGTAACCTCACTTGACTTCAGAGACAAGACTGTTACACCTTCTGAGTACTTTTCTCCTTTGCAGCAGTTCCTTGAATGTAGCCTTCTGTGTCCAGGTCATTGATCCTGCTGCTTCCTGTCAGGGCGACATTTATTTCTGTGCTGTGTACAGTAACACTTGGCGTTATAACACTATGGACAATCCCGCACTGCCCATAATGACTTAATGACTTAAATAATCAAACTGACTAAATTCCATCTGTTCTGAAGAGGCACAACAGTGTTGCACTTTACTCAGGTGAATCTCTTTTGACTTGAGAACGAATTGGTATGGGTTTGACTGTCGGTGATGAAACGATACTGTAATTTGAGAGACGGGTGCATTGTCCAGGTCTACCACTCATTGTGTCCTCTCCGTTTGCTGTGCGCAGATCTGCCTGGTGCACGACCCCCGACCCCAGAACCCCCACAAGAAGCTGTACACCGTGGAGTTCCTGGGCAACATGGTGGGGGGCCGGAAGACGCTGTACAACAACCAGCCCATCGCAGTGCTCAAGAAGGCCGCCGCAGACTCCATCAAGGAAGGCGAGGTGAGGGCTCCACGCTCTTCCCGTCTCTTCCCTTCTTCCTTGGGACAAGGTCTCCTTCCCACAAGTCCTGGCAGGAGCTAGAAAAGTGGAGGTCAATTTCCCAGGCGTGTGGAAGTTTTTGAAAGCATAGATGCAGTCACCAAAAGGTATACCATGTAGGCCCAGCCTTTGAAAGCTGATTGTCTTTACTTTAGAAGGACTTGTGGGATCCCGAGTCTTGCGTCTGAGTGAAGCGGTTGTGTGCATGAGCGTTTTCACCATGCGTCGCGCACTGGAGCCTTCAAGATGGCTCCGTCCACTCGTGTGCTCCGAGCTTCTGGGTGAGCACAGATGAGGGTCCCTGCTGGGGGATGTGAAGACTCGGGAGACGGCAGTCTCAGCCTTGTGTCCCTTGGCATTCAGATACATATTATCTCGTGAGAGTTTTTTATGATTTTCCAGTGAGTGAAAGGGGATGTTGTGGTCTGCTGTGATTTCTGACCGTGCTGCAGGCAGGCAGGCATGGAGAAAAGGTGGATTCGAGCTGGCGTTTCCCATTCTTCCAGGCCTTAGCTGTCCTGTCTAGGCCTGGAGTCTGTCCTGTGGAACCCCTCCCCCAGATCTTGTGTTTTAATTAAGCAACCATAAATACGTATTAACGTTTCATGGAGAAGCTGGTGTTGTCGCAGATTAAATGTGAAAGTAAGAGAAGATCCCCCCCCCCTCCTCTCCCTTCTTCCCACAAACCTTTGGCCTTTCGTGGCTGGACTCCCTTTCAAGCAGTTCCCCCTTCACACAAATGAAACTCTACACTTAGAAAAGGCAACATGAAAATACAAAGTAGTAAAACCTCAATATCTTAATAATGCAAATCTCACCGCTGTGTGAGAGTGTTGATTTTTCAATGGGGCGAAAAGTCTTCCTTTGTTTTTGAGCACCCCTTGGATAATCCCTTGATGACCCCCTCACCAGCGTTCCCTGCTCCGAGGAAAAGCTGCTTCATGCCGTTTTGTGGCTGTGCAGCCGCCCCAGCCCACTGTCCTCTGCCTGGTAGCTGTGTGTTTAACCCAAATGATTCTGGCACACAGTAGTGCCGAGTTTCTCTTCATCTTGGTTCTGATGGCTAAAATGCTGATAGAAAATGTATCCCCAAGGAGTGTGCGGCTCTACGCTTCTGCAGTAAGTATTTTGTGCAAGTTTTACAATTCATTTGACTTTGAAAAGGTGTCACTGGCTTCCGTCCTGCGGTAATTTGAGGGTTTTGTGTGAACAAGCTTCTCCACGTGGGGCCTCTCTCACAGACCTCGGCTGGCATTCCTCTGTTTGTTCTCTCCTGTCTAGGCAGTCTGGTTCGGCTGTGACGTGGGGAAGCACTTTCACGGCAAGCTAGGCATCAACGACATGAACGTGTGAGTGTGTGGGCATGCGTCGAGCCAGAGGGCTTCTCCTCCGTGCTGCAGCGTGCTAAAACGAGTGTCCCTGTGCTAAAACACTGATGCTGAGCATGTTCTCTGTTTTCTTTAGATGTAAGTGCTTTGAAAATTGAATACGGCATGTTAGTCCCCAAGTCTTCAGGCAGCATACTCAGATGAAACACAGACCGCTGCACAGCAGTACATTAGCCCTTCATCTGCTGGCAGATCAGGGTGGTGGAGACATGACATGTGTGTGTTGGGTTCTGTGTCCTGGCAGGTTCAACCACGAGCTGGTGTTCGGGATCTCTGTCAAGAACCTGTCAAAGGCGGAGCGGCTGATGTTCGGAGATTCCTTGATGACCCATGCCATGATTCTGACGGCTGTCACTGACAAGGTACAGTGTCTCCGCGCCGCGCCGCCCCACCAGCAGGAAATACATTCACTTCTATAGGAAAACTCCCATCAACACCTTCAATAGGTTTGCTGAAAGCCACAGAAAAGCTCACTGGCTCTGCCGAAAAGCCAGTTTTCATTTTCACTTGAACACCTCAGTTGCCTTAAATTAGGAAGACAGCAGTCCAAGGTTCTGGGTGTTGACTGATCAGCATGAGAGTTCATGAGTGATCTGTGTTTGTGTGGTACGTCAGTCAAGTTCCTGATTTAAAGAGGATGGCCTCGGCCTGAAATGAAGGTGTAAGCATTAAGGACATTCCTCTCAAGGCCGTTCAGTGAGAGATATGGAGCAGCCTGGACTTTCAGCCACTGTGATCACAGCAACGGTGGGCTGAATCCTAGGGTGTGACGGTCTAGAGAAGTCTCTGGTAAACGAGTTGCAGGTGGTCACATGTGCCTCCTACTGGCAGCCATCATGGGGGCTGCCGGCACCCGTGGTCTGAGCTAGAGGAGGGGCCTGTCTGCTGCGGTCTGGTCACATCCCTGTTTCTTGCGTCACAGGCGTGACACATGTTTATAGTGCTTAATTACCAGTAGTTGTTGAAATTACTGTCAATTTCCCCCTAAGTGACCCCAGCTGCCCACATCCTGTGAGCGACATTCCAAAGCATTTGATGCAGCTGGACTCCGCAGTCCCACGTGCAGCCTGCCCTCCCCCCCCCCCTTACCGCCTTGCTCTCTGGAAACATCACAGCTGGGGTGCCACCTTCCCAGCAGGCTCTCCCTTTCCTGGAAGGTCCTCGGAGACTGTTCTCTTGAGGGTGAAGTTCGTTCCTGCTGTGGGTGTCTAGGGTTCTCCAGCCCATGGCCCCTTTATCTAGAGCGTTTGAGCCTTTCCTCTGCTAGTGTGCCCTGTGGGTTTGCTAGCCGTTCTCTTCAAGGTGCACCCGGAGCAGGTGTGGTGCCCGGCAGCCTCCTGCAGGTGGCCCCAGCGGGGCCTGGGGACGAGGAGTGAAAGACGAGGCCGGCCAGCGGGGGTTTCTCAGTCGGGTGGCCGACACCAGTGCGGTCTGGGTGGCTGTAGGAGAGCTGGGTTCTGCTGGTCTGACATCTCCTCTCGCTTCCCACAGGAGGGCAAGGAGCAGCAATATGAGAAGTGGAGGGTGGAGAACTCCTGGGGAGACGACCGAGGGAATAAAGGTAGGCAGCTCGGCTCAGGCCCACTCGAGTGTGTGGCTGGTTAGTGTGAGGCCGTGTCCCAAATAATAATAATAATAATTGCTTACGCTTATAGAGCGCTTTTCTGGACACTCCACTCAAAGTGCTTTACAGGTAATGGGGATCCCCTCCACCACCACCAGTCTGCAGCCCCACCTGGATGATGCAACGGCAGCCATAGTGCACCAGTACGCTCAACACACAGCAGCTCTCAGTGGGGAGGAAAGCAGAGTGATGAAGCCAGTTCAGACATGGGGATTATAAGGAGGCCATGATTGGTAAGGGCCAATGGGAAATTTGGCCAGGACACCGGGGTTACACCCCAACTCTTTTCAGAAACGCCCTGGGATTTTTAATGACCACTGAGGGTCAGGACCTCGGTTTTACGTCTCATCCGAAGGACGGCGCCTGTTTACAGTACAGTGAACCCCGTCACTATACTGGGGCATTCGGACCCACATGGACCGCAGGGTGAGCGCCCCCTACTGACCCCACTAACACCGCTTGCAGCAGCAACCTTAGTTTTCCCCAGGAGTCTCCCATCCAGGTACTGACCAGGCTCACACCTGCTGAGCTTCAGTGGGCTGCCAGTGGTGAGTTGCAGAGTGATTATGGCTGCTGGCCAATCCCACAATCCCACCTGGGGTCGTGTCCCAGTAGGCACACTTGCGGTCTTGCGTCCTTTATATGCGCGCTCTTGCCGTCCAAATCTCAGACTGAGCCCTAAGCTCTTCCTCCGAGTCTGCACTTCTGTGACGCAGAGCAAGTGTGAGTTTCAAGTGCGTGAGGATTCGAGGAGCACCGGTAAAAACAGGGCAGGGGGACCCCCTCACCGTGACAGCACCCGCTGGCCACACAGCCCAGGGTCAACAGAATACTCGCAGTGTGAATCTAAAGTAGCCAAATGAAATTGTTTTTCCATACAATATTATGGGTTTTAAGACTGTAAAAATTAAATTTGACTCACACACGGATATTTTATACTCCACGGCAACTTCTCTCCTTCTCGATAGGCTAGACCATGAAACGTCACCATTCAGTGAGGAATTGGGGGCGATTCCATTTGGTGCTGTCCGCTCCAATGTGGACTTCAGAGAAGGGCGCAATGGGGGCACCTTGTGAGACATATTTAGAAATGGGGCACCCTGAGCCCTTGCAGACTTGAGCAGGAACGGCAACATGAAGGACACAGGACCGCAAGGGTGCCTATTGGGACATGACTCCAGGTGGGATTGTGGGATTAGGGACAGCTCCTGTGGCCCCATGTGTGAAGTCTGTAGGACTGGTTGTAGTCTTCTGCTAGTTGTCTGTTGTAGGCACAGTTTGCCACTTGCTCTGCCCTGCACTCTTGTCTTTTACAACAGCATTCCCTGTCTAACGAGCGCAGCTGGGACTGATGTGGTTTTGTAATTGATGGCTCCTCACAGATGGTTTTTTTTCCCAGACTCCCAGGCTCCAGCCAGGCAGCACACAGTTTTCCACTACAGAAAGTTCCTTTGTGGTGTTTTTTAGTGCTGAAAAAAAGAGGGTAATGTTGGTTTCAAAGCCATTTTTTCCCCCAAACCTGTGACTCTGGCACTGTGCGGCAGGATCAGAAACAGTGTCACGTGCTTGTTGGTGATCGGTGTTTCAGGTCGGGGATGTATTAATAATTGTGCACAAGCTTCAGCTGTCTGATGGAGTCAGTATGACCTGGCGTGATGGCACAGGTGAAATGCCCAGGACGGCCACTTGAAGGTGCGGGTGAAATTCCCCCAGCTGCCTGCACAGGCTTGCACTGTGGTGGTTGGTGCAGCCTGGAGCCTGTGGAGAAGAGACAGCTCCTGCCCTGTTTTGCACCCTCCTACATGTGGGCTGTAATTAGCCTACTAATTCCTGTCCTGGCTAGAGCCACTGGAGAGCATGGGGCAGCAGCAGGAGCAGGGGGCCGGCAGATTTCTTGGAAACCCGTGTGGCTGCATTCCTCCGCAGATTAAACTCGTAATCTCCAACCTCTTAAAGCTCCATCTCGTTCCGCGGCTTGAGAACTGAGCTCCGCTCATCAGCCCGGGCAGTGCCCTGCTTTTCAGTCTGAGCTGGCTTCTCTTCAGTGTGTGCGTTGGTGGCAGCGAAACGGGAGACTTCACAATGTCAAACGGCCTCAGAATTATTGACAGATCAATAGTTAATAGGGATCATCCTAATCACATCTGAACCACATCCTTAATTAATCTGTGCATTAGAGATGAAAATCTCCATTTTAAATGCAACCCAAGTCGCAGGACTTACACAGCATAGGGTCTTGTTAAAAAACGGAGTTAGGCTTCACTGTCAAGATTGTATTTCTTAATGGAAGTATTTTTAGATTTTCTGGAATGACTCTTAAAGGTTGATTTTGTTTTAATAAATTGAAGTCTGTCATGTAGCTGTAATCGCTTACCTTTTGAGCACAGTGCTCTGATACCAAGCTTGTATATAGAAGCTACCTTAAAAGCCCTTTCTAAAGGCATGGGCTGCACCAGCTGGCCGGAGGCAGCTGCCCACAGGGCACAGATGGCGCTACGTGTTAGAGGGCAGGAGGAGCAGAGTGGCAGTGAGTCTGGGTCCAGGCTGCTGTTGAAAGGGGTCCCTAGCAAGTCTGGAGTGCAGGTACTGGGAATCGAACCGACCCCGTTAAACCAAACGCGTAAAAAAATGCGCACGTTTGGTTTGATAGCTCTAAACATAACATTCCGCGTAGGAATGGCCAGCGTGAAGCCCGTTTCCACAACACGGGGCCGGATGTGTCCAAGCTGCTGGCATTAGAGAGGCTGTTTGGGAAGGGGTGGGGGGCTGAGGTTACCTCCAGGACAGCAGGAACACTGGAACATTCCTGCCTCTGCTTACAAAGGTTCTGATTTAAACCTGCTTTGGAGTACGGGTTGTGTGACGTTTGCTGTCGTTTTTGAGTCCGTCTTGATTGTAAAACATTGCTACAAGTTGCACCCTATATGCAATACAACTTACTTCTTCTTTTAGTTTGAAGTAGTACTAGGACACAAGTAAGATCTTTGTGGCTCCAATGGACATGTATTCCAGTCCTTGCCTTCATGACCAGAGCATTTGGGGAAACGCAGGCTGCGCGGCACAGGAGTGTTGAGAAGAAATGAAAAGAAGAGCAGCCGTTAAGAGGGCCGATTTGTTTGACAAGCGATGTGGGAATAGCTGTAAAGTTTTCCCCAAGACGGAATGTATGTGCCAGCCTATTTCTGTGCCCTTTTTCCCCCCTCTGGTTTGCTTAAATCCTGGGTTCGGTGGCAGGAGAAGGAAAGGCTCCGGATGGCTCCTGTGCCGCCCCTGGTCCATGGCAGCTGGGCAGGAGTAAGCGATGCCGTAGTTCTCGCCAGCTCGCTTGCACTGCCACCAGTTCTGCCAGACGTGTGGTACAGTGCACCTCTCTGGCTGAACCCTCTACACTTACACGCGGGACATGTGGTGCGTGCATATCACACACACATGTTGTGCACATTAATTTATAGATCCTGTAAATAAAGCGCTTTTACAGGCTGTTCTCAGGCAAAGCTCTTCACTATTTAACCTTTCAGTGTGATCTCTGAAAGAATAAAACACTCTTTCCTCACCATGGTGTTACCATGATGTTGCAGGCCTACAAGCTCTTTCAAATAATATGAACCTTTAATTTAAAAAAAATGAATCATTATTCCATTAATTTGAAACTTTTTTGGACTTTGAAAAGCCGAGATACGTCATCTGCCTAAAGCCATGTAAAACTAATAAAGTGGTCTTCTCTGTACAATGTTCCAGCTAGATCACGGAACACCAGATTTTGTACAGATGTGCGTTACATAAAGCAGACTTAAGGAAACCAGACCCAGTGAAAATAAGAGAATAGGGAATCTCTGAAAATCAGAAAGTGAGTTCTTTCAGATGTGATCTGGTTTCTACCACAGCCTTGCTCTCTCACTGGCCAAACCATTAGGACCCCGCAGCAGATACTGTACTGGGATTCTGTAACCAGCTGGCTGTGGACGGTGTTCTGCAGGGCTGTGAAAGTCCAGTCTCAGCCCTGATCTCCTTCATTTAATCCTGCAATGAGGGCTCATGAAGTGTGGAGCCCTGGCTCGGGAGACTGGTGCTCACTCCAGCCACACATGGCTGGTGACCGAGAGAGCCCGTTCCCTGAGCTGGGGATTTCTTATCTCGTAGCCCGTCAGTGTGTTTATTCACATCAATCTCAAATACACATTAGACAATTATTTCAACAGAATGGTTTAACATACAATGCACTGTATATAGCAAGAAGCATATTGATTGTCACCTGAACATGAACAAGAGACTTACTGGGTTATTTGCGCGTCTTTATTGTTTTGGATAAGAAATGGGTGTTCTGGCAGCAGAGAATTGCTTTTGTCGACAGGAGCTGGTGCCTGATCGCAGGGCTGTCTGCCGCAGGGGGGCTGACAGCCTCACGAGGGGCTGGGAGTGTCCTTTCCCAGTGGAACAATGGCCGGAGGGAGAGCAGCCAGCGGCAGGGTGGCACTGTGGTGCGTGAGGCCTGCCCGGGCATGACCTCTGGGGCACGGGGGGCTGCCAGAGGGCATCGGGTCCCTGCCTCACCCGCGGCTCGCCAATCCAACACGCAAACCCCCACAGGGCCCTTTTTTAACGTGTTGAATTGAGTCCTGCAATTTCAAAGAGAACGAGAACAGATCTGTAAAAATTGCTGATTGACGAATGGTTCTGCGTTGAGCATGATTGACATATCACGTTGAAAGCTGGACAAAAATAATAATGCCTTAATTCAGAGCATGGTTATGATTGCAGTTGAAAGCAGAAGAAAAAGAATAAGCTGAATTGTATCTTGCATGATATCTGCCATTCTGAGTTACACTGCTATGCAGAGAAGAACCTTACCAAGCCTCTTTGACCCCCAAAAGGCCTTTTTTGGCCCAGTCAAGCAGCCTGGGTCTAAGCTTTTGTGCACCAAGCTAGAAACATCAGGAGACGCTGTGAGATCCTTAATCGCCTTACTGTCCTGGGTCTGGCCTGCAAAAACAACTTTTCATCCGGGTGCGTTTTCTGTTCCTCTGTTGCTGTCAGTCGCCTTTGATCTTGAGCAGGGATGGCACAGAGCAGGCAGCAGGCTTGGCGCAGCGGGAAGCAGGCCTGTAGCACTCTTGGGCTCGGTGTGTTGCTTCCATGCTCTCACCTGCTCTGGGGGGGGGGGGGGCAACGTCGGCTCTTCTTGCAAAGAACCACTCCCCCCAGTACCTCCGTCTTCTCATTGTGTTTGGGCCCATTCTGGGAGAAGACTGAAGAGTGGGTAAGGCCTAGGCTACAGCTTATCTGACCACACGGAGCCAAGCATGTGTTTATTTTATTTGTATTTATTTCAAGGAATAGCACAACCCAGCAGAGTAGAAACATATTTGCACAAATGACAGGAGCCATGTATATAACACCTCATTTTCCCTTCGGGATCAATAAAGTCTTTATCTATCTTTACTCAGCTTAATACCAATACCAGTATCAGCTCTGGGATGAAGATCTGTAGAGGCCATTGCTCTTAATTTGAGGCTGCATTCTGCTATACTGGCATCCTGGTGTTGAGGGTTTTCTCTTTCTGTGTGGTCGGGCTCGGACGCGTCGCCTCTCACCTCCGGCTCCCCGGCCCTGTGTCTCCAGGGTACCTGATCATGACGGACGAGTGGTTCTCGGAGTACGTCTACGAGGTCGTCGTGGACAAGAAGTTCATTGCCTCAGACGTCCTGGAAGTGATGAAGCAGGAACCAGTGGTCCTTCCGGCGTGGGATCCCATGGGAGCCCTAGCCTAACCATGGAAACGGAGGGGCATAAACCCCGCCCCCCCCCGCCTCTCCCCGCCTCTCCCCGCCTGGCCCTCTGCTCCCTGCTGTTGCCCCGTTAGACTCCAGACAGCCGGGTCCAGATGAATAAAGGAAGAGTTTTTTTTACTGGTCTCAGTGGCTGCGTGTGGATTATTTCAGTGGTTTGACTTATTTGACACAGGAAGAGCACTACCTGTACACCCAGAAGTACTCCTGGGGGGGGGAGCAGCACACAGAGCTGTCTATCAGTTTAATGGCAGTTGTATTTCTTTGATGCAGCTATTTTTGCGAAATGGAGACTTTGTACATGATTGCCACCATTCTTTAAGAAAAAGGTCACCCGCTGAAAAAGGCCCAAGCAGACTCACTTGTACCCTTCTCTCTGGTGGGTGGATTCCCATGTGATGACTGAAAATAAATTCCCTGCCAACTTAATGCAGTGCCAATCAGTGGGCAAAACCCCTGCCATAGGAGCTGTTATCAGCCCTTTACCACTGAGGCAAGAGCTTATCTGAACACACAGAGCCAGGCATGTGTTTATTTTATTTGTATTTATTTTAAAGTGAGCAGTTTTAATCGGAAGCAAGTTATATCTTGGTGTCTGAATCTTAGCCCAAGGAGACTGGGCGCTGGGCCTGGGTGGGTGGGTTAGAGTCACAGTGGGTTAACAAAACAAGGTTGCAGGGATTGGCCAAGTTTCTTTCCGTAACTCGGGAATGAAAAGCAGGATGCTTCTTTCTCCAGCAGATGGTCACACCCCTCCTTCGGGAGCCATTAACACCAGAACCTTTTAAGTGGCTTGTGTTGGACCTGAACTTTGAAGGGCTGCTACCTCACTGCAAACCCACCTGGAGGGCTTTCAGACCCACAGCTCACTCGAGCGTGCAGGCCAGCCTTTTGATCCCACTTCCAACCTTCAAAACATTCTTTTTCAGATCGGATCCCAGCAGCAGGAATGCATCTATCAGCCTGTGCTGTTATCCTAACCAGGGGTGAAGCAGTGTGCTGTGATAGTAACGGCACCTATGGGCTCTTGCTCATTTCTGTCCTGCCAGTGTGAGAAGATGTTGATAACGGACAAGAGTCTTTAATTTTTGCGATGTCTGTGCACTGTACACAGTATGCACACGTCACTATGCTACCAACAGCATGTGGCTCTTGAACAGCCTGAATAGATGTTCTTCTGTGATTCAGGTCTTTTTAAAAAAGTGATGTTTATGCTATAATGCAGCCCTGGATGCTCCAATCTAGATGCCAAGTGAGCTGTTGCTGGTGCAGAACAGCGGTCACTCAGTCACTCAGCTGGCTGTTGCACGTTGCTGGGCACGGAGTGGGTTACCACTTGTCGGTCAAGCTCTTGGCGCTCTATGGAGTGAAACGGCTGGTCATATTGAGGCTGGTCGGGTCATTTGCAATTCACCGAGCATGGTGGGAAGATCCTTCTGATGTACATTTTTGACAGGTCTCTGCTTATTGGTTGCCATTAAGCTGATAGATGAGCACCAAGACTAAGAGAAACACTTGTGTCTGTTTTGCACGAGTGAGAGCTGTAGTAGTGAGGTCCAGGATTGAGTTTCCTCCTCTGTGTGTCTTTCAAGCTTGTCCTGATAATAGATCGGAGAGCAATAGCTTTGAGTTCCCTTTGAAATTCTCGACTCGTTTCGTCTTCTGTATTCTGTTGTTCGAACTGACCAACAGGACCCGGACTTGAGTGTGGCTGCTCTGAGGCTGAGCCTCAGAGGGTGGGGGGGAGTCTCGTTATAACACTCGTTTCTTTTGCCCTGCAGACAGCTTTGGTTCGTTCCCAGAATCTGAGGCAAGAGTTTGTTTGACATCCTTTGATGTTGAAGGCCACAATTAATTTAAGACAGGCCCCTTCGACATGTGCCAAAAGCGAGAGGGACAGGGTTTGTACGAATGAACTGTTTATCCATTCCTGTTTGTTACTGTAGGTTTCTTTTGGTAGCAAGAAGCCTTGCTGTTGGTCAGTCAGGGGGACACTCGGGTGCTGTTCCTGCTCCCTGGCTGTTACTGCTCAACGAAACAGATGCTTCCAGTGCAGTAATGTCAGTTCTGTGTCCAACAAAAGGAACGCAGCGTAAATCTGTCCACTTTTCACAAGTGGGTGATGTTAACTCTCCTTTGGGAGGGAGGGGGAGGCTGATCAGTCCTGGAGGGTCATGGGACTTGCAGAGCAGGATGGGATTGCTGCTGTTGCTGTTCCAGATCCAATCCATCACTCTGACTCACTCTGAGAGGTGCAGGGCAGGAGGAAACTGGAGCCCCCTGTCGAAAACATGTCCTGTTGTTCTGGAGCCGGAACCGAAACGGGGGCCATGGGCAGGGATCAGGCACTGCCGCCCTGGCCACGCAGACAAGCTGGACTCCTGGGGTCAGACAGTCCCAGTTTTCCGTGAGGAGGAACGTTGTGATAACAAGCGGAATTCGAGAATCTGGAGTGGCTGCCCTGCAGGTGAAGGCAGGGAAGGAGCAAAGCTTCAGACCCAAAATGCATATCCAAGGATCCTCTCCAGCGCCCAATACTGGGAACGCCCGTGTGGACCACCATGGCTGTGTGTTTTCTGTAATCCTCTGCACAGGGAATCCTGAACATCTCTACATCTGCCGGAGGTCTGAAACACTCGGACACACAGCGGCGTTCGGCTCGCATCCTGGGCCTTCCTGTTTGGAAGTGGGGAGCTGGGCGCCCCTCTCAGTTGAGCCCAGTTGCCAGGGGGATGCAGTAACACGCCACAGAGAGCCACTCCCTGCGTCAGCTCACAGGCACGGGAGAATGTGCTTTCATCTCCGGCAGCGCCAGGAGGACATGAGCGGCTCCAGACGTGGCTTAAAATTAGGAAACTCTGTCTTCCATCAGGAGTCTAAGGCCTCCCTCTTCCTCCAGCTGCGGCCTCTTGCGCTGCTTTTCTTGAACCCAAATGTAATTTATTTGTCTCCCTAAAAGATTTTGAAAAGCTGCTGATTAGATCATCCCGATCTGCGTCTTCTGTTCTTCTGCCCTGGCCTCGTCCCTCATGGCTTTTAGCCTGGGGGTATCTGTCATTCTGCCCCGCCCACGGCCACCCGTGGGGCCTGGACTCTTCCCCCACAGCTGCGGTGCAGCCCTGGGTCCTCAGACCCGAGCTGCCTCTCTGTCGGCTTCTTTATAAATGAACGCACGAGAGAGAAAACGTTTGCCGTTTCACGTTTCAGCAGCTGAGCTGCGCGTTCTGCCCCTCTGGAAGAAGAAACTGCTGCTTTCCACTATCAGCTTCAGTCTTCCTAAAGAAAGGCCAGCGACTGGAATTGAACTTTTCAGTGTTTTAAAAAAGTTGCTTTCATTGCAGTTTTGTTTGTTTAATGATAGTTTAAGAGCAGATAAGCCTGTTATCAGTGCTGCCGCCTTTGCACACAAGATTAACTTCATTCCGGAACAGACACACAGAGCAGGACTCGGTCACCACTTCCTTGCTATAATATATGGACGTGTGACTGGCTCACAGGGCAAGGTCAGCTGTGGCGCACAAATTCTCAAAATAACCCAGATCCCCCAGATTTGGTATGAGAAACGGGGAGCCCAGCGTCGTGCTGGGGCCAGTGTCAGAGGGGTCTGCAGGCCCGCTCCAGTGCAGAGGCCCCGAGAGCAGATCTGCTCTGTCCTCTGGCAGGTCTGGACTGCAGTGTGCAGGTCTGCGCAGATCGGCGCAGGTTCGCTCCATTCCGCCTCTTATCCGAGAAACCGGCTGTTTTTGGAGATAGGAAGGAACTTTGGAAAAGGAGAAAAAAAAAGTGCATGAGCATGATTTCAGATTTCCTGTTTTTTTTCTGTTTTAGTTCCCCTGTTCGGGCCAAAATTACCTGACATAAGTCTGTTATGACATCAGACATTTTATTTTTGTACTATTTGTAGCGGTTGTTGTAGAGGTCATGTTAATTGCCACAGAGGGTCAGTTTCTGAATCAAGTGCTTTTCAGATCTCCTCGAGAAACGGACAGTGTTCTGCCCAGCCCCAGTTGTCTCTCGCGCTGCCATTGACTATACTTTTCTACTGGCAACACAAACGGCCTCGGGATCGAGCCGCCTGGCCAGATAGTGAGGCACAGAAACTCAGTCCGACTGGCAGGCGGACGCCCTGTGGGTGAAATCGGCGTCCCCACACAGCCCTGCCGCGCTGCCAGCGGGGCTGAGTGCCCGCCACCAGAGTTCCTCCATTCTTGCTCTCACGAGGCTCCTGAAAGGGGTCCGCTGCGCGCAGGAATCTCAACAGCAGTTCAGAGCACAAAAGCAGAGCCACACAAAGCGGGATCTCGGAAAATAAAATAAACAGCGCTTTCTTTTCAAAAGGAGAAACTCCAGCATTAGGGCCTCTCTGAATGGGACCTCAGCGGGCTGCTTTGTGCTCGTTTTTTTTTTCTGTTTTCTTGGACAAGCTGGTCTGAATCAGATTAAGGCCCAGGCTAAGAGTGGGCAGCGAATCGGTGAGAAAAGCCCACAGAACAAAGCCCCAGCGCCTCTCGTCCTGGCGCCCCGGGGGCTCGTGTGTGTCCTGCGGGCCGCTTCCCACCTCAGAAACGGGCGCTGCTGGTGGAGTGGCGGTCAGGAAGTCGACAGCGTGACAGAGGAACGTTAAACCGGCCAGCAGCGCACGGCAAGCCCTGACACGCTCATGGGCCGGGCTGGCAGGGCCCTGTGTACAATGTGACCTGCAGGGGAGTCTTGTTCCAGCCTGTCGCTATGCTGCCCGCAACCAACCAGCCAGCCTGTCGCTATGCTGTCCGCAACCAACCAACCGATCAACCAATCAATCAATCAATAGCTTCAGGAACCTTTGAGGTGAACGGAAGGCGGTGGGACTGACAGGAAGGCTCCCGCTACTACAAGAGGAACATTTTCGCTATCGGTCACCCCCCGTCTGCCCCCCTGCGCCGGCCGTGTCGCGTCCCGGGTGGTGAGCAGGACCCTTCAGGCTACGTGCGGACGAGGATGGACCGTGACACCTGCTGGGGGAGTGAGACACAGGTAGGTCTTGCTTTCTTGCTCTGGCTGTCGGACTCGTGGTTACCGGTGGTTACGAGTGGCCCTGATCTGGAGTCCCGCGGGACGCCCCGGCCACAGCCCCGTCCCTCTTCGCTCCCAGCGAGCTGGCAGAGTGAGGGTGTGGCACTGAGCCCGAAGCCGCTGACCCGGCGAGCCTCTTGGCTCTTCTGTGACACGGGGGCGGGACTCTCACAGACGCCAGCCCTGGCGAGTCTGGATCTGGGGTGCTGCTCGTACTCTCGGGGCCCCTCTCTGGACAGAGCCTTGATGGGGCTCTTCGCACCCCACCGGACGCAGGTGGCCTGACAACCTGGGCCCGCCGGACCCGCAGGCTGTCTGAGTCTACCGTCCGGACGCAGGTGGACCGACACCCTGGGCCCGCAGCAGCCTCTCTTGAAGTGTCTCGGCTGGGTTCCACTCTCTCATGGAAGTACAGATCGTAACGAGGCTCTGACTGAAGACCTGGGTGACAGAGAACAAGACGGGGGAGAGGGGAAGATTTCTAACACAGGACCGCTTACGCTTACGCAACAGTCAGCCAACATCACTGCTGTGTCCCACTCTGGAATTTCTCACGGGAACAGGGAGAAGTGTCTCGGAGTCTGCCTGTGGATTTCTGTGTCCGTCCAGCATGGCTCCCTGTGAGCACCTGTACAGTCACGGGCCTCGCCCCCAGGTGCCGCCCAGCTCCTGCCCCCACGGCACGCTCCTCCGGGTGCACACGCATTCATCACCCCGCCGGCGTCCCGACCAGAGTCCAGCTCCTAACTTCTTCATCCAACTCGGGGTCGCGGTGGAGCCAGAGCCCTTCCCAGCAAGCAACGGGCGCAAGGCGGGGTACACCCTGGACGGGACGCCAGTCCATCGCAGGGCGAGCTCCCACATTCCTCGCGGAAAACGTTCCGCCGCGTTCCGCTACGAAGAGATCGCGGCCGGTTCACCTCCCTCTCAGGAAAGGGGGATGATGGGATACCAGGACACAGGCCCTGCCATCTGCCGTCTGCCTCCCACCACCCACCAACCCACACACCCACACACACACACACACACACACACACACACACACGTATTCGGCACCTTCCTGTAAACAGAGTCCTGCCCCAGGGCGGCTGGGGACTGTGTCAGTGATACCTCGGTCCTGAAGCCGCTTGGCCCCACCAGGGAAGAAAACTACAGCACCGAGTGACTATCAGTACTGAGGTACTGCTCCGTGGGCTTTCTTTCACGGATTTACCGTGGTTCGGAAACAGTACCTCTTAATCCGGATCACAGCTGCGCTCGGGCTGTTGGACGGAGGGACTGCCCCTGGTTTCGAAGTGGATGCTGGGCGAGTGTTGTCCCTCTGACGGCGGGGAGGGGACAGTCCCAGCCCGCGGGTCCGGGACAGACGAGCGGAGAGGGAGACGCGCTGGAGGTGAAGCGCGGGCTGGCGCGGCCGGGCTCAGAAGTGTGGAGATTAGACAGCAGCGGCTCGGGTTAATCTTCAAAGCGGACAGGCCGGGACCGCGGCCAGGGCAGCATCGCCGGACTGCGGGACGGCGGGACTCTCGGGCAGGTACACCGCAAGGCCGGGCCGCGGTCGGGGGAGAGGAGGGGGGCGTGTTGTGCAGCAAGTTCTGTTGTGTTTTTTTTTTTCCGGGGGAGTTCCGGGGGTGGCAAGGCACCTCTCTCTCTCTCTCTGCTTGAGACTGGGAGACGGTCGGTGCGGCGGGGGGTCAGTCGAGTGCGGGACACGCCAGGATCAGCGCCGGGCTGGTGCCCCGCCGGCCGGCCCGTGGCGCGGGGTCAGTTTTCCTCTGGGGTCACACGGGGCAGTTAAATATGGTCTCCGAGTCTGTGCGCCACAGTCTTCCAACACGCGTCAAAGTCCCCAAAGTGACTTTTTAAAACGAACAACTCGGAGCAGTGTAGTCTTTATTGAGAAAAAATACGGTTACAACGCTGTCGAAAGCTAATATCGCGAGCGCGAACGGCTGAAAATCTTTCCTTCCCGCTTGACGTGAATTGTCGAAGTAATTTTAATAATTTTACGCAGGTTGGTTTCATAAATTGTATTGGAGATAAATAACCGTTCCGTCAGAATTGTATAAAGTCTATTTTGTCAAAAAAAATGCAGCAGTACAAGATTGAATCTATGAAGTTTGCAGGCTAGTGGAGGGCTACGTCGTGTGTCACCCTCGGGCGGTCCGGCAGAGGGCGCCCGCACACCGCGCTGCGCTGGGTTCAGCCGCCTGTCCGGAGAGGTTTCCTGTGCGCGTCGAGTCCAGCGGCAGCCCGGCCATGGAAAGACCCGACAGCTGCCCGGTCCCCGCAGTGACCTGGCCGCGGGGTTGGGATGGGGACTGCGCGCGGCACGGTGGCCGACTGTCCCAGATTTCCCGGGACTTTTCTCCCCTGCCCGTCAGGTGCGCGAGCCGCCCTCGCCCCTGCTCGTGCCGAGTGACATTTTGGGCATCACGACGCCCCCCCCAAACACAACTCCCCCCTCGGTGTGCCAGTGAACGGGACATCGCTGTTAACAGAAACGATACTTTATTTAAGAGTGATTTCCAAAAGCTCGAAATGCCCATCGCCTTGAAGACTGGTCCAGCTGAATGCGGCGTGCTGTTTTTGAGCGAGAGCGAAAATCATTTCTCGTTTTTCACACTACAAACACTGAGTTCGTAGCTTATGATCGCGCTGTTCAGGCTGTTTTCCTCCTTATACCTCCTGAGGGGGGATCTGTTTTTTATATATGGGTTTGGTTTGTATTTTCCAGCAGAGCCAGCCGGTTGGGCAATCTTTAATATCCGATATTTGTTATTTTTAGTCTTAAAAGCTGCTGTTGCAAGAAAGACGGGGCGGCCCGGGAGCGGGGAAGCTGGCTGTGCCGGAGATCATCAGGAAGGGAGTTTCTTTTCTTCCTCCCTCTACTGTGAGCGAGAGCTGTGAATTAAACCACAGTAATCCGTTCACCCATAATCCCCACTCCAGCTCGCTCACAGTTCCCCAGCGCACCGAGACAGGCCGAGCCCGGCGAAGACAGAAATCGAAACGCCTGCTTCTCTCTCGGAGCGTGTTAGTCTGCTCCGCAGTGCTGGGGCGCTGTGGATCTGAGCCCCTCTAGGCCGAGGGCTCGGAGCCTGTTAGTCTGCTCTGCAATGTTGGGGCGCTGTGGATCTGAGCCCCTCTAGGCCGAGGGCTCGGAGCCTGTTAGTCTGCTCCGCAATGCTGGGGCGCTGTGGATCTGAGCCCCTCTAGGCCGAGGGCTCGGAGCCTGTTAGTCTGCTCCGCAATGTTGGGGCGCTGTGGATCTGAGCCCCTCTAGGCCGAGGGCTCGGAGTCTGTTAGTCTGCTCTGCAATGCTGGGGCGCTGTGGATCTGAGCCCCTCTAGGCCGAGGGCTCGGAGCCTGTTAGTCTGCTCTGCAATGCTGGGGCGCTGTGGATCTGAGCCCCTCTAGGCCGAGGGCTCGGAGCCTGTTAGTCTGCTCCGCAATGCTGGGGCGCTGTGGATCTGAGCCCCTCTAGGCCGAGGGCTCGGAGCCTGTTAGTCTGCTCCGCAATGTTGGGGCGCTGTGGATCTGAGCCCCTCTAGGCCGAGGGCTCGGAGTCTGTTAGTCTGCTCCGCAATGTTGGGGCGCTGTGGATCTGAGCCCCTCTAGGCTCAGATCTCAGATCTCAGCGCAGCTCCTGTCCAGGAAGCACAGGGCTCCTTTTGCATATGGATGAAGTTCCAGCAAACAGGGAGACAAAAATCTAAGAGAGCTGGAGTCAGATTACATGGTCGCATTTTGACTTACAAATCATATTTTGGTGTGGGGCTGCAGGGCACAGGCTGTGGGCACAGGCTGCAGAGCACAGGCTGCAGACCACAGGCTGTGGGCACAGGCTGCAGGGCACAGGCCTGGGCACAGGCTACAGAGCACAGGCTGTGGGCACAGGCTACAGGGCACAGGCTACAGGGCACAGGCTACAGGGCACAGGCTACAGGGGACAGGCTACAGGGCACAGGCTGCAGGGCACAGGCTGCAGGGCACAGGCTGCAGGGGACAGGCTGCAGGGCACAGGCTGCAGGGCACAGGCTGCAGGGCACAGGCTGCAGGGCGCCACGCCGCTGCCGTGAGCTCAGAAACGGGACTCCAAATTGGTGGAGCCACAAACGAGGGGAGCTGGGGGACAGGCCTCCTCTCTGGGCCGAGGCTGGCCGGGGGAGGGCCTGGGTACGAGGCTGGAGAGGAGGGGAGCGCAGGCGTCAGTCGGAAGATCGTGTGCTCCAGCAGAGGTGAGGGGGGGGGGGTTCTCGGCTCACCTCACGCCCCGCTGCGGGGGGGTATCTGCGGGGGAGCGACCCCAGCAGTCTCTCAGAGCCGAGGGAGAGAGAGGCAGAGAGAAAGGACGATCAGCTCGCGCCTGCCACCGGCTCTTCTTCCCAGCGGGTGGGGGCAGGAGCAGGCCGAGCCGAGCGGGGGGGGGCGGGGGGGGGGAGGGCGTGCTGATTGCCGACGCGCGGGGTTTGGGGGTGTGTTTGGCCGGGCTCGAGGTGGAGGCAGCTCTGGCTGCTGTGCGCCGAGGGGCAGGACGACGGGGAGGCTGTACTAAAGGCCAGCCCGGCCCGCGGGGGGTGTCAGAGAGCGTCTGAGCCTCTCTCTGCGCGCGCAGGGAGCCGAAGCACAGGTGGCCCGGCTCTGCCCAGCAGGTGGACGCGTGTGGACGGTGTGGGGTGCGAGCCCAGGCTGGCGCTGCGGTAAGGGGGCGGTTTTTCCGGGCTGTGGCTCCGCGGGGCCGGGCTCCTGCTGAAGTTTACTGCAGAGATCCCAGCGGGAGGCATCTGCCGGTGCCAGATGTTGAACTCGGAGACAGAGGGACCAGTGCCTCCGGTGCCTCCAGTCGCAGGTGTCCTGTCTGGGGCAGCCCAGTACTGACTGACCAGGGCGATTTTATAGCTCCTTTCCCAGATGTAATACGGCTCTGTTCCTCGACAGCGCGTTCCTTAGGCAGAAATTCCGCATTCACCCACTGAGTTCTCGTCAGGACTGTGCGGGTTTGCGCCTAGAGACCGCTTTTTAAGCAGCGCTGTGGCGTGGGGGCTTCCGAGGAAACCTCACGGCACAGGCGCGCCGAGTCGGGGGGCTTTAAAACACACAAGCCCCAGTGGAGACAGCTCCGCTTCGGGGTTCCGGCTGGGGCAGGACGGTCGCCGCGGCAGGGGGGGGGGGGGGCGGGAGCGGCGGAGCAGCAGGCGGGAAGGCGCCTCGGACCTACCTGTCCTCGCGGGGTCCTCGCGGGGTCGCCCGCAGCTCCGGGGCGGGAAGCCGGCGGCGGCGGCGGCTCGCGGGAAGCGCGTGGCGGGCAAGGGCGACGCGGAGCCCGAGCCCTCGCGGAGCGGCAGCGCCTCGTGAAGGCGCAGCTCCCGGCTCATTCCGAGCGGCAGCAGAAACAGCCCAACTCGTAAACGCGTTAAAAATAGAACACGAGGTGGAGGGGTGGTGGGGGAAATGAGTACTAACAGTCTCCCCCTTCCGAACGCCTGTCTTGTGTCTGCTGCCGGCTTTGATGTCAGCCGGGCTGCGCGGAGAGGCTCGGGGGAGATGGATGTGTTTTTAATCACCGGGAGGGGGACCGGCAGGCACGGGTCCGGCGGAGGGGGAGGCAGGGGGGCAGGGGAGAGTCAATTCGCGGCCGGGTGCTCTGCGTCGCGGCAGGACTCGGTGCCCGCAGGTCTCCAGTCCGAACTCTCTGGCCGTGTCACTCCCTGGACAAGACAGCGCCGCGACGCTTTGAATCTGTCCGTCTCCGAGACCAAATGTACTCCACGTGGCTCCTTCAGTTCTTGGCTTTCTGTGTACCGGTGGTCGGGAGGTTATGCTCATAGTGGCTGTAATGTTGCTCTATAGTGATTTTACAGTCCAGGCGTGCACCCGCTCGAAGGCGTGATCGCGCAAGACGAACCCGTGGTTTTTCACGGCTCGCTCACCTGGGCTGCGCGCCGTGTCGGAGCGCGCGCTTCAGGCTTCCAGCTGCGACGGCGGCACGGGGCCAAACATCTGGGATCGGTCTCTTCGGAGCGTTTCCTGACAAGTTTTGTTGTGAAATGCTTCTTGTCCGCAGCGCAAGCACGGGCTGCAATGCAACATTTCTGGAGGAAAAAAAAAAAACCCCAACGAACTTTTAATGGGATAAACACAGCTTAAGTCTCAGTTCCCAGGAAAGAAATCGAACAACACATTACATGAGTCAGTGAGCGCACTGAAACTGCAGGAGGTGTGACGGGACTTCCTGTTTGTGCTGTGTTTGCTCTCTGAGGCGACGTTCCGTGCTTTGCGCTTCCAAAATATTGCATCTCGTTCAGTAAACAGTTCACGCTCGAGAGAGAGAGAGAAGCCGTGTTGAAAGAAATGTACTGAAAGCGTCTTGCTTCACCAGCCTAAGAATGGAGCTGCGATGTTTAATAATATGTTTATACTTTTATATAATCGCTTTCGTAAAAGCACTTCAGGACCTGGACGTCGGCCAGTGCCGTGACACACGCGCGCGCTCTCTCCACCACGGCGAGCAAGAGCACCGCTCGACCTGGTGGAGAATCCCACCTTGTTTCTGTTGATAGCATCGGAGAAAATAACAGCGAATTCGATTCGCTTCCGAAAAGACAGCTGCCTTCGCCCAGGGCACGTCCCCGAACCTCCCGCGAAGTGTCTCGTGTTAGCCTGGAACAGAATCAGCGCCGCAGATCTGGGCAGCTCGCGCGAAGTCATTTCCCTACGCTGTGGCCTCACAGGCGCGCGATTGTTCGCTCGTTAGGGTATCTCTGCTCTAATCAGATCCGCAGCCTGACGAAACCCGAAACCTGGCCCTGCGGCGGCTGTGGCCGGTGTCTGTTTTTCGGGGTGTGCAGGAGGTATTGTGATCGAGCCCCCCCGATTTCTGGCTCGGCACGACTTTTCTGGCTCGCGCGCCAGTCCTGGCCCCCGTATGACGTCAGTCCGCCTGCTTTTGAGGTAGAGCTGCATCAAGGTCAAATACTGTTCTGCGGGGTGACAGTCCCAGCCCCACAGAGTCCTTGCTCTCAAAACCACCTCCTCTCTCCCGGTGGTGTGTGATGCGCTGAGAGCTCTGTTTTGGTCAAGAATCGTTCTTTTCATCCAAATCAGACTCTGGCTGGAGAGAACCTTTATCCAGAGTGGACTCAGTGTCAGGAGAGTGTGGTGTTCAGTGTTATAGAGAGAGGGGGTTGATGTTCAATGTTATAGAGACAGAGGGTTGGTGTTCAGTGTAACGGAGACAGAGGGTCGGTGTTCAGTGTTATAGAAGACGTGGACTGTTGTTCAGTGTTATAGAGAGAGTGGACTGTTGTTCATGGTTATAGAGACAGGGGGTTGGTGTTCAGTGTAACAGAGACAGAGGGTTGGTGTTCAGTGTTATAGAAAGAGTGGACTGTTTTTCAGTGTTATAGAGAGAGGGGGTTGGTGTTCAATATTATAGAAAATGGGGGCTGGCGTTCAGTGTTATAGAGAGAGGGGGTTGATGTTCAATGTTATAGAGACAGAGGGTCGGTGTTCAGTGTTATAGAAGACGTGGACTGTTGTTCATGGTTATAGAGACAGTGGGTTGGTGTTCAGCGTAACAGAGACAGAGGGTTGGTGTTCAGTATTATAGAAAGAGATGGCTGGCTTTCAGTGTTATAGAGAGAGGAGGTTGGTGTTCAGTATTATAGAGAAGGGGTTGGTGCTCAGTGTTATAGAGAGAGGGGGTTGGTGTTCAGTGTTATGAGAGAATCGGGGCTGATTGGTGTTCAGTGTTATGGAGGATATTGTGTTTATAGCATTTCTGTGTCAGCTGTGCGAATCCCGGTACCTCTCTGCACTAAAGCAGACATAGTTTTGACTGAAAGCCATGAAATTCTCAGAGCAATATTCCAAACTCTTTTTGTTCCAAAACGTGAAGTTTATCCCATTTTCCTTCCATAATATAAACTTCTGCTTGTGATGGTAAAATATGACACTCTCTTTATTCTCTGTCACCCAAGCCTGTTCCTGTAGATGTACATTTAACAGATCTCCCTCCTCATGTAAGAACAAGGACCAACATCTTAAATTAAGCACAAACAGAAAAGCCCAAGACCATGCCCCTGGAGGCCCAGTGAGGGACGTGTCGGGAGTCTGCGAGTTCTGCACCCTCACCTACAGCCTATTTGAGAAGAATGGAATAGGCTCTTAGGTTCTTCTCATACTCTGTAGCTTGGAAAAACCAGGTGTTCATTTGCTCTCCTTTACCACAGAGACCTCTGAGCCCCGGTGCTCCAGCCTGCTCTCTGTCAGCGTGTTCAGCGCAGCCGGCAGTAGCTGGAGCAGTGCTGTAACTCTCACCCTCCCACCCCAGCCCCTGGTCCCAGCACTGATGCCCCCAGCAGGGGTCTTCACAAGCTCAGCCAGCTCTTTACTGGCAACGGTGGATCACTTTAAAGCCTATTCCCAGATCTTTAGGCGTCGGCTCAGAAAACCTGCAGACACACCAGCCTCCTCAGGACCAGAATTGCGCATCTGGTCAAGAGGCGGTGAGGTGGGGTCACTGGTTCACGTGGGTGTGTTAATGAGGAATCTTCTCTTTGCTCTACAGATTGGTGCTGATAACCCCGCCTTCGACAGGCCTGGAGAGGACGAGGGGGACCTCGGCCAATCGGAGCTGCTGCCGTGTTTGAAAGGGGAGGAGCTTCCCGTCCCGCCCCGCCCCGCCCATCGCTGTCCAGGTTCTGCTGACCCTCCTCTTGCATCATCAGATGGGCGCCACAGCAACGAGTGTCAGAGCTCCGCCGCCACGCCCCTAGCTGCCGTTGCCATGGAGATGAAGCAGCCAATGATGCTGGAGACCAGCAACCCGAGCTCCGCCCCCGAGGGGGATGACATGCAGGAGAATGGCCTGCTGATTGGGGGGGGTATGGGAGCCCCCCAAGGGGACGAGAAGGGACAGGCAGGGGAGAAACTGTGCACAGCCACGGGGCAGGTGTCAAACGGATACCCTACGTCACCCCAGAGCCCGGGGGAGGTGGGCACATTAGGGGGGAGCTGCCCCAGGATGCTGATGGTCCAGCAGACAAGCTCTGTCATCCCCAGAGAGACCTGGAGCAAGAAAATGGACTTCCTGTTGTCGGTGATTGGCTACGCTGTGGATCTGGGCAACGTGTGGCGGTTCCCTTACATCTGCTACCAGAATGGAGGAGGTGAGAGACAGGGCTCTGGGAGAGGGAGACAGCAGGGTGGGAGCGCCGAGAGAGGAGAGTTTTCATGTACAACATCTCTGTGACCCCAAGTGCACGTGAGGCCTGTCGCTAGGCACTGCAGTGTGTGGGGGTTTGAAACGATCCTGTGTTTTAGGAGCTAACTGCCCTTGGAGATGCACAACTTGAACAAATGTTCATCCATTTCACTGTGTTTTGATAAGAGAAAAGTTTCCAGTTTCCTGCACTGAGCAAGACAGCGTTAACCAGTCCAGCCATTCAGCCAGTAGCTCACAGTGAACTCCAGGATTTACGTGTGTGGTCAGTGTGTGCATGCCGGAGATTGTGTGTGTGTGGTTGGTGTGGGCATGGCAGAGATTGTGTGTGTGTGGTCAGTGTGTGCATGCCGGAGATTGTGTGTGGTCAGTGTGGGAATGGCGGAGATTGTCTGTGTGTGGTCAGTGTGTGCATGCCGGAGATTGTGTGTGTGTGGTCAGTGTGTGCATGCTGGAGATTGTGTGTGTGTGGTTGGTGTGTGCATGGTGGAGATTGTGTGTGTGTGGTTGGTGTGTGCATGGTGGAGATTGTGTGTGTGTAGTTGGCGTGGGCATGCTGGAGATTGTGTGTGTGTGGTTGGTGTGTACATGGAGGAGATTGTGTGTGTGGTCAGTGTGGGCATGCCAGAGATTGTGTGTGTGTGGTTGGTGTGTGCATCTTTATCATCAACAACATCATCATCAGGACCACTTTCCAAGCTTTCTGCTCAGTAGTAGAATCTGTCCTGTTGTTTAACATCATCACATGAACTGCTGATAACAGTCCAGGACAATCTTGTTCTCTTCATGTACTTGTAGAGTCCGCTGGTGTGTTGAGACAAAACTCAGGCAGTGATGTGGACAGCCCTTGTCCAGGGGCTCTATCTGCTGGTCAGCCACCCCCTTCATTGCTCTGTGATGCATGATTTCCACGCAGGTTCCTTTATAAGCCTCTGTTCGTAAATACAGTGTTGATTTCCATTACTGCCCAATTTTCCCCTTTTGAAAATAAAGATCTAAAAGGTTTTATAACAATCCCAGTTTTAAGAGAACTGGTTTGCTGAAATCCAGTGTCTGCAGCCGGCAGCTGTTCCTAGAACTGTAGATATGTACTTGAGGAACCATAGACAGGTTTGGAAGAGCCAGTGACTAGGGACTCATTAAGGATGACTGGGATTGGTCGAGTGGTTTCTGAGTGACGTGTGCAGCACAGAGCAGTGAATCCAGGAGTACCAAAGGCACCTGTTTCTTAAGGATATTTTAAAGACCAGTGTAAAAGGTGAACATGAAGGAAAACCCGAGTATGCAAGGGTATGTATTGTAAAAACCAGTGTGCCATTGTATTTGACTAGAGTGCCAGGCTGTGTGACCAGTGTGCCAGTCTGCCAGATCCAGGCTGTGTGACCAGTGTGCCAGTCTGTCAGAGTGCCAGTCTGTCAGAGTGCCAAGCTGTGTGATCAGTGTGCCAGTGTGTCAGAGTGCCAGGCTGTGTGACCAGTGTGCCAGTCTGTCAGAGTCCCAGTCTACCAGAGTGCCAGGCTGTGTGCACAGTGTGCCAGTCTGCCAGAGTGCCAGGCTGTGTGACCAGTGTGCCAGTCTGCCAGAGTACCAATTTGTGTGCACAGTGTGCCAGGCTGAAGGAGCAATATGAGATCTCCTGCCTGACTGCCCGCAAGGTTGCTGGAGATCCGCTAAGTGCCGAGTCCAGAAGCAGAGTCATGCCATTCCTTTCCGACCTGCTAACCCGACTGTGCGTTGCAGACAGAAACAGAGGTTCTGTTGTCCTGTGTCTGTCCCGCAGGTGCGTTCCTGCTGCCGTACACGCTGATGGCGCTGTTCGGGGGCGTGCCCCTCTTCTACATGGAGCTGGCGCTGGGGCAGTACCACCGCAGCGGCTGCATCTCCGTCTGGAGGCACGTCTGCCCCATCTTCAGGGGTAGGGGGAGCAGGGAGACTCGTGCTTTTCATCCGAACTCATTCCCAGATGGCTTCGGCAATAAAGTGGAATCGCCGGTCAGATCCTTTCTACAGATAATAATCAACTTTATTTTATATAGCGCCTTTAAAGGTGGCTTCTCAAAGCACTTTGCAGAACGCCCACAACAATACATGAAAAGAATACGCAAGATGAAACACAATTACAACACACAGAGGAGACTGTGGATGGTGGCACTAAGTATAGTAGGAGCAGAGATCCCTCTGGATCTGGCGCTGCCAGCTGTCTGCCAGCTGGGCTCGCAGCTCTGACTCTTGTACTGGCCCAGGCGGGCAGCCTCACAGGCCTTCGACACCAGCTCATTGTCATGATTCTAGAGCCGCGGTCTCATGGCATTGAACCTGCCCTCCAGACGAGAGGCCTCCCTGGAGATTCGGCAATCCCCCCCAAGCCAGGAAAGGCACTGCTGACCGCTGTGGTTTCCAAGAGGACCACTCCTTCCCTGTGCCCTGGTACAGAGGGCTAGGCTGGTACCATGATCTACCCTCCTGAGGGTGTCTAGCCCTCTGCCATGCTCAATCTCACTGTTCATGTCTGGTGCAGTACAAGGCAATGAGTCCGCTGTTGCAAAGTGCAGAAGCCAGGGTGCCAGCAAGGGGACCGGGTGCGAATAGCAGATCGGCCACTGAAGGCGCTCGTCTGGAGCCACAGGTGGGGCTCTGCTGTCCAGACGCCCACCTGGTGGCCAGGCTGTTCTCCCGGCTCCGGTCGGGCTCACACTGCGGTCAGCGTGGGCGAGAGCTGCAGCGCGGGGGGGGGGGGGTGGCTCACTGGGAGTTCGGAACGGAAATGGAGAGTTCTGGGATGACAAGCAGCCTATTTGCAGGGAGTCTGTGATAATCCCCCACCTCCCGCCTCTCGGCCCTCTGCAGGGGTCGGCTTCGCCATCTGCATCATCGCCCTGTACATCGCCTTCTACTACAACACCATCATGGCCTGGGCCCTGTACTACCTCCTGTACTCCTTCCGCTCACCGCTGCCCTGGACCAGCTGCTCCAACAGCTGGAACACCGACAACTGCACCAACTACCTGTCGGGCGACAACGTCACCTGGACGCCGCACTCCATCTCCGCCGCACAGGAGTTCTATACGTAAGTGCATGTAAGTGAGGGGGCGCGGAGGGGAGGGAGCAGGGGTCCCCCTCCCCCGATCCGGGTGGGCTCAGCGGGGCGAAGCAGCTCTAGGCCTGTGTGGGTGCTCCCCTCCTCAGCCGCGCCCTGCCAAGCTCCGCCCAGACGCCTCTTCCTGCGTTTGCGCCGCGACCCTTGAACTCCGCGTGCTCCGGAGTTCTAGGAACCCAGGGCTCTTCTCAGGGCTCGGCAGTGTGAAGGAGACGTGGGCTTTCGGCCGACACTTTCACCCGGAGCCCCTTTGAGGGAGCAGGCTGGTGTGTCAGAAGGGCGCTGGCCACTGGTCTCCCTCGTTGGGGTCAGATGAGCTGTGATTACAGAAAACTGTCGGGGCGAGAGAATGCTGTATAATATCCAGATATCTTGAAGATACCCTGGAATAGCAGGGAATAGGAGGGAAATGATCCTTGAGCACTGGGAATGTATGCTGTTCAACATCTGCATGATCAGTCAAATTGCACACGAAACGCCAAAGAGCAAAAATGAACCAGGCTGTGTGACCAGCGTGCCAGTCTGCCAGAGTGCCAGGCTGTGTGCACAGTGTGCCAGGCTGAAGGAGCAATATGAGATCTCCTGCCTGACTGCCCGCCAAAACGCCAAAGAGCAAAAATGAACCTTTCATCCGGTTGCTGGATGTTAATAATAACAATAATAATTCCTTACGCTTATGCAGCTCTTTTCTGGATGCTCCATTCAAAGCGCTTTACAGGTAAAGGGGATCCCCTCCACCAGCACCAGTGTGCAGCCCCACCTGCATGATGATTTGAACACCTCCAGCGTGTGTGGTAGAAGTCACTGTCCTCACCCCTCTCCTGTCTCCAGCCGGCAGGTGTTGCAGGTGCACCTGTCGAAGGGGCTGCACGACCTGGGTTCTGTCAGCTGGCAGCTGGCCCTCTGCCTGCTCCTCATCTTCACCATCGTCTACTTCAGCATCTGGAAGGGCGTCAAGACCTCTGGCAAGGCATGTCTGTCTGTCCCCCCCCGTCGCCACTCTGTCCACCATTCTGTCCTCCCCTCTGTGCATCTGTCTGTCTGTCCACCTGTCTGTCCTCCCAGTCGCCACTGTCCACCTGTCTGTCCTCCCAGTCACCCCTCTGTTTGTCTGTCTGTCCACCCCTCTGTGCGTCTGTGTGTCCATCTCTCTGTCCTCCCAGTCGCCAGTCTCTCCACCTGTCTGTCCACTTGTCTGTCCATCTGTCTGCCCACCTGTCTGTCCACCTGTCTGTCCTCCCAGTCACCACTCTGTCCACCTGTCTGTCCAACCCCTCTGTGCATCTGCCTGTTTACCTTACTGTCCTCCCAGTCGCCACTCTGTCCATCTGTCTGCCCACCTTTCTGTCCATCTGTCTGTCCACCAGTCTGGCACTCTGTTTTCCTGCTCACCAGTCAGACTGCATGTCTATCTGAACGTGATCATGCAAGACTTTAAAGAGTCCCTTGGTCGCTGTGCGACACCAGCTGTCTGACTGGCTGTGCGCCTCTGTCTCTGTGAGCAGGTGGTGTGGGTGACGGCCACCTTTCCCTACATTGTCCTGTTGGTTCTGCTCATCCGCGGGGCCACCCTGCCAGGGGCCTGGAAGGGTGTGGTCTACTACCTGAGACCTGATTGGAGCAAGCTGTTGAACACTGGGGTAAGGAGGAGCCCCCTGATTGGAGGACATGCAGTAAAGGGGCAGGGCTGGAAAACCAGAGAGGAGAGAGATGTTATTATCCCCAAGAGCAATTTGTTTTACAGACAATATTTTTTGGTCCCTCTCCTCCGTTGTCTTCTGGTTTTCTGTTCTGTATTGAGAAAATGTATTATCAATTGTATTGTTATGTGCCTTGGGGCAACCTTGTTGTGAAAGGCGCCATATAAAAATACATTGAATTGAATTGACAATATGAAGAAAACTCACAAACAATACACGTGTACATACACAAAAATCAATTTGTTGAGCAGGGCTTTGGCCACAGATCTAAACGAGAACATAAACCTGTTTGTTTTTAAAGTGGTAAATCTGTATCTGTATTCTGAAGTAGGTAGGTCCCTTTTCAGGCGATCAAGGCCCATGGGGAATGGGGGGCAAGGGCCACCATTTTTCTCTGACCATCCGTCACTGGAGGTGGAGGTGATGTGGTCAGCATCATGCTCCAGCCTTCCTATCACCCCCAGAAGGATTAACCCCCAGTAGTCACTTGGAAAGCAGGCTGAGTGGACCTGGGAGTCATCCGGAAGGAATCAGAGCAAGCTCCATCGCTTGCCCCTACCTGGGATTGAACCCGGGACCTTCCAGGCAGGAGCTAGACACCCTTGTCGTCTGAGCTACCATGGCTGCTTTCTGAGGGAGTAAATGGAATTAATTTTACTAAGGGAGTGAAGGGTCATCTAGAAAAGAATATGCTTTACACAAGACTCCTGACTGCTAGCTATGGCACCAGTGACCAGTGACAGACAGCACTGCCCAGTTTGCACTTACTCCCCAGAGGGGTGGAGCAGTGGCTCTGTGGCTCTGGATCTGTGCCTGTGTTGCCAGTTCAAATCCCGCGGCCGGCAGAGGAATCCTACTCTGTTGGGCCCCTGAGAAAGGCCCTTCACCCCAGCTGCTCCAGGGGTGCTGTATAAATGGCTGACCCTGTGCTCTGACCCCCAGCTTCTCTCCCTGTCTGTGTGTCTCATGGGTATGTGAAAAGATGAATTCCTCATGCAAGAAATTGTATAGGGCTAATAAAGTGATGTTATGATGTTAGATTTAGATTCCCAAACCAGCAAGCCAGAGTATCAAAGTCCAGCAGATTCAATCAAAAAACGGATAAGACACGATCAACAACAAATTAACAACCTTAAAATGCTTAAACTTTCTTAAGCAAAATAGATGCCGTTGCCTTTTTTTCAAAATATAATAAACGTTTGCCCCAACATTTAATTTACAGTACAGAACAGTCCACAGATTATTTATCTACTATCTCCTCCAAAGACCCAGTTTCTGAGGGTCCTTCCTTGAATAAGTTTCCATATCTGTGGTTTAAGAGACATTGAACTTTAAATAAATTTTGTTCACAATGAACAGCAAACACATTTCCACCCTTCTGCTTGTAACAAGCTAACCATAAGATCACTTTATTAGCCCCTATACAATTTCTTGCATTAGGAATTTGTCTTCTCACATACCACAGCTTGCTCTCCATGAGACACAGGGAGAGAGCTGGGGGTCAGAGCGCAGGGTCAGCCATTTATACAGCGCCCCTGGAGCAGTTGGGGCCTTGCTCAGGGGCCCAGCGGAGTAGGATTCCTCTGCCAGCCACGGGATTCAAACCGGCAACCTTCCAACTACAGTTGCAGATCCTGAGCCACAGAGCCACTGCTCAGAGTCAGCTGTACATTTCATGTCTTGAGTGGTGATAACTCTTACAACCATTTCTATGAACAAAGAACAAAGAGTGAAGGAGACAACATGTACCCTTGTGAGGAGTCAGTGGAAGAGTACAGCTTGTTATAAAAGCACTGTTGACTCTTATCCTCTGTAAGGAAATCAGTAATCCAGACCAAAATTAGGCAGTTGCTTTGTTGCCAGTAAATATGGTTGAATACAATTAAATGAGGAAAACTCCATAACTAGCAAACTAGCATGAGTCTTGCTGTCCTCAAGATGCTGGAAGCCATTTGTTAAGAAGGCATATTGTATCCCCTGCTTACCCTTAGGGGATACTGAAATGGGTCTCTCTGATCCCGTACCTCTGCCTCTGTCTTGTTTTTCACAATCTGTTCAAAAGTTTTCATAACCGGTGAGGTGAGCACTATTGGCCTATAATCATTGAGTGAACTAGGAGAATTGACTTGGGCCATTAGGACGACAGCTGATTCTTTCCAGATTCTAGAAACCTATTGCTGATTTAATGGCAATTGGAAAATAAAGGAAAAAAGGCCACGGAGCTGTCTAGCACACCTTTTCAACACTCTGCCCTCAACAGAATGAGGACCTGGACTCGTCCTCTCCTTAACAAAGCTGAACACATTTACTGACCTTAAAATCATCAGTTGTTCACAGCACAATCAGAGATCCTGCCTCTAAAAAACATTGAGCTCACTAGTGAAATCATGCACGTAAAACCGAAGATAAAACTGATTCATCAGCAAAGTCATCAACTTGTACTAATGCTCCTGCCCCCATTCTTACACAGCGTAACATTGACTTGATACCCTCCCACGCAGAGTACTTGACTCATTTCACCCTCAACTTGATCTTTGTACCTTAATGTAGCCAGCTTAGGTCTTTTGTCAAATTCTATGGGGGCAGGAGCACTGCGTGTGCACAGCACCACCTGGTGGCATGCGCCTGACACTAGGCCCTCTCCCTCCCTCTCTCGGCAGGTGTGGGTTGACGCAGCGGCCCAGATCTTCTTCTCTCTCGGCCCCGGGTTCGGAGTGCTGCTCGCGTTCGCCAGCTACAACCCCTTCCACAACAACTGCTACAAGTGAGTCAGGGCACACACCCGGGGGTGACAGTAAGATAAGATCACTTTATTGGCCATATACAATTTCTTGTATTAGGAATTCATCTTTTTGTATACCCCAGCTTGCTCTCTATGAGACACACCAACAGGGAGAGAAGCTGGGGGTCAGAGTGCAGGAAATCACTCTAAACAGAGTAGGATTCCTCTGCCAGCCGCGGGATTTGAACCGGCAACCTCCTAGCCACAGAGCCACCGCTCCACCCCTGTTTTATTCGCTTATTCATAAATCTGTTTGTTTACCCTGGTGACTTAAAGACACGAAAGTCAGGGTTGCAATTGCCATGAGTTTCACGCCTCTTCCTCTGCCTCTGCGGCCCCCCCTCAGGGACGCCTTGGTGACCAGCTCCGTCAACTGTCTGACCAGCTTCATGTCGGGGTTCGTGATCTTCACCGTGCTGGGCTACATGGCGGATAAGCGACAGCTGGAGGTGGCCGAGGTGGCCAAGGACGCAGGTGAGGTGGTCTTCCTCTCCAGAGGTCCCAGAGCCAGGGCAGCCAGAGAGCCCTTGGCTTTCAGTCCATCAAGAGCTGATGTTTGATTTAACTGGTGCGGATCACCCCATGTCCAGGCCTGTCGGGGCGCGGGCAGCTTTAACCTCTCTGACTCCGTGCCTAGTGTTGACACTCCTCTTCCTCACCAGGCCCCAGTCTGCTCTTCATCATCTACGCCGAAGCCATCGCCAACATGCCGGCCTCCACTTTCTTTGCCATCATCTTCTTCCTCATGATCATCACGCTGGGCCTGGACAGCACGGTGAGATCTCCTGTCCCTCTTCCTCTCCCCCTCCCCCTCTCCCTGCTCCAGCAGGGCTGGGCCAGGGGCTCCTGGTTTCTCATCTTCCTTCAGCCTCCACCCCGACCCCTTGCTCAACGTGTGGATGCTGCGAGCCACCTGATCAGACAGCCCTTTGCACAGTGTCCACCGTGCACGTGCCCAGTGCCCATTGGACAGTTCATAATTATCTCCACTTGCCTTTTATTAACAGTGCATGCTCCGCTGGTTTTGACAGCTGCTGTCCTTGTTCGTTATCAGTATTCCTGCTGGCAGGTATCGGTCTGCTTTTATTAACTGCGTGACAACCTCTCAGTTCGCAGGGCTGGAGGGCGTGATCACAGCTGTGCTGGACGAGTTCCCACAGGTGCTGTCCAAGCGCAGGGAGTGGTTTGTCCTGGGGCTCGTCTGCGTGTGTTACCTGGGCGCCCTGTCCACGCTGACCTACGTGAGTGCAGGGTGTGGGCGCATGGGGGGTGAGGGGGGGACCCCACCAGAAACAGCAGTGTTGGGTACCGGGGGCCCTACGCTATCAATCATTTCTTCACTGCTCTTCCTCTGCCAGAGTCGAACTCTGTTTAGTCTATTTCTAATTTTAGTGAGAGCCACATGAACACCGTGCATGGCAGTGGAGGAGAAACCCGTTTCTGCTCACGAATGAAGGGTTTCTTCTCACACGTGATCGCTATGCCAGGTGTGGTCTGGGCAGCAGGGTGCCAATTCGGACCTGTCCTGGGCATCGCCTCCCCAGAACCCTTCGGCCCTCTCTCTCTGTTTCGCTCTCTGCTCTGTCCGAGATGCTCCAGCGGTTCTGTATGAGGCCGACACCTGACACCCTGTGTGTGTGCGTCAGCATCTCTGCCTTCTCTCAGCGCCCTTTCTGCTGCTGTGCGCGGTGTCTGGGTGCAGGACAGGTTTGCTGCGGGGGGGTATTTTGCTGGAAGAGCACACCTGGACGTGCCCTACAGGTGGCACAGAACCATCCGATTGCTGGGATGAACAGCTCCTGCATGAAATATTTGACCTTTTTCTCCTTCCTCCCTGTTCCTTTGCCTGTGTTTTCTGTACAGTGCATGTGTTTTGCACAAAGCAACCAGCCCTGTTTCTGGAACACGACAGCGTAAGAATGAGAGGAGGCCACCGGCTCCATCACAGGATGTTGGTTATCAGAAAAACATTTCTGAAACGAAAGTCTCATGCAACCTCACATCTGCACAGCAGACTTTGAGACTAAGAAACTCTGGTTCCATGATCTCGCCTTGGTCATTCGGGGCTCTACAAACCCTGCCAGGCTCCGGGAGCCGTTCAGGAAAGACGATGTCTGATAACCCAGCCTTTTCCGTCTCTCCCTGCGGAAAAGGCTGTGTCCTGGAATGGGACTCTCTGGGGCTTCAGTTCTTCGCAGCCCCCTGACCCCTGACCTCATGACCCCTGACCTCTGACCTCACCCCCCCAGGGCGGTGCCTTCGTTGTGAAGCTGTTTGAGGAGTACGCCACTGGGGCTGCCGTCATCACCGTGGTCTTCCTGGAGGTCATCGCCGTGTCCTGGTTCTACGGTAACCGCTGACCCTCTATGTGTGTGTTTGTGCCCTCAAGCACACGACCAGCTAATTGCCCTCTCTGCTGCTCTTGCACGCCTAACCCGGTCCCATGGCCTGCCCCTCTCTCCCCGCAGGGGTGTCGCGGTTCTGCAGCAATGTGGAGATGATGCTAGGCTTTTCTCCGGGCTGGTACTGGCGGATCTGCTGGGTGGCCATCTGCCCCACCTTCCTCATGGTGAGGCCCGGAGGCTGGGTCGCTGCAGGAGGCACCGCGGCCCCTGTCCAACAGTCCTCTCTGGGCAGCCAGGTCTGCCTGTGTCCAGTTTCTATGGCCAGGCTGTGGTCACTGAGCCTGTCCTCTCTGGGCAGCCACGTCCGCCTGTGTCCAGTTTCTATGGCCAGGCTGTGGTCACTGAGCCTGTACTTCATCAGAGTCTGTTTCTGTTTGCAGTTTCTTTTCATGGTCAAATATTCAGCTAGCGTGTATTGTCTGTGTAGGGTTCTGTAGCATTCCAGTTTGTGTGTGTGTGTGTCCCAGTGTGTGAGATATTGCGGTGTGATCTGTGCTGTGATGTAGTGGCTCAATCTCTCACCCCCTCCTGCCCCTCTGCCCCTCCTCTCCAGTTCATTATTTGCAGCTTCCTGTTCTTCCCTCCGGAGCTGAAGCTGTTTAACTACACCTACCCGCCCTGGACCACCGTGCTGGGCTACTGTATCGGGGTCTCCTCCTTCATCTGTGTCCCTGTGTACATGGTGTACCACCTCATCACCACACCCGGGACCTTCAAACAGGTCAGCGCCCCCTGCTGGCAGCCCTCGGAAACACCTGTGCTGACATTCACTATTCACTAGACCTGGAGTCTCTGGCCCGGGAAGGACAGTTAACTGATGCCATTACTGCTGTAGATCAGTCCAGGTTACCATCAGCATCATAGATCCTGTTTGGTGAGCCTTGTCCCAGACACAGGGCACCATTCCCGCTCAAATTCCCTCAAAGGGCACGTCTGCAATCCAGCCCCATTCTTGCAGAGCAAGGCCCTGGGCACGAGTCTTGTGATGCACAAGGAGCTCACTAATTTCTCACTGGGCCCCGCCTGGAGCAGTTGCTAAACACTGTGGAGTCCCCAGTCCATCACATCGCTCCCCATAATCAGCAGTGCACAGATGTGTCCTGTCGCAACTCTGTGTTGATAATTCGCAAACAGAGGCACGAAACCACCCCTGCGCCCTTCTCTATCAGAGCAGCCAGCTCATAAACGCTGTGTTTGCCCACAGCCCCATGACAATAATGCCCTGCAGTTCTCACCCAGAGTCTGTTTAACCAGAGTGAGAACTGTTTGTCTAACCCCCTGCAGTCCAGAGCAGAACAAACAAACACAAGACAGAGGGGAAATCCAATCGAAACAGGCTTATTGAATCAGAGGTGACCAGACTCGTGGGGGCTGTGACTGCGCCCGTCTCGCAGGAGACCTGCGTCTGCCGGCCTCAGCCCACCCCGGCTCCCCGCAGGGCACCGGCCGCTGCCTCCAGGGGGTCCCGCTGCCTTACTCTCGGAGAGCACGGAGGTTTAGCGTCCCAAACACCACAGCTCCTTCCATCTGTGAAAGGCCACTGGTGCCCTGCTTGAGCTACAGGGTCCAGCCGGTGGTGTGGTGTTTGACCCCCTGCAGGCCGGGAAATAATAATAATTATAATAATAATAATAATAATTGCTTACACTTATATAGTGCTTTTCTGGACACTCCACTCAAAGCGCTTTACAGGTAATGGGGATCCCCTCCACCACCACCAGTGTGCAGCCCCACCTGGATGATGCACCAGTACTCTCCCCACACACCAGCTCTCAGTGGGGAGGAGAGCAGAGTGATGAAGCCAGTTCAGAGATGGGAATTATTAGGAGGCCATGAATGTTAAAGGCCAGGGGGAAATTTAACCAGAACGCTGGGGGTTACACCCCTACTCTTTTCAAGAAACATCCTGGGATTTTTAATGACCACAGAGAGTCAGGACCTCGGTTTTACGTCTCATCCGAAGGACGGCGCCTGTTTACAGTCTAGTGTCCCCGTCACTATACTGGGGCATTAGGACCCACACGGACCACGGGGTGAGCGCCCCCTACTGGCCCCACTAACACCTTATCCAGCAGCAACCTTAGTTTTTCCCAGGAGGTCTCCCATCCAGGTACTGACCAGGCTCACACCTGCTGAGCTCCAGTGGGCTGCCAGTGGTGAGTTGCAGGGTGATCTAGCTGCTGAAATGATCTGGGGGCTGGCCTCGGGAGCCATGTGGTCAGCGGCTCTATCCGCTGGAGATCAGCGTGTCACTGACCCACGGAGAAGAGCCCTTTGGCACCCAGAGCGCTCCGAGACGACTGGACCGGTTCCTCCAGGCTCCCCCCTGACCTGTGCCCCCCCCCTCTCTCTCTCTCCACGCAGCGTCTGCTGAAGAGCATCACCCCCGAGCCCAGCGGAGGTGGGGCTCACGGTGACATCATCACCAATGCAGTTTGAGGAGGGGGGGGAGAGGGGCTACTGCTTGAGGGCCTGCACCGCCCCACGCCCCCCCCCCTCCCCACTTCCCTCCCCCGCCTTCCTGCTGGACAGAGCGCCGTGCTGCAGGGACTTGGGGCCTGGCTGAGCTGGCAGAGAGGGGAATTCTGCAGTCCCACCTGCGTGACGCGTGAGCTCCGATCGGAAGGCACTGTGGGTCCTTGCTGTTCTCTCTGTATGTGTCAGAGGTCTTTTCCGGTATCCGTGTGCCCTGGATGGGTGTCCCAGCAGAAATCGGGAAGTGATCTCTGCAGCCCCAACAGTCAGGGCAGCCTGTGGTGTGCAAAGGGGCTCCCCTGCAGATCTGGGTGCCGTGAGTGAAGGTTTTGGGGTACGTGGGCTGTGTGGTCTCATGGGGCTTAGGACGGCTGTCCCAGAGCCGAAGTCTGAGAGGGACAC
The DNA here is from genome assembly GCF_040954835.1 of Lepisosteus oculatus. NCBI lineage: Eukaryota > Metazoa > Chordata > Actinopteri > Semionotiformes > Lepisosteidae > Lepisosteus > Lepisosteus oculatus. The sequence goes on along the minus strand of NC_090721.1, from coordinate 10,701,682 downwards.
AAGCTCGTGTGTCCATTACGAGCTGAGCACTTTCCAAAAACAAGCAGGAAAGGCTGGTCTTGCACTGCATCACAGTTTAAAGAGACAGACAACCCGAGACACGCAGCCTGACCCCTTAAACAACAGGTCGCCACAGAGCTCAGACACTGTTCACTGGGGCTGTGATGTTTTGCTCAAATTGGTGATGCAATCTCAAACATTTCAGCTGAATTTGGAAACTCCCAACGTTCATAGGCAGATCTCTCCTGAGCTGCAACACGCTGAAGAATATGGAGAGGCAGGCAGAATTGTACTAGTGTTAGTGTAACACTATGACTGCAAGCCCTCAGTAATCGGGATCCTGTCTTACAGTGACTAAACCCTTTGTGAAGCTTTACCAGAATGAACCATGTAAAAGAACATGCTCATTCCACCTAATTCTAAATACCTGGATTACTGGATTTCTAATTACATGCGATTATGGGGCTATAATTAAGTCCTGAAATGGAAAGTTCATTATTATTTGGCACTTGTAACTGTGCCAGTTGTCTTCTATTCCTGTTTATTTCAAGAGTAATATTTCTGAAGATCATTACTTGTTGTTGGAGTTGTGTAAATATTTTACAGCCAGCTCTAAAGGATGTAAGGGGATACTTTTGTTTGCTCCTTCAAGCCTGTCGATGCCTGTGCCTCTGATGTTTGTCTTTCGATCTGGTCCGGCCCCGGGGGCGATATCTTTATGTATCTGCATTTCCCGTAATGAAATATTTATTTGATTTCTTTATTACCCTTGTAAATGTTTTAGAAAATTAATATTAGTAACGCGATAGTGTGATTGTATAACATGAAGCTGAAATGCACCAAGTGCTTTGACTTCAATCGGTGAGGAGGGCTGTCAGTGCTAAAACCTTCAAGAATCAGAAGGCTTTCAGTGCAATCTGCTGCCGGTAGAAATGAATTACTGCAGCTTTTAATGTCACGGAGAAGACAAGATTGCAGTCAAACAAGCTGTGGGAGTCAAAGCTTTAATATAGCACATGGAAGGAACACAGCTGTTTTGCTACAATGTGCCCAAAAACTAACTGCACCATAACCCCACACCGATCGTTCACCTCTTTCACCCGATAACCAAGTCCATGTGCTGATCGGAGCTCGTCCTGTATCAGTGGGGTTCTTACTGGCCACGCCCACCCTCATAGAACCAGGCTGTTACAGCCGAGCCGTGTTTCCAGAAGGAAGACACTCCGAGCCTTCAGAGACACGTCACCAAGCACAACAGGTGAACAAAAGACGATCAACACTCGGTAACGGAACCGCCTTCACCTGCTTTTCTTAAATAAACACCCTTCTTCTGATGAACAGCGGGGCCGTCCAAGCATAGGTCACACAGACCTTCCAGGCACAGGCTGAGCCCCTTTAGCAAACTGTGACGAGACGGACGAAAAACGTTTCCTTCTGGTTGCCCTCTTTATAATGCCCTGCCTCGCTCATCTTCCCTGGGCCAGTGCCCTTAACCCTTCTTTATCTGGTCCGCTTGCTTCAGACATGTTGGGATTGGATTCTGCCTCCCTAACTTGAAGGTTTTATAGCCATTCCTTTCCGTGAACCAGTGCAAAGGGCATGGCCATCGGTCTGAGGATTATGCTCACTGCAAAAGATCCTCCCATTCCTCATGTTGCTGTTCAAGATCATCTGTTGAGCTGTAAAGAGGGTGATACTCCCACCGCCCCCATCTGTATACAGGCATGTTCTTCACTCAGGGCACAGCTCTCTACCAAGTTGCCCAACCAGAGTCCTGGAGGGCTGGTGTATCTAGAGATCTTCATTCCGATTCTTCTTTTAACAGCCTAAACCTACTTATTAGGGGCTTAATCGGAGCAATTTATCAACTTCTCCCAAGTCTTCAGGGGCTGCTGCTTTATTGTCGCCTAGGGGACCTCCAGAATTCCTGACCGTGCTCTGTATTTGAAGGACAATGAGCATATGCATGTGGAGCCAAAACAATACTATATTGGTGCAATGTAAAACGTGAGACGGATCAAGGCGCTACGCAGTGGGAGTGTTGTTTGTGGTTTAGTTTGTGTGCAGCAGAAACAGAGCAGTGGTTTTCCTAACAAATGGTGTTTTACTGTGATCAGTGGGTCAGTGTCTACAGCCTGTCCCCGCCTGTATACTCTGTGCTGTGCGCGCTCTGTGCTGCACACCTGTTCTCCAGTTGTCGTCTTGTCCACTGTCATTACCTTGTGTCAACCCAGAGACTTTCCTGTACGATTCTGTCATTCCGATTAATGTAAATCTTATTGTATCTAAAATATACATGTATAAAGAAAGATATAATTAATAAATAAGGATCTATGACGTAAGAATATTTCTTTGCACTTGTTTTAAGTTATTTAAGTGTTGACTAGTGTGACTGGGATTGTCTGATGGGAGGCTGGGAAGCCAGTGCCCTTTAAGTGAGGACCATTGTACACAAACATCTCCCGTAGCGTGGAGTCACGTCCACACAGACGAAGAACGGGTGATCCTGAAGGCAGCCAAGTCGGATAACTGCGCTCTGTGGAGCAGGGAAAGTTGTTCTGCACACACCCTGACCCATCAGCTCAACGTGACCATCACAGGGCATAACTGAGGCAGATCATGATATAGAGCAGCATGGTGCTGCTTTCTGCACCTGTCCAGGGCATTCGGTCCCGTTTGCACCTGCACCCTACTTCAATGCTCCACGCTGCCCTTTTCACCATCTCCAGCTTGCTGCCCAACTCCCCCAGCAGCCCCAGCTGTGGTCAGCGTTTCCAAATCCAGCCATTTTTTAATGCTCTTCCCCCAGTGTTGTACTGGATTGACCAGCCGTTAACGCCGAGCATGTTAGCCAAACCCCAGTCTTTCCTTTTACTCACTCTGTCGGCTCGGCCTCACTAACGCAGGGCGGTTACCGGAACTCATCGGCTGGAGTGACCACCCTCTGGCCAAGAGGCGATCTGGGAGGAGTCTCTCATGGGCTCTGGGGTCCACCCGCAGGCAGCTGCTGCAGCGTTCACAGATTCTGACGGGAGCAGCTGTTCTGATGTTGTCAGCGCAGTTCGGCCGGGGGGGGTGTACTGGTGAGAAGACTGCTGCATCACGCGGCGTGGCTCTGCCAGATTTAGAGACCCCCCAAATCGGTGCTGAAGAGGGGTGAAGGAAAACTGCCTTCCATCCCTCTCCACAGCTCTGCAGGTGCACCCACCCCCCCAGATCAATAAAGGACCAATTTCAGATTCCTCATTATTCTGGCAGCGGTCTGTCCTAGTAATCTGCCGCCAGCCACGCGCTGCTCTCACCAGCCCCAGGAGCTGAGTGACAGCAGATATGAATACATTAATAAACACCATTTATCATGGCCCGGCAGACAAAGACACAGCAGCTGATCCATTATCACTCAGGGCTTTAATCTCTCAGTGCGTAACAATATGTACAGCGATACAAACATCCGCACATCGCCTGCCACCCGGCAGGGATGGATTGTCTCATTAACTCCCGAGCCAGCAGCCTGGTGATCGAGAAGGTGCGGCAAAATTCAATAAGAATAATTGCAACAACAGATGCAATTTCGGAACAATGCACCTGATGGATGTATAGGCGTGCTTTTCCGAAAGGAACACTTCAAAAGAAAAAGCCACATGGCTATAAAAATGGAGCTTTCTGCCAAACAGAGACCACTCTGGCTCCCAAGAGCCACAACTCTTGACCACACCGAAACACTTCGTCCAACAGCTGACTTTTTTTTTTGTCCTGGTCAAAATGGGGGATGTTTCTGGTGCACTGCAGCCAGCTGCTCCTTCTCTCACTCACGTGGGGGGGTTAGAGGGTTACAGACACCCCACTACCTGCTCCTGTTGGTAACTTAACAGCCTTGCTTGTGACATTACTGCACAGCCAAGAGCCTGCAGGAGTGTGCCAGAAGCAAGGAAAATAAACTCGTTTATGAATAAATGCAAACAAATTTGCAGACAATTTTGCACACACACACAAAAAAAAAATTGAAACCAGCAAGAAATGACAGCCCTCTTTCCACTCGTGCGCGTAGCGGCTCCTCAGCACCTTCCCTCCACTGACGGCACGTCTGCGTCTCCCGAGGAACGGGTGAGCTGCGGGCGTCGTGGGGCGACTCGGCCCTCACCTGCCGTCCGCCATCCGTCCAGCAGGGGGCGACGGATCTTCCGGCTGACTCAGCAGGAAGGCAGGGGAGGGCAGGGGTGGTGGATAATACCAGCACTGTTGAGCACAAGGCACAGCCAGGTCACCGTGGACAACCCAGGAGTAACCATGCCCAACGCAACCACCTGCCCTCTGATACCATGCTGCTTTTTAGTGACTAATAAAAATAGAGCTGCTGTTTCTCAGTCTTTAATCCTAACATTGACCCTAGACGTACTGGAACAGCCTGGAGTTTGGTTTGTAATCCAGGTCAGGAAGAGCTCACTTTCCTGCTGTGTCAAGCACTTCCTGCGCTGCGCCATCTTCAGGCTAGAGCACAACCTCCTTCCACGCAGGAATCACGTCTGTCAACTGAACCCCCTCTGCACAGGGGGGGGAGCTGGTCTTACCCTTCAGCTCCCCCCGGCGGGAGCCGCGCTCAGTCCTCCTCCTTCTCGATGTAGGTCTTGGCGCCCGAGCGCGCCATCTGCCGGGCCAGGTACCTCTCGCGCGCGGACATCACCGTCTCCTCGCTGCTGCGCTTGGTGAACTTGCTCCCGCTGGCCGCTGCTGGCTGCTGGGGCTCGGCCCCGGGCTCCTCTGGGGCCCCCCCTGCTGGCCTCGCCGGGGAGGGACTGCGGCTGCCCTTCTCTGCGCCCGCTCTCTGCCGCGGGCTGGGCTCTCTCCTGTCTTTTCTCCCGTGCCGGTCCTCCCGAGCTCTCCTCTCCCGCCCGTCTCGCCCTCTGCTCTCCTCCTCCTCTCCATGCCGCGCTCTGTCTCTCCTGTCTTCCTTTTCCTCCTTCCTGCTGCCGCCGCTGCGCCGGTCCTCCCTCTCCCTCTCCCGGTCGCCATGGTGCCTCTTCTCCCGGTGTCTCCCTCTCTCCCTGTCCCTGTGCTTCTTGCTCTCCGCCTCCCTCTCCTCCTCGCTCTCCGAGGACAGCGACCGCTGCCGGTACTGTCGCTTGGAGCGCGCGGTCTCGGGCTTGCTGACCTCCGAACTTTTGCCAGCGTCCCGCCCTCCACCGCCGTCGCCGTCCTCGCTGTGGACGTCGAAGTCGCTGTCCCGGTTGCGCTCGTCGGCCGGCTGGGCCTGCCGGTCCTTCGCTACGGGGGGCTCGCACTGCGGCGTCCTGCAGAGACAGAAGGACACGCAGACAGGGAGGGTCAGCCGTGGGTGTTGCAGGGCAGAGGCCTGTACATCAGCCCGGAGTGGCTGAGCGCTGTGCCCTGCTGTGTCCTGCCCACCTCTGGCTGCTCCTGTCCGGGACGCTCTCCTCGCCCACCGTCTGGTTCAGCAGGTGTCTGTAGAAGCCGCTCAGGTCCTTCTGCTTCTTCACATCCAGGGCAGCTGCCAACACACACAACACAGGGGCTGCTTTTCACAACTCGGCCTGGAGCTGCTCCTGACGCCAGCCCAGCGTGCTGCTCCTGCTCTCGGCTCACACATCCCCGTTTCTGGCTTCCCTGCCCTCCCTCCCTGTGCTCTCCACCCCCCCGTCTCCCTCTCCAGCTTCCTTCTGTCCTGCGCTCTCCTCTCATCAATGCCCCCTCTAAGGTTAAGGCCTGTGTGCACATAAATTTCAAGTTGTGCAAGTTTTTCCCCCAGTGACAAACTTGTGCGCACTAAACTGAGTGCATGTAAAACTGTAAAGCTGAAATTTTTGGTTAATTTAGTCAATATAGCAGCATGGAGATCCAACAGACCGGGACAGCGATCCCACGAGCCCAGTCATGGAGACTGAGTGTGGAGCCAGCATGAGCATGGAGGTACGAGACCACGAGAGCACAGATATCGATGATCGAGTAGCGATAATAATGCACACAGCCCAGCTGGGCCTCTCGCAGCCAGTCTCATGTGGTCAATCTAGCATTTTTCAATTGAGGACCGTGTTTGTTTTATTCTTATCATACGGTTTTGGGGAATGTAATTTTTGGTGTGCAGTTCAGTTTCCTATGTGCGCGCACGCACACGGCTCAGGAGGCACACCGCCGCTCACCCTCCAGCGCGGCCTCCCTGCGCTCCTTCTCCTCCTCCTGCTGTCTCTCCAGCAGCTTCTGGCGGTAAGCGGAGGTGACGAAGGCCTCCTTATCGCTGAACTGCTCCCCCTCTGCCTCCCTCTCCTTCTGGATCTTGCGCTCCTCCCGGCGCTCCTGCTCCTTCTTCCGCTCCTCCACGGCCTGCAGGAGGCTGGCGATGTACTTGGGCTGCGGCGGGACACAGGGAGGGAGGGGAGAGGGATGAAGACTCTGCACAGGGTGCTCAGGGAGGGAGGGATGAAGACTCTGCACAGGGCGCTCAGGGAGGGAGGGATGAAGACTCTGCACAGGGCGCTCAGGGAGGGAGGGATGAAGACTCTGCACAGGGCGCGCAGGGAGGGAGGGGAGAGGGATGAAGACTCTGCACAGGGCGCTCAGGGAGGGAGGCGAGACAGGAACAGTAGGAGAGCAAGCTGGAAAGCCAGTGACAAGGATGGAGAAGTGCACAAGGAGAGAGAGAGCCAGCACCTCGGTGCTCCTCACCTTCCTGTCAGTCCCGGCCAGCACCTTGGAGCTGCTCTCTTCCTTCTTCTTCTGGATGTCATCATACACACTGTCATACTCGTACACAGTGGCATCCTGCTCCAGCGCCTTCTGCATCTCCAGCTGCGTCTGACGCCACAGAGACAGAGACAGGTCAGACCGCTGCCTCGCCACTCTAACGCTCACAGACAAGAGAGCGAGGGGTCGGCCCCGCCTCTCCGCTCACAGACAAGAGAGCGAGGGGTCGGCCCCGCCTCTCCGCTCACAGACAAGAGAGCGAGGGGTCGGCCCCGCCTCTCCACTCACAGACAAGAGAGCGAGGGGTCGGCCCCGCCTCTCCACTCACAGACAAGAGAGCGAGGGGTCGGCCCGCCACTCCGCTGCGGGACAGAGAGCGAGGGGTCGGCCCGCCTCTCCGCTGCGGGACAGAGAGCGAGGGGTCGGCCCGCCTCTCCGCTGCCGGACAGAGAGCGAGGGGTCGGCCCGCCTCTCCGCTGCCGGACAGAGAGCGAGGGGTCGGCCCCGCCTTTCTACTCCACCTAACTAGACTGAAACAGCAGTACCTACAACTCAGTTATGTGGGTTAAGTGAGACTCTCCATATTTATTGACAGGTATGTGGATATTGCAGAACCCTCACTGCTTGGACATGGTGCAGGAGAGAGGGGCTCACCTGTTTCATCACCCTCTTCTTGACACCTTCCTTCCGGAGACTCTCTCCCACCGGCGCCTAGAACGACACAGCAGCGCTCAGAGCCGGGGCAGAGCAGCAAAGTCACAAAGACGGCGCACAAAAGATGTTTCAATTTCAAAGTTTCAACTTGATGTCTTGGCATGAAGATCGTGTATAGTTATACCAACAGTCTTTGGCGTTACACCAGTATGATGACTGACGACATACCTGTTCACCACTGTGGTGATGTCATCTCACACCACAGCTCCTGCGCGTCCTAAGATTACACAACCCAGTAGGCTCTTTTCTGGGCCATGCGGAGAAGCCTGTCTGGAGCAGAGCTTGGAAGCACCCTGATAAAAGGAGTCTGGAGTATAGATGCACATGTTGGGCTGATATGCTAACCAATGTGAATAAATCTATGCATTTTTCCTAATATAACAACGTCTTTCAGGAGGTCAACTTTACTGTGCCTAAAGCAATATTCATTTTTTTTAATAGCCTAAATGCATCTTAGTATTTATTAGAAGCCACAGAACAGCGTGCTCAGCTCAATTGTCATCTGTCATCTGTCCTCTGTGTAAAGGGAGCCTGTTGCTTTGTGTACTTCTGCAGGCACCCTGTCTGTTAGTCGAGCCCTCCTCACCCTGACAGGCGTACAGCTGTCTGCTCCATGGCCGTCACAGTCAACTGCAAGCAAGATGACAGGCCTGTTTCATCACAGCCCGGTACCCTCAGTGTCTGAACCGAAGCAAAGCAAACAGCCTCTGCACAACAGCGGCAGCCCCTGGCATAGATACACAGAGAATCAAATTTCAGGCCCCTCACCATGCAAGACACCTGCACCGTGACAGCCAGCACCTAGCACAGCCACAGAAGAGATCAAGAGAAAGGAAGCCTGTTGTCACTCCTGAAAGGCCCTTTGCCTTGAACAGCTATATGTGCCAGCTCGTTAAAGAACATGTTTGCTTTGCTACATTAAATGTACTACCTGCATGTGGCTGATTAGGCTTGATAACTCTGTCCTAAAACAAGCGTGAAGTGGGATGTTTGCCCATCTTAAAACCTGGTCTGCCTGTTTTCGAAAAACAATTAGAAGTCTGGCATAAGTAAGGAACACAAACTGTCAAGCTCAGTAGCAGCTCCTGAAATCATACCGTGACAAAAAGAGAAGCCTCCTGTTTCTAAACTAAGGGACACTCCTATTTCTGACTATGAACAGCATCTGGCATTGCAGACTTATTATCACAGACTTATTTCCAATAATGCTCCTTTTCTGCAATAACTTTACACACTAGGGTGGGCTACACAGCTCAGTGTGACCACTGCTGGTCCATGATGTCTTGGGGGGCAATGGAAAACCAGACGCACAGCTGCTCACTGACTCTCTGTCAGAACGTACTGACAACAGTGATCTATCACAGCACTGACAACAGTGATCTAGCGCAGCACAGAGTAATTATACTCCAGGAAACGCCAACTATTTTTATAGCACCATGAACTGGTAATTTGCAATTTTTGTATTTCTACATTCCTACAGCTGCTCCGGCACTGCAGTCTCTCCCTCTCAGAGGATTCAGCCCTGGCGTGTGAGGCTCTGTGGTTTCTGCACAGTGAAAGCCCAGCCAGATACAGGTGCCGGTCAGAGCTCTGCTCTCTAGGAGGGCGCCGGGCTGTGGGGAAACAGCCCCATCTGCCTCTCTGACAAGATCCCGGCTCCGTTCACACACCTCCCGCGGCTTATTGGGGGCAATTTCCTGCCGAGCCTGCAGCCCTGACTGATGGGCACTTCCTGTTGTGCCGCGTGTTGTGCATCCTGCCTGGGCTTATCATCGGGATCTATATTAAATGCCAGGCTCCAACGCTCTCTCTCCCCCTCCCTTTGTCTCTCTCCCTCCCGCCGTTTCTCCCAGTCTCCCTCTCTCCCACCTACTCCTTCCCTTCCTCTTGCTCCCTCTCAGCAAAGTTGTGTAATTAGTGCTACACTTCAGGAGTCCCCCGTGTGTGTGTAAAGTGCTTTGAGATTCTTTGAGTTGGGAGGCGCTATATCAATGCAAACCATTATTACTCCTTCTCGGTGTGGATAAATCTGGAGTCTGTTTCTCTTTATTTCTCTGATTTTCCTGCTACTGAGGAGACTGTGCACACTGTGGAGGGCGGAACGGTGGCACCGTGGCTAAGGATCTGCCCCTGTGGCTGGAAGGTTGCCAGTTCAAATCCCACGGCCGGCAGAGGAATCCTACTCTGTTGGGCCCCTGAGCAAGGCCCTTCATCTCAACTGCGGCAGAGGCCGTGTTTAAATGGCTGACCCTGCACTCTGACCCCAAGCTTCTCTCCCTGTCTGTGTGTCTCATGGAGAGCAAGCTGGGGTACGTGAAAAGACAAATTCCTAATGCTAGAAATTGTATATGGCCAAGAAAGTGATCTTATCTTATCACAAGGGCCCAAGGACTCTGCAGTCCCCAGTGTGTGCCGTGTCACTGCTCTACAGCTCAGTTACCAAACCTGCCAGATCTCAACAACCCTTGCAAAACCGTTTTTAAATAGTAAAACCAATTACAGGTCTGTAGAAGTACATCTAAAGGGGACCTATCTCTCGTCACATTTGAAAAACTGACTGCTTTCTCATTTCACGCACAGAAAGAAGAATGTCGTCAGGGCATGAGATTACAAACTGACTGAGATTAAAATGTTTAGACATGCACAGAAGCCTGAACACTGCACGGACGTCCTAAAGATTGCCAACTCTCCCAAATAACATTGTTTTCATAGTTTCCCACATTTCGCCAGAGATAAGCGCAGAACAGGAAGCTCTTAATGAATCTGGACTGACCCCTTCGGCCTGGGAGATAGAGCTGTGTGCTGTCAGAGCCCTGCATCTCTTCTCCGGCTCTTATCAGCAACAGCTGTCAGAGCCACAGGGATTATTAAAATAGCCCTGGGGCTCCAAGGTCTGCCTGCTCTCTGCAACTCACAAAGTACAGCAGGAGGCAGTCCGGTTCTGTGTCTTCTAGAGCAGAGCGGGTCTTAATTCTCAACTTAAACAGGGTGCTAAAGAGGTTAACCTGTTCACCCCAAAGCCTGGATCACGGAAAGTCAACTACAGTGAAAAGTAAACTGGTTCACAGACAAGACAGCTCCCAGCAATGTACTTTCCACAACAGCTGTCTGAATAGGCCAGCAGCCTACATATGCATCCTTTGCAGAGCTGCAGTATATGGTAACTCTTCAAGCAACTCAGCGAGTAAGCTGATCAGGGACACCAGAAGAGGCCGACTTTCATCTAACACTGCGATCCCCCACCTGTGACTTCTCCAACCCCCTCCATGACATGCTTTTGCTCCAACCAGTCCCTTAAGTGATTAGTTAAATGAGTAGACAGTGGTTTAGGAGCTGGCTGTACCAGTGCCCTGCAGTGGAGCGGGCTGGAGGGGGCACGCCCCCTGATCTGGGAAAGAACAGTAAAACACAAAGCGAAGGACACAAGAGGACATTCCCTGGGAGTGCCGCTCAGAACAGGAGGCACTTTCTACCCAAAAGGAACGAGCCAACAGCCACGGGTGGACGCCAATGCACTGGCTTCCTATAAGGAATGACGGGATGAGATTCCCGGATCAATAAGCTCCAAATCGAACGCCCCCCCCCTCCCCCCTCCCCAGTTGGCGATCTCGCTCACGTTCTCATTCCCGAAAAGAGGCAGAGTCCCCTCTCTCCCTCTCCGAGCTTCCCGGTCTCTCTCTCTCCGAAGGAGACCGATTCTGCAATTCCGCACTCACTGCCTGCAGATGCTGTGCCGATAGTGGTGGGGCGAGCAGGAAATGAATCCCCTTTCTAACTACACTGTACTTATCAGAAGAATGTGTTTTTTTTAGTTATCGCCCAACTAATGAAGTAATTTTGTGCAGTGAGAGAAGATCTTATCAGGAACCCCCCTCACTCCCTTTCCTGAGTTAGCCCTCCCCCAATCAGCCTGTTCAGGATTAATATTGCTCCACGTCTTGATGGGAACGCGGCTCCTATCTTTTTTCATTAAAGTCTGGGCAGAGAGAGAGAGAGCGACAGACACAGTCACCTCAGATAGCCTCGGTGTGCTTTCTGGGGAGCCCTGGCAGACAGCTTTCACTTGGGCACAGCTCCTAATGTTTCTGGGCATCACTACCTGTGACAGGTGGAAACACCCAGCACTGGAATAGAAGCAATATCCAGGAAATGATCACTGCCCCCCCGATGTTGTAAGAGAGTAAGAGAAGGAGTTTTAACTGAGCTAAACCCATCATTTGCTCTGAGTAGACTGTAGAACTTGAATGAATGAATCATGAATGCATGGGCTAACAAAACCCAACTCCTTTCACCTGAATCGTACAGGTATCAGTTCCTGTGCTCTTCTGTATCCGTAAGCCATTCACCAGGAACTCAGATACTACATAATACATTTCACTGTTAAAATCGAGTCCAGTATTCAAAAAGCACAGCACTTCAGACGGGACTCTGGCGCCATCTGTCCATTTCAGAGCGGTACTGCATGGAAACAAATCCCTTGCTAGGTACGATCACAAAATTACACGGCCGTTCTCGGAAGACAAAAAAATCCTTCACAGAAACTTTTCCGCTGTTTAATGATGATAAGGATATTTTTTTCCAAAATCAGTCCTACAACGAAACTGCATTCAGTAATCATTTGGAATTGATATCAGTAGTTCAGGCGGGTAGGTGCGTCAGCATGCGTAGGCTGCAAAGGAACAAGTAAAGGTTTATTCCAGGCTGAAAAGAGAAAAAAGGTAACAACGTTTCGGCTGTGCAGCCTTCTTCGGTGTGACCTTGTCCACCAAGTGTCCACAAGTCAAGATCCCATCACTGGACAGAGTGCTTTAAGAACCACGATTCCAACTGGCATTCAAAAGATGTGCACAGGATGGGTCAGTTAGGTGAGAGTTGATAAAATTCAAGCGCCTTTTGTACCACGTGAAACACAGCAGCCACACTGAGCTCTTTCCTGCTGCCTGTGAAGACCCCCATCACCTACCCACCTGTCCGCCGACCGAACCTCCTACCGCTCTGCCTCCACACGCAGAAAACCCGTCTTGCTGCCCGCGATCGGCCCCCTCAGATTGCTGTCGGGTTTGGACAGATCGGCTGCACCGCAACAACACACTCACCTCGTCGTCCGAGTCGTCCCCGAACACCGAGGGGCGCTGCAGCATCGCCGATCTAGACGGAGCCTTCTTGGGCAGGATCAGGCCGTACCTGCGGGCAGGATCGAGTGGGTTTTACCCGCGGAGAGTCGTGCAAGGCGACAGCACGGCCCACATTAAACATCTTCATGTGAGGTTAATATATTCTAGAGTTCCTTCATTGCATCCAACACTCTCAGAAAGCCCTGATAGGTTAGTTACATTAGGTATGGATTCAAGCACATAACCTGAAGAGTTCGCTAGTACTGACGTTTCGCATGAAACCGATATTATTAAGAAGCTGAAAAATAAAGTTCAAGTTTTTGGATATAAGACCATAATAAATTCTGGGTGACAGCTCAAAACTCACATCAAAGTATTGGTTTTACTGCTCGGATTTAAACACCGCTCCGATTGCTACTCACTGTTTTGTAGGAGCCGCCATCTTCCTTCAGCGAAAATGACTAACCGTTCCAGCAGATTTAACACTTTTATAACCTTTGGCAAGAAAACAAAAATAGAAAGAAAAAATCTACGTGATAATTAAGGAGTGACGCAACCCATTTATATTTTAATGTGACATTAGCATGAAGGAATTTATAAATGAATCACAATGCCCCCCGGTCGCAAAAGCACCGAAAGTGCATCAGCGAATTATAAAATATTTTTAGCCCGGTGTTGACAAACGCAGCGAATCCCAGTATCGTAAGTTCAATGTTTTTTCAAATAACTTCAGGCACTTGCAGGAGATTTACTTCTATTTGTGGTGTGTTTGTGTTGATGACGGAATAGAAACTGTTGAGTTTATTGTTGAGTTTAAGCTACACACAGTGGTTTTCAGAAGTCCGTACAGGCTGGCGTTGCGGGAAGCGGGATCTGTAAATCCTCAGATTCAGATAGGTTTAGCTCAACGTCCCGGAGCCTGGCCCTCCTAACTGAATACTGGGATATGTGATTAGAAGAACACAATTTAAAGAAAGGAGTCTTATGTTAACTTTGTCTAGAGCCGCACTGTTTACGATACTGTGTGCAACTGTGGTCACCAGCCAGCGGCTATATCAACCTGCAACTCACAACTGGCAGCCCACTGAAGCTCAACAGGTGTGAGCCTGGTCAGTACCTGGATGGGAGACTCCTGGGAAAAACCAAGGTTGCTGCTGGAAGAGGTCTCAGTGGGGGCAGCAGGGGGCACTCATTCTGCAGTTTGTGTGGGTCCTAATGCCCCAGTATAGCGACAGGGGACACTATACTGTAAAAAGGTGCTGTCCTTCAGATGAGCTGTAAAAAGGTCCTGACTCTCTGTGGTCATTTAAACATCCCAGGGCGTTTCTCAAAAAGAGTAGGGGTGTTACCCCAGTGTCCTGGCCAAATTTCCCCCTGGCCTTTACCAATCATGGCCTCCTAATAATCCCCATCTCTGAACTGGCTTCATCCTCCCCACTGAGAGCTGGTGTGTGGGGGGTGTACTGGAGCATCATCCAGGAGGGGGCTGCACACTGGTGGTGGGGGAGGGGATCCCCATTACCTGTAAAGCGCTTTGAGTGGAGTGTCCAGAAAAGTGCTATATAAGCACTTTTGGTAGGTAGGTCCCTTTTCAGGCCATCAAGGCCCATGGGGAATGGGGGGCAAGGGCCACCATTTTTCTCAACCATCCGTCACTGGAGGTGGAGGTGATGTGGTCAGCATCACGCTCCAGCCTTCCTATCACCCCAAGAAGGATTAACCCCCAGTGGTCACTTGGAAAGCAGGCTGAGTGGACCTGGGAGCCATCTGAAAGGAATCAGAGCAAGCTCCATCGCTTGCCCCTACCTGGGATTGAACCCGGGACCTTCCGGACAGGAGCTAGATGCCCTTGCCGTCTGAGCCACCATGGCTCGTTATTGCCACGATACAAAAACCTATTGCTGCTCTAGAATTAGTCTGGGGAAAAGCAAAAAAAAACAACTAATTCCTGGGATCATGAGTGTACTACACTGAGAGGATAAATCTTTATCTGTTTAGTCTTGAGCAATGAAGACTGGGTGATCCCAATTAATCCCGAGATTAATCCCGAGAAACGGCCAGATGAGCTCCTTAAATCATTTAGTCCAACGAGTAAGACGTGCATGTGTTAATGTTCTTGTGTTCTCACATCCGTGCTTGTATTTCCTCACGTTAGGGGCTACAGGATCTTACTGTGCATTAGCCATATGCAGAGCATTTCAACATTTGCACAGACAGTTGGATTTGAGGCTGATCTTTCTGATAAACACACACTGCTCTTCTGCTGCTCCAGGCCCCTGTGTGTTAGAGGCTGCAGCTGTCAGACACCCCCTCCCCCCTCCAGGAGACAGCATGGACTGGAACCTGAGGACCGGAGAGGTACCGGGGCAGCAGGACACAGGTGGGCAAAGAAGTGGGGCAGTACAGCTCTGAGGTCTTGGCAGAGGATTCAACATCCAACATAATGTTGTTACTGTTCTGCTGTCCTTTGTGCCCTCCAATATGAAATTGCCAAGTATCAATTAACATCGTAAGAGGGAGCAGAACTGTACTTGTCTTCCACTAAAACGTGCACAATCAGACCTGCCTGCTGCTCCACTGTCGCAGGTCTGCCTGCTGCTCCACTGTCGCAGGCCTGCCTGCTGCTCCACTGTCGCAGACCTGCCTGCTGCTCCACTGTCGCAGACCTGTCTGCTGTTTCAGTGTCGCAGGCCTGTCTGCTGCTCCACTGTCGCAGGCCTGTCTGCTGCTCCACTGTCGCAGACCTGCCTGCTGCTCCACTGTCGCAGACCTGTCTGCTGCTTCACTGTCACAGACCTGTCTGCAGTTTCAGTGTCACAGGCCTGTCTGCTGCTTCACTGTCACATCTGTCAGCTGCTCCACTGTCGCTGACCTGCCTGCTGCTCCACTGTTGCTGACCTGCCTGCTGCTCCACTGTCGCAGACCTGTCTGCTGTTTCAGTGTCGCAGGCCTGTCTGCTGCTCCACTGTCGCAGGCCTGTCTGCTGCTCCACTGTCGCAGACCTGCCTGCTGCTCCACTGTCGCAGACCTGCCTGCTGCTCCACTGTCGCAGACCTGCCTGCTGCTCCACTGTCACAGGCCTGTCTGCTGCTTCACTGTCACAGACCTGTCTGCTGTTTCAGTGTCACAGGCCTGTCTGCTGTTTCAGTGTCACAGGCCTGTCTGCTGCTTCACTGTCACATCTGTCTGCTGCTCCACTGTCACAGACCTGTCTGCTGTTCCAATGCAAGTGGAAATCCCTGTCAGAACGGACAAATGTCATAGCCCAGGCTGTAGCAGGTAGTGTCTGGACTACAGGACTCAGCCTGTGATCCAGACGAATGCTGCAAACCTGACTTGAATAAGATAAGTTCAAGTGTCACACCTGCATTCTCTTTGGTGATGATCCTGGAGTCACTGGTCCTGTCTGTGTGTCCTCTAGGCCTGACTGTCGGCACCATCCTGGCCCTGCTGCTTCTCGCTGTTGCCATGGCAGCCATTGTATACACACCACCAGGAGCATGCAGGAGGCGGGGCAGCGGGGGTGAGGAACTTTCCCTAACAGCCAATAGGATCACATAAGAGAGGACACACCCGGGGGAGATTAAGACCTTTATTACCCACAGTTCTTCTGAGGCACTGCCCTCTGACTTAAAAGCATTGGTAATGGTTTCCACCAGAGTCCTAATATTCAAATAATTTCATGTCATAGTTATATATCACATAAGAAATTCTGTGCCAACTTTATAAATGGAAGTAATGGATGTCATAGAAAGCTTCATTGAGCTTTGTTTTTCTATTAAGTTTTTATAAAGAAAGATTTCTATAAAGTCTGTAAAGCACTACATTTTTATATGACATAACTGCAAAGAAAATGTCTGTATTGTATTTTACCATTTTTAAATAATGGATATTTTTACCTGAAAGTTTTATTTTATAGATTAAAATGCTTATATATATATATCTTAGTGTATATTATCACTATAGAATTGTCATCACTGAAGCAAAATAAAGGACCTGTAATAAAAAAATACAGGTTGCAGAGGAGAATGTAGGCTCTGTTTTTCATGTGGAAAGTTGCTAATCTCTGTAATAGTAATAAAAACAGTTATTATAGCATGAAATGACAACAAAACTCATATAAATTGTCCCAGAGACACTGTCAAAAGTTTAATATTCAGTTTTTATTGGAAAGATGACAGTTATGAACTGATCCTATCTGCCGCACACTCCGGAGTGTGGTAGAGGGGGGAGTCCGGTTCTGAAATAATCCAGCTGCCTGTCTGTCAAGCCGGCTGCTCCTCAGTGGCGCCCAGGGGGGAGCTGGGGGGTGTCTGGACCTGCCTCAGCCGGCTGCCCTGCTCCAGCAGGGACAGGCACACGGACACCCAGTTATAGAGGTGCTCCGTGGGGACGGACCCATGCCTCCACACCTCTCCGCGGGGGACAGCTGCAACAGAGACACGCAGACGCTCAGGGCTGGTCCTGGGCTGCAGGAAGCAGAGTCGTGCCTGGAGATGGACCTACCTGCCAGGCATCGCTGCAGCTGCTCACAGTCCGCCTGCACAGAGCTGGCCGTCGGGTCGAAAAGGGCGACTTTCCTGGTGAGGTCACTGTTCACCTTCTGAGGGAGCAGCACGGAGAAACACCGGCACGTCAGAGCGAGAGACCTGAACGCACAGCGACATCACAATGCAACATCACCGTATTCCCGGTCTCTTACAAGTCTGCACTGGCTCCAGCTGTCAATCTCAGGAGTCCCCACCCACTGTGGGTGGAGCATCAGAAGCACCGCCTTCAGCACGTGATGGACAACAGTGGGCGGGTCCTTGTAGCTCTTGAGCTCAGCAAACGATTGGTGGTCGAGCTGCCGCACGCAGCCGCGCAGGTCCTGCAGCATGAAGCGCAGGAAGAGCAACGCAACGCGCTGCTCCCCGCCAACACCCTCTGCCTCTGTGTGGGGGGGGGGAGGGAGAGTGGTCAATATCCGCTGCCCAACAGGCACAGCACAGGACAGCAGCCACACACTCCTTTTGTCACTGAACCTCATACAACAACTTTGTTTTGAGCCTGAAACTGCATCCGTTACAGGGTTGTGGGAGAGCCAGAGCCTATCCTGGCAAGCGAGGGGCACGGCAGGGTACACCCTGGACCAAACGCCCGTCCATTACAGGGCACACTCACACCAGGGCCCATCTTCCCAGAAGCCAGTCAACCAGCATGTCTTTGGAGTGTGGGAGGAAACACACACTCGGAAGTTCCCCATGCGAACAAAAAGGTTATTTTTGGACGTTCCGTACATCCTGGAAGGCAAATACCAAATACTGAGCATCTGGTAAGCCTTCAGGTTGCCATCATCATCAGTGTACCACATTAGAATGAGCAACATTGACGTAACAGACGATGGAACTGCAACACAACAGCAAGCTCAGAAGGGAGGAGACACAAACTTGTCAAGGCTCGGCCTTGTCTATGGGGCTGGATCTGCTGCAGATGATCGAACAGCTGCATAGTACACTCATACCCCGGTATCCGAACCTAATTCGTTCCTGAAAATCTGCCTGGAAGGCGGGAGATCATAAATCAAAAATAAAAATTCCAGCGTGCTCCAAACCAAAGACAAGTTCACTGAAAAACCACTCTAAATATATAATACCATACAGACCATTATAGCGAGCTTAGTGAACAACGCAGTTCTACTCAAATAAGCCACCTTTAGCTGTAAAATAATTAATTATATCATATTTACATTTTTCATTATTTCGTAATAGATCGCTATCCAAGCGATTGGCTAGAATGACGTGCACACTGTTGTTGACTATTACCCTAAAGAATCCTTTTCTCTTCCTTAAGACCCCATAATGAACAGCAACTACAAAACAAACGCACAAAAAAACACTTTGACAATGAGAGCACATAAACAAAGCACTGCTGCTTCCCGGCGTCCTTAACCACAATGCCTGGCCCCCGGGCAGAAACACACAGCCGTTGGGTGGGGCCGAATTCGACTGTTCGCAAAAGGTTCTGGGCCAAAATCGGACACTTTCGAACCTCAAAGCTCGGATTTGCCAAATTTTGTTCTCGTAACGAATTGCAAGATATAAATTCTTCACGTTCAGATGAGTGAAAAATCGTTTACTGAACGTTCTTGTACTGGGGTATGAGTGTAGTTGCACCACAGAAGTGTCATTACTGTAGGACAGGGGTTCATGAGATTGTGATGGAAACGTCAATGTTAAATTAAATAGTCCTATTAATAAATAACAATGTAATACTGAGAAAAAGAAAAACAGCAGGAGTAATATTATTTTTTTTACAAAGTGAAAGGAAGCATGTTAAAAGGGTTGCTGTAGCATTTATCTACATGAATTGAAAGGTTTGATTTTGGTCATATTTCAAGGGGGGACTTATTTAGGTTGAAGGGGTTCAGCTGAGAAAAAAGGTGGGGGCCCCCTGCTGTAGGAGGATGGGACACAGGGCTTGGGGCCGTACCCAGCAGGCACGCGGGTCTCGCCAGGCCAGAGCTCTCCCTCACCACCTGGCAGCAGGCGGCCTGCACCATGCGCACCATGGCCCGCAGGTCCCTGCCCTCGTGGGGCTGCAGCGCCCCCCGCGGGCCGCAGCTGAGGTCCAGCACGCCCAGCGCGCGGCCGCCGGGGTCCCGCAGGGGCACCGCCAGCCTGTGCTCCCCGTACGCCACGCAGCGCAGCGGCTCCGAGCTGTCGCAGCACCGGAACAGGTAGTCCCTGCGGAGAGAGAGGAGACGGACCGGGATTATCCGACTGTCCCAGAATCCCAGAGTGACAGTGTTCTAATGCGCACCAGGGCACAGGACTGATTGTGCTCACACTTCTGTGGGAGAAACAGTACTAGAATACAGAAAGGTGCTTTTAGTCGGCTACTTTTCCCTGTGAACAGGTAGTAACTGTCACGGTCAACATCCCTCCTCTAGAGGGCGCTCCACTACTCTCTTGTCCCCTGCTCCCTGCGATTGTTGATGTCCTCCCGGTGTGTCATGTTAGTCTCTCTATTTAATCCCATTGCCTCCAGTGCTCAGGGCTCAGCATGGATGTCGTGAGGCCCCCCTGGCACCAGGTCGCCCCACGTCCGTGGCCTGAGGGCACGGCCCTCATCCCTGCTATCTCCCGCATCCTGAGCCCGGGGCTTGGAGGACCTCGCCCCGTGATTCCAAGGTCTTGTCATGTCCGCTTTTCCCCTTCCCGGGGATTTTAACCTGGAGTCGCCGGTTGGATGGATTTCTGGGGATTCAGACTCCGGGACGGTGCCCTGACTCGCCTATGGACCCGTTTGGATTTGGATCCCTGTGTCTTTTCCCCTGTGACCCACTGCACGGTCTGTCCCCGTCTGCAGCACGAATAATCCCTTGTCTCAGCCCGTCTTCCTCTCCTCCAGACTCCCATAGGATCTGATTACAAAGCCGTGACAGTAACCAGGCAGCTTTCTAGGTCACACCCAGCACAGATGCCCAGGGAGAGGGTGAAGGCGTTCATAGCCGAGCCTTACTGTGTTCCTCCTTAAACGCTCTGCCGTGCACTGGCACCGCGAAGCAGCGGCGTAAACATTACCTGAACAGGTGATCGGAGCGGCGCAGGGAGGAGGGGGCGGAGAGCAGCCGAGAGTGGCCGGTCTCGCTGTCCATCATCATCATCTTCCTCAAGGCGTAGCTACCGCCCTGCCAGGACAAGAGAGGCACCAGGGCTGAGCAGAGTGCGGAAAAACATGGACAAAACTAACGGAAGACCTGAAGGGTAAAGTCCTCATAACCCAGGAGGCATTAGGAGGGGATTACCCAAATGGTGAACTCCTCAAAATGCCTTCTGTGAAATATTTGTCAACCTTTTTTGCAGATACCCTTTCATTCGCCAGTGATTGTTTTAATTGTGTTGTGCAGATCTGGGTATTGGATGACATGTGCTAGATGAACCAGTCAGCTCTTTGTTGAGTCGAATTCTTTTATATTTGTATTGATCCTTTTTAGAGGTGATGACAGTCTTAGAGTGCTGGACTACCTGCTCCCCAGTTGACTCCATAAGATAGGTGGTGATGTTGTGGACACCCAGCACTCTGCTGTGCAGCCAGTAGGTGGCGCTGTCAACGATGCGCAGGATGTTCCTCTGGGTCAGGATGTGTTGGAAGGCCATGCTGAACGCTGAGCTCACCCCCTGCATGAACACACAGCGGTGCATGAAACACTGACCAGCATACAGTGAAAGACATTGGAAACACGGAGTGCTGTTTTTGTCTGTTACTGAGCTATAATAATATGCAAGATGTGGGGTTGGTGGTTTTCTTTTCCAAAAAATGTGGTAAATTTCAGACTGGAGGAGAATGCATTGTGCCTGTGGCCAAGAGAGAACGAGGAAGGTTTCATGGAGGCTCAGTGTTTGGCGAAAACCAGTCTGCGCTGGAAGCCTGATTCTCCTCCGCGCGCGTGTGTTAGGACTGAGGCTCTGCACTGTACCTGGTAGAAGTCTATCTCGTGCCTCAGGAAGATGTTCCGCTCCTGGGGCTCCCTCAGGGTGTCCACACCCAGCACTCCGAACACCCTCCCGCGGGGGTCCTTAAGGGGCACTGCGACAAATGACCCCTTCTGCTCCGACTCTGGCCGCACGGTGTTGAAGAAATGAATGTTGCCGTGGAGACGCACTCGGGGGACATGCATGGGCTTCCCATCGTCTATCGCGGCAAAACTGGGTGGGGGGGAGGAGGCGGAAAAGAGTAGGAGCAGAGAGTCTTGAGAAACCAGCACCAAACTGCATTTCCCACAGAGCTCTGGGCACAGTGAAGACCCTGCGCATCACTGCAAGTCTTATAGAAGATCTTAGAATCGCCATTGACTGAAAACCTTCAAGCTGACTGGTTAAAACAACAACATTTTCAAGAATTTTCTTTTCTTTTCACAAACAAATATAAAAAATTACAAAAGGGAGACTGTAGAAGTATTATATATACCTAAAACATATATATGCACACAATCTAGATAAGATTTCAAAGCCAGTAGAATTGCACTTGTTCGGGTGCACTAGCTCACATGTCATTTTGAACCACTTCCAAACAAGAAAAATGCTTTTTTTCTGGCTGTGCAGCCTCCTTCAGGAGACTTTTTAGAAGTCGCATTTTAGTGAACCCTAGCAGAACTCATGCGGTCGAGATTCCCATGTTTGGGGAATTCGCAGGGATCAGCACAGCCGGAGTGCAATAGCTGAGCCTCGCTCTGATTGACCGAATTAAGCCAGTGCTGGTGTGGGATGGACATGTGAAGAATGTAGCTCTCCAGGACCAGGGTCCGGATCACAGCAGCCCACGGAAAGTAAGTGCCCTCACCTCACTGGCGCCACCTCCCGCCGCAGTTCCCGATTTAGCACATAGGGGGCATCTTCTGCAGTGCAGGCCACATAGCGCAGCCGGTCGCCCCCCTCCAGGAGCGAGAGAGAGGCGCTGATCTGCTTCCCATTCCCATGAGTCTCGGCGTCCTGCCAATCAGACAGCAGTGGGGCGGGCTGAGGTCAGAGTTCAAGTCATTCGGACACTCGTTGGATCAAAGAAGAGGGGGCAGCAAAGACTGGTCTACAGTTAGGTTCTGCAGATCTTAATTAAGTTGTTAATTGAATTGGCAACCAGACAAGGTTGTGATAAACAACAAACAAACAACCTGTGTGAGGCCAGAAGTGTCAGAGGGAGTGGTTAAGGTTCTGAGTCACCTCTCTGGGCGTGTCTTGGGGCTCTGCTGTTCCGCGCCACGTTCTGAGACTGGGGGTGCTCGAGTCTTTACCCACGTTCCCCTGCAAGCTGCCTGCTTCCTCCTGGGTCCGTGCTGTGTGTAACTGTCAGTCATACCCGCTCGCTTTTAACCACCAGTTTGCTCCAGAACCGATGTGCCGGAATCGGACATGACAGTGGAGAACTATCGTCGAGGAGGCTCACCCTGTGCAGGGTCTGGAAGACGACTCTGTACAGCGGCTCCAGGCTGGCGCCCCCCCTCTCCGCCGCGCGCTGAACCTGCGCCAGCCACTTCCTGCGGGCCGCGCCCCGGGTCCTCTCCGCCAGCGACCGCGCCGCGCTCTCCGCCAGGAACGCCAGCAGCCCCTGGAACCCGCCCTCCTGCCCGCCCTCCGGGGGCAGCTCCCACAGCACGGCCTGCAGCAGCGCCCGGAACTGCCCCCCCGACAGGTAGGGGGCGCTGTGGAGGGGAGGGGAGCCCTGCTGCCAGGCTGGGGGAGACACAGCGCAGATCGGACTCTGCAGAGTGGCCCGGAGTGTCCTACTTCACAGACTCAAGCTGCTGGATCTGCTCAGCACGGACCAGACATTACCCAGGGGCCGGACTCAATCAGTCAAAACACTGAAAGCTGCTGATCAGATCGATAGAGGGGACATCTTGCAATTCAGTACTGATAAAGACACAAGTGGAAATTCTGTTTAGGTGAGAAAACAGGATTCCCTTCCTACTGAGAGAGTTCTAGAGGTCAGAAACAAACTCCCAGCCACTCTGTTGAACCTGCAGAATTCTTTAAAGAATGGCTCAATGGGATTTTTGGATCATTAAACTACCAGCAGCTAAATGAGCAGCTAAACAACATGAATGGCCTGCTTGTAATCTGAAATCGAGACAGTCCCTGTGAAAGATCTTATCGAGCAGAGGTACTACATGAGAAACGTTTCACTGTACTACCCCTAGCTCAGGTGACTGTAATTACAGCTCAGGTGACTATAGTTTTGTCCAGGTGATTGTAGTTATACAGTTATATAGGTGACTGTAGTTTATATACAGAGTCCATAGCTCAGGTACTGTAGTTTTAGCACAGGTGACTGCAGTTATAGCTCAGGTTATTATAATGCAGATGACAATAGTAATAACTCAGGTTTTTATCATTATAGCTCAGGTCCTTATAGTTATAGCACAGCTGACTGTAGTTATAGCGCAGATGACTGTATTTATAGCTCAGGTGACTAGTTATAGCTCAGGTGACTATAGTTATAGCTCAGATTATTATAGATATTGCTCAGGTAACTGTAGTTATCGCTCAGGTTATTATAGTTCTAGCACAGCTGACTGTAGTTGTAGCTCAGGTTACTATAGTTCTAGCACAGGTGACTGTAGTTATGGCTCAGGTTATTATAGTTGTAGCGCAGGTGTAGCTCCTGTGCACCAGCGGGCAGGTAGACCTCACCTCTCTCCATGGCCGCCCTCTCAGCTCCCTCCTTGTATTGGCTCAGCACCCCCTCCACCTCGCTCCGCTCCAGGAAGCCCCGCCCCTCGTTATCCCACCTCTCAAAGAGCTCGTCAATCGCCCGCGCCCGCTGTGCCAGCACCGCCTCCCGCCGCGCCTGTGGACACACAGCGGCACCCTGGGAACCCAGCCTGCGGACGCTTCCCAGTCTGGCCAGTCCAGACGGAGAAGCTCGTCCGAAGACAGCGCGTGGTTGTCCATTTTACATGTTGACTCCATAGATAGAGTGCTGCTGTTCCCCAGAGTTTCTAAAGCACCGTAAGGCGGCGCTCACTGTGTGGACTAATTATAGTGTCCTTATTTGAATTACCCCAGAGGAGGCTTCCCTCTCCATACCTGCTTCAGCCTGTCCAGCCTCTCCTGCTCCGTCTCGCGGTAGCCCCCCCGCAGGTACCCCACCAGGCTGTGCACCATGCTGTCGCTGGCTGTCTCCCCCAGGAACGTCTCCAGCAGCTGGATGAACTGGACCCGGTCCAGCGCACTGCGGTCGAAGGCGCTCACCCCCCTCACGGGGCCCCAGCTCTCTGGTCCTGCACAGCACAGCCAGGTAAAGTCACCCCTGCCTCCCCCATCCAGAGCAGCACATTCATGTCCTTCCCATTCCTAGTGCTGATTGTACTAACTAATCATGCTGGAATCAGGTCCATCGTATATGGAAAATATGATTCGGTGACTTGCTACTAGTCAGCTAGCAAGTCAACTAATCATATTTTAGTATTTTCATATCATATTTTCCACAGCCTGAACACTAGCCTACCCACTACGGGCGGAGCGGTGGCTCTGTGGCTAAGGTTATGTGCCTGTGGCTGGAAGGTTGCAGGTTCGAATTCCGCGGCCGGCAGAGGAATCCTACTCTGTTAGGCCCCTGAGAAAGGCCCTTCACCCCAACTGCTCCAAGGGTGCTGTGTAAATGGCTGACCCTGCGCTCTGACCCCAGGCTTCTCTCCCTGTCTGTGTGCCTCATGGAGAGCAAGTTGGGGTCTGTGAAAAGACAAATTCCTAATGCAAGAATCTGTATATGGCCAAGAAAGCGATCTTATCTTAACCATCCTGCCTGACTGACTGTTGCATACAGAAAGCCAAATGTCACGATTCCCATAGTGTACTTTTAAGGCTGCAAGGTGCACAGCAGGAGTCTAGTCTAGAGCCTATTGTGAACCCACTGGGATCCACAGATCCCCACTACAGGTCTGCAGGAAGAGACAGGCGAGTGAGAGGACGCTGAGGGCTCCTGCTCTAGGTATGGGCTGGTCTGTGTATCTCCAGTCCTCTCTCAGTCAGGGCAGCAAGCTCCTGTCAGTGTGTTCTCTCACCCTCCACCGCTGCGCCGCTCTCCAGAACCAGCCTCGGTTCCGCGGGTTCTAGTTCTGCAGGGTCCAGTCCAGCTGCTTCCTCACGCCAAGGCTCTGGACTGAGGTCCCCCTCTGCCGCAGGCCCCGCCCCCCGTGCACTTCCTGCTCCTTCCTCGTTGGACAGTTCTGAGTCAGCCCTGCCCTCAGAGGCTGCTGTGCTGCGTGTGATTGGTGGACGGCTGCTCTCCGTCACCTCCCTCCACTGCGTTTTACTCTCCGCCCAGAGGTCGGGGGTCAAGTGCTCTTCCTCTCTCAATGGCCCTGCAGGTGTGAAAAACAGGGTGTGTGGGGAGGGGTGTCTAGACAGCAGGAGCGGCTCAGAGAGAAAGCGCTGCACAGCACAGACTGGCAGGTGCAGTGGTCACAGGGTTGGGTTAAAAAGGGATGTTTTTCAGTTTTAAAAGTTCACATTTTCATTGTCCCCAGGGCAATCCAAATACGTAATAATAATATTAATAATAATAATAATAATTGCTTACACTTATATAGCGCTTTTCTGGACACTCCACTCAAAGCGCTTTACAGGTAATGGGGATCCCCTCCACCACCACCAGTGTGCAGCCCCACCTGGATGTTGTGACAGCAGCCATAGTGCGCCAGAACGCTCCACACACCAGCTCTCAGTGGGGAGGAGAGCAGAGTGATGAAGCCAGTTCAGAGAGGGGGATTATTAGGAGGCCATGATTGGTAAGGGCCAATGGGAAATTTGGCCAGGACACCGGAGTTACACCCCTACTCTTTTCGAGAAACACCTTGGGATTTTTAATGACAACAGAGAGTCAGGACCTCGGTTTTACGTCTCATCCGAAGGACAGCGCCTGTTTACAGTATAGTGTCCACATCACTATACTGGGGCATTTGGACCCACATCGACAGCAGGGTGAGCGCCCCCTGCTGGCCCCACTAACACCTCTTCCAGCAGCAACCTTAGTTTTTCCCAGGAGGTCTCCCATCCAGGTACTGACCAGGCTCACAGCTGCTTCAGTGGGTTGCCAGTAGTGAGTTGCAGGGTGATATGGCTGCTGGCCATGTGTAATAACACACTGACAGGTAGACCCTCTGTCTAAATTATTTTTTGTAAAAGTGCACTTATTTAATAGTGATATCTGGCAGAATTAATTGTGTGTAATTGTCCTTGTATGTGCGCGTGTGGCCTGGGTTAAGGGAGTGGGCCAGTTATTTTGCCTTATAATAAATGGCTTTCTGAAGTTGAATGGAAGAGCTCGCATTTGACTTGCAGTATCAGGAAAATTCCACTAGATGGAGCCCTGATTCCAGCCAGCAGTTCAGCCAATTCAAGTGTACTGGAATTTAGTTGTGTTCGGCCTCACTGCGGGAATACCTGATGCTCTGAAGGTTAACCACAAAATGTTGCATATAAAAATATCTTGAGAAAAAAGCAAAAAGTAATAGATTTATTCCAGGCAGAAAAGAGAAGAAAGGAAACACGGCTGTGGAGTCTTCTTGAGAAAAAATACTTGGGTAAAAGAAGATGTGTATTTCTGACTGTGTCTGTGCCGTGGGGTGTGGGTGTGGATTGGGTTGCAAGAGTGTTCCTACACCGTGAACAGTGGGGGCTGTACTCACAGTGCCGAGGGTTGTGCAAGGCCGCCTGGATGCCCTCAGACTGGCTGTCGTAGAAATTCTCCAGCAGGGCCAGAACTCTGTGTCTGTCCAGCAGCCCCGACTACAGCCAATCAGAGACACAGGATCACAGTCAGGGAAAGAAAGGCAGCATATGAAAACTCTGCCCCACGCTGCCCCAGTCTGCTCCACACTGCCCCAGCCTGCCCCACACTGCTCCAGAGTGCCCCAAACTGCCCCACGCTGCCCCACACTGCCCCAACCTTCCCCACGCTGCTCCACAGTGCCCCAGCCTGCCCCACGCTGACCCAACCTGCCCCACGCTATTCCACAGTGCCCCAACCTGCCACAAACTGCTCCACAGTGCCCCAGCCTGCCACAAACTGCTCCACAGTGCCCCAGCCTGCCCCACGCTGACCCAACCTGCCCCACGCTGCTCCACAGTGCCCCAACCTGCCACAAACTGCTCCACAGTGCCCCAGCCTGCCCCACGCTGACCCAACCTGCCCCACGCTGCTCCACAGTGCCCCAACCTGCCACAAACTGCTCCACAGTGCCCCAGCCTGCCACAAACTGCTCCACAGTGCCCCAACCTGCCCCAAACTGCTCCACAGTGCCCCAACCTGCCACAAACTGCTCCACAGTGCCCCAGCCTTCCCCACGCTGCCCCACGCTGCCCCACACTGCCCCATAGTGCCCCAGCCTGCCCTACACTGCTCCACAGTGCCCCAGCCTGCCCCACACTGCCCCACAGTGCCCCAACCTGCCCTACACTGCTTCACAGTGCCCCAGCCTGCCCCACACTGATCCACAGTGCCCCACAGTGCCCCAACCTGCCGTACACTGCTCCACAGTGCCCCAGCCTGCCCCACACTGCTCCACAGTGCCCCACAGTGCCCCAACCTGCCCCAAACTGCTCCACAGTGCCCCAGCCTGCCCCACCCTGCCCAACCCCGCCCCACTAGGCCAGGGCACCTCCGCAGTGTCGCAGTCATGGAAGAGCTGGGTGAAGGTGTGCCTCCAGCGCAGAGTGTCCGCTGCTCTCTGAAGGTCACGGCTGCACAGGGACAGGTGCTGCAGGAGCTGGGAGAACTGCTCCTGGGACAGGCCGGCCGCACAGCCAGACACATACTGCAGGAGGAGGGAGACAGCAGGAAAAAGACCCCCCTGTTACAGTACTGAGCAAAGCAGACTGATTCTTTCATTCTTTCTCTCTGTTCACTCTATTGAACTCAAAGGAATACACTACGCTGTGTGTTTTCACAATGGCTCTTGAATCTGAGCATCTGTAACCCAGCCAGGCTGTTGAAGCTGATGCCCTGGCTTCCTTTAGGGAACAGCTGCATGAGACAGGGCTCCAGAGTCCTGTGCCTTTTCACTGAGAGAGAATTAGACAGAAGCAGCAGAGGAGGTCCTTTCTGTCCTTTGAAATCCGGGAGAATATTAGTAAGAACCTTAGAGGAAGGACGGTTTCGTGTTGCAGAGACTTTTCGGTTTCGATTTTTAAGAACTTTATTTTCTTTTCACAAAAATACAGGGAATCACAAAATAGAAAGCTTTACATTAATATACATACTTAAAACAGTATATATGATTACACCTCATTACGTTTTGATGCTATAATAGTTACATAGCAACAATTTCTCCTGTTCTGGTGCAAAGCACATTCTTTACTGAAACATGATAATGTTTTTCACGGCTTCTTGAGATATTGTCCTATGCCGTATATTTCCCACAGATTTTCTGCTTCCTCTCTCCCTTCTCTCCACAGATCTCTGAGGTAACAGTTTTCTTGGGTGATGAACAGGGCCAGGCTACCTGCTGCCTTGACTGGGACCTCGATGCCTTTGAACACCCCCCTGTTCAAAGAGACTTACCTCCACGAAGCTATCCTGCTGCAGACGCGACGCGCCTGCTGTGTCACTGAGGTCCCGGTCGTACTGAACTCCTGCAGGACAGACACACAGGGCCGAGGTGAGTGAAATCTAAAAGCCCTCCCGCCCAACTGATGTGTCTTATGATTCCTCACAATCAGTGGATTGGCTCAGCTTACTCTCGGCCTATACTGGCGGATTAAAGGAACTGAACCTCTTTAGTTCTGAACTCAGGATCTTATAGAGAGACCCGACACAAGTATTAAAAATCCTAAAAGGATGAGAATGATGACAAGGAGAACCCAAAGGACAACACCTGGAACGCCAGCGAAGCAGGAAGATGGACACCAGTGGAATTGAAGAGCTTGCACATTCAGGACCGGACACAGGAGACACTGCTGTACACTAATGGCTGTGGGTGTCTGGAACAAGATGTCCAGCCACATCCTTGAATCTGAGTCCCTGACAACTGGCTGATTGAGATCCTTGGACCTCATCTGTAACATTTCCCATAGATCCAATCCTAATGTAGCCGTGCATGTTTTACGAATACACTCCTTAGATCAGTTCAATATGGACTGTGCACTGACTGCAGCACAGGCCCGTACACAGAGCAGCTCCACTCTACTGTTTGGGTCCCAGTCTCGGGTGCTTTCATATTGCATGTTTCTCTCAATGGGGACTGCAGAAAGTCACGCCCAGCCCTCCGTGGCCCAGCTGCGACTGTACCTGCGGGAGACTCCTCAGTGCTGGTCAGCTCCTGGAAGCTCCTGAGCGCATCCTGCACCTGCAACACACAGAGCCAGGTGAGGACAGGCCACAGCAGGCTAACAGCAGAGACAGCTCTATCCCTCCGTGTGGGATAGTGTGGGATGCATCCCTGATTGTTGCATGTATCCAGCAGCCTATTTCCCACACACACACTCCTTTGCTGAGGCGAAAGGATTACCAGCATGACGGAGAGAATTTGTCCGGGGTGGGAAAGGATGTGTGGAATGACTTGAGACGTACAGTCAAGCTGTAATTAAAAGTCAGTGTCGTCTTGACGTTAACTCCAGCCGTTATTATCCCTGTGGTAATCCTAATCTGTTCGTCTGGCTAATCCCTGCACATCCTACTTCTCGGCAATGATCCCCGCCCAGCGACCTAATCCCCACTGATCCCCTCGTCTGCGTCCAGGACCATCCGGAGAGCTTCCCGCGGAGATGTCCGAGAGGAGGGGTGTCATACAGGCAGTTTTCTGTTCTCTCTATCACACTGCCTACTTTCTTAATGCAGGGAAACCTGGAGAGCTCATAACCTCCCTGTGAGGATTCACTTCTTACCACTCGGAGCTGGAGAGTGCCGTCCGGCTCCAGGCCCCATTCGGAAAACTGCAGACGGAGACACTCTCTCCTCCTCTCCGCCGTCCGGCCCCGAATCCTCTGCGTGCGCTGCTGCTCCTCCTGCCTCGCCTGGACAGCCTGCTTCAAGTCTCTCAGCCTGGCACAGAGCGCAGAGCACAGGGCACTCAGAGCACATACTCTCCACCGACAGGGCACAGAGCACAGGGTGCTCAGAGCACACTGCTCCACCGTCAGGGCACAGAGCACAGAGCACAGGGCACTCAGAGCACATACTCTCCACCGACAGGGCACGGAGTGCAGAGCACAGGGCACTCAGAGCACACACTCTCCACCGACAGGGCACAAAGGACTCAGCACACACACAGAACAGGGCACTCAGAGCACACACAAACAGAGCACAAAGCACAGAGACACTCCACCGTCAGGGCAAAGAGCACAGAGCACAGGGCTCTGAGAGCACACACACTCCACAGGGCATAGAGCACAGGAAGATATCGAGCACAAGGCACTCAGAAAAGAGACAGCAAAGAAGCATTTCATGTTAGACTGGTACAATAAGAATAGGAACTTCATAACAATTCCTGTAAAGGAGTATTGATACGTGTTGAGCCCGGTCCTGCAGGACACTGCGCAGTAAATCAGAGAGGGAGTTCTGGTTTATGGGCTGTGAAAATCAACGAGCCGTCACATGCTGTTCACACAAGGCACTGCAGGGCTAATGGGCCACAATAACCCCAGAGATAATGGCCCCTGCTGATGATGAGCACAGATGAGCGAAGCGGGGTCAGTGTTCCAGATCGCCGATTCACCGCCTCTCTGCCCTCACCGCACGGCTCTGCATTTTTAACCCTTTCCAAAAAACCTCTCACGATGGACCCTCAGCTTCAGCATACTGAAGTTCGAAACTGAAGACAAGCCCCTGGTCAATCCTAACAGACCTGCAGATGAACAGGCCCGCACTAGGCACTATGGGACAGTGGAACAAGTAATGGGTTTATTCCAGGCTGAAAAGAGAAGAAAGAAAACACAACGTTTCGGCCGTGGAGCTCCCACCTGACACACCTGAAGAAGGCTCCACGGCCGAAACGTTGTGTTTTCTTTCTTCTCTTTTCAGCCTGGAATAAACCCATTACTTGTTCCTTTGCAGCCTCCGCCTGCTGACACAGCTCCCCACCTGAACTATGGGACAGTGCTGATTTTCCATGCTACATGTCCTGGGGTGCAAAACTGACCCTTGAAAAGTCTCTCTAGGGGTCCCTGGGGCTCCCTAGGGCCCCTTGCTCTGCTGCACATCTGCCCCTGCCTGAGTCACTCACCTGCTGGGCTGCCCCTCCACTCCACTCCCCTGCAGCTCCTGGAGCACCTGCCTCAGCCCGCGGGCGTAGGGGGCCCCCCTCCCTGCCTGCTGGGCGCCCCGGAGCAGGCGCTGTGCCAGGAAGTTCAGAGGGTTGAAGTCCGGGGTCCCCTCGACCTCTCCCCCCACCTCGCCCAGCTGCCCCCTCCTCTCCAGTTCCACCAGCAGGGCCTCCACCCCGGGCACCAGCGCAGGCAGCACGCGCTCCACCAGGAACAGCCTGCCAGGAGAACAAATCAAATAAACAAATACATTCCCTCCACTTATAGAGAGCTTTTCTGGACACTCAACTCCAAGCGCTTTACAGGTAATGGGGATCCCCTCCACCACCACCAGTGTGCAGCCCCACCTGGATGATGCACCAGTACTCTCCCCACACACCAGCTCTCAGTGGGGAGGAGAGCAGAGTGATGAAGCCAGTTCAGAGATGGGGATTATTAGGAGGCCATGATTAGTAAAAGCCAGGGGGAAATTTGGCCAGGACACTGGGGGTAACACCTCTACTCTTTTTGAGAGACGCCCTGGGATTTTTAATGACCAGAGAGTCAGGACCTTGGTTTTACGTCTCATCCGAAGGACAATGCAGCAACCTTGGCTTTTCCCAGGAGGCCAGGCCCACTCTCCGGGCAGCGTCAACAACATGGCTGAGCAGCTTGTTGCACACTCCCACAACCCTTTGGGTAAAGAGAAGCCTCCGGTTCACAGTTTTAAATGTCTTTTTACAGGTATTCTCTACTCTGTTCTTCACCATTGATTCAGAAGAAGTCCACTGGATTTACTTTGTCAGTGCCTTTGTAGATTTGGATCAAAGGACATGTGGACAAAGCTCACTCAGCTTCTAGCAAACACGAAAAACTGACTGTATTTAAATAAATCCCCACAAAAGTTTTGCCCTTCATAAACACTGACCCACAAATAAATAGGATGAATAATCTACAACTTTTTAAAAAAGCATCTTCCCACTTCCTGCCCAGAAATGAGCAAGATGTTTTCTTGCTCAGCTTAGTCCTGCCGGTCAGCCTGAGTCTGAGAAGAAGAGCACCCTGACACTGACAGAGCTGTCTGGGCTTGTCCACCCTCACCTGGACTCCACTGTGTCCCCGTCCAAGCTGAACCAATCCCGGGCCAGCTCCTCGGCCAGGCCACGCCCCTCCAGGGATAGCTCCTCCTCCCGGCTCCTCCCCCTCTGGGTCACCTCCTGGCTGTGCAGCTCCAGCCCCCTGCTGTGCAGCTCTTTCTCCAGGATGTCCTTCCACTCCCGACCTGCAGGGGGCAGCTCTTGTCTTCCCCAGTCCCCCTCTTCATTCTGCTCCTTTGGGCAGTCCCCTTCGCCCCGGGGCTCCGAGTGAGAGGCCGCAGACATGATGAGTGTATGACCCCGACAAACAGGAGTGTGTTCCTGTGAAGAAACAGTTCACAAGGCGAATGCATGATGCGATGGTCTGTTACCAGTGTGCTGCAGGACGCGCCCTGTGTGTAAAACATTTCAAAACACGTTTGCCATTCTGCTGGATTTTTGAATGATTAGAACCACTTTGTTTGGAATAATGTTACCAAAAGGCTAACACTTCCTGACCTGAACTGCATGAACAGCCCTCTTAGGAACTCATTCCAGCTCTAGTTTCTTCTGACGACAGAGTGTTCGCATATATTTGCAATGGGCATGATGCGAGACTCCTTTTCCAGACAGAACTGCTCCAGTCCAAATTTTAAAATCAGTAATCACTAGCAAGCGGCAAACAAAGGAGAATTTACTCCATTAGCCCAACATATTTACCGTCCATATTAACTTAGAGATGGGACCACATGGAAACAACACAGGCCCGGGCTTCTTCCTCAAAGCAGAGTTCTTAGTGCTGTCTGCAAGGTGTCTTGCTTGCACCACAGTGCAATGACTTACCAGCTCCAGCTCCTCTGGGATCACGGGGAAGAGCCACTGGCTGTGGGAGTTCTCCTGGAAGTCCTGACCCCTGTGTGTGTTTCGGCTTGTGGGTCTCACAGCAGCAGAGAGGAGACTAATAAAAAAACTGTGGTCATCCAGAGCTTTTTCGACCCCCTGGGGCTTAAAGTGCTTTCCACACAGGAGGGGACACCTCTTCCCAGGTGGGGCTGCTGAAGTGCAGCCCCACCTGGGGCATTCGCAACTGCCCCCCTGTCCTGGCCGATCAGGGGAGGGGAGAGAAACTGCTGCTCCAGGAGAATGGAGAAGGAATTTCAGGGAGATCCGACTGTACAGCCCAGAGTGGAATTTAGGCAGGACACAATGGCCGACATCCCTGCTCTTATGACCAAATCATTGAGGGGTTTAATGATCAAGTAGTTAAAACTTTGGTTTAAAATTTCATTCCCTGTCCCTGGTCGCCTTACTGGAGCACTAGAGTGGAAATTCCAGAGAGGCCAAGACTGTCCATCTCTCACCTTGCCTGTGCTTTGCTAAGGCTTTGCAATCCAAAGAGGGTGTCCTGGAGCCGAGCTATTTCCATACACCAGCAGTTTCCACTGAGGACACGTTCCACAGCAACGTGCAGGCAGCGTGTGGTTTACATGCCAATTATCCAGCACAGAAGCACAGCAACTTCAGCGTGACAGCCTGATGAACTAAAGTTCAGCTTTTATCTGGACGCCCTGTGTTCAGGTATGCGTTTACCTGAGTGTGCGTCCCGCGGTCTCTGCGTGTCCGGTAGATGAGCAGAGCCCCTGCACTCCTCACCCTCCTCTCTCTCTCTCTCTCTCGCTCGGTGCTCCTGTGTTGTGCAGGTTGCCATGCTGGTAAGAGGCGTGCGGCCCCTCCCCTCTCTGGGTCTGGCCCTGCTCTGAGCTCGTTGCCCCTGTCCGCAGGCTGTGTTTGGGCTTTGCGGGTTGCTAGGCGATGGCTGGCCGGGAGGCTCTGTGCACAGACCAGTCAGAGCCTGCCCTCTGCAGGGGAGGGGGACGAGGGCAGCAGGGCCAGAGGTGAGACTACCGTTGGCTAAGGCAATGGAGTCATCTTACTAATTGTCGATTCCTAGATTCTACATTGAAACTACTGCAGATCTATTTTAAAAATCCATGTTATTTGGTTATAAGATAAGATCACTTTCTTGGCCATATACAATTACTTGTACAATACAATTACCTCGCTGGCCAGTCTGTGTCCCGTTGTGCTCTCAGACAGACCTGCTTGCTCCCGCAGTGATTGTAGCAGAAGACCTCCTCCATCTCCGACTTGAAAGGTGCAAATTGGGCGACACGGAAAGTGAAGGATTAAAAAATTGATAAATAAGGTTTATTTTAATTTTCACTGAAGCCAAACTGCGAAATACCTGGCGTTCGCTGTATCAAGAGCTGGACGGAGAGCAGACCTGGAGCGGAACAGCTCTGAGCGGCTCTGTCCGGGACTCAAAGAGTTAACGTCGGTTTGACAGCCCCGGGGACGCATGCGCGCCGCAGGTCTGCCGCAGCCCAGGCGAGGGACAGCGGAGCAGCTGAGGGTATCTCCCCGAAATCATGTCGGTCCGGGAGCCCGCCGTCCCCTAAATGGCGCTAGTCACCGTGCAGAGGTCCCCCACCCCCAGCAACACCTCGAGCCCCTGCGTGTCGGTGAGTGTGTCTCCGCTCGCCGTGTCCCGGGTGGGTTTTGGCTGGTTTTGTGTCTCGGGGATCGCCAAATTGTGCCCCGACTCCGCCGTGCCGCGCATGCGTGTGAAGCTGGACTCGGAAGTCGCTTCGAAAGCCTTAAGATTGTTCTATTGATTGCTGATCACTGTTCGGGTCTTATGGTGTGACCCGGCAGACCGGGTTCTGGCGTGGGCGCTGCTCGGTGCTCGGACGGTTCCGGGCTGGACCGGGTTTGCACAGCCTAGCTGTTTCGAAAGCCGGGCGGCTTCAAGTCGAGAGAGGCACACGCTCCCGGCAGCCCGCGGTAAACAAACCGGCCCGCTCTCCCGATCGATCAGCCCCAGCGAGGATCGATTATCGATCAGGCAGACCGGTGATCAGAGCCGCCGCTGCCGCCGCGCGAGGCAGGGGAGGACGCTGTGTGAGCGTGACGTCACGCAGCAGGATGACGTCGCCTCTGGGGTAGAACCAGGTGAGACGTGGGGCGCTGGGGTCACTGTGACAGGGGTTCAGAGGAGAGACCCCACGCAACCCGTCCTCCCCAGCCGCCAGAACCCCCCCCCAGTGTCCGACACGCGGAACTGTCCTTGTGAGAGCAGATCATGTTAAATAGCTACAAAACTGTGGCCCTCAACAAGCATGTTCCTAGAGTTCATATTTGACTATTTTCTTTTCTTCTGAGCTGTAATAGCAAAGCCATTTGTAATTATTGTTAACAATATCCTATCTGAATACTATATAAATTGGATTCTAGATCTAGTATTGGTCGTAGTAAATACACCGAGCATTTTCCGTGAAGTTAGAAAACCCATGTTTTCTCAGAACCAGTACTTAAAATATTTCAGATGTTTGTTTAATTAAAAATGCAAAGCGTGGCATGAGTGAGTTAGCTCTGGAACTGGACTGAGAGTGCGTGCGATAGCGACAGTACAGCTGCTCCTATGTCCAGTTCTCGGACAGTCCGGCGACCCCTGGGGTCCCTGGAAGAAGTGGACACTCAGTCCGGCCCCAGTGCGGGGCTGGTGACCGTGAACTGACCAGCGGTCCGTGGAACATCTGGGCAGAGATGCTCGTGCTCTCGGATGTGTGTTCGGGGTGGGGTTTGGCCGTAAAGGGGGGTCCTTTTCCAGGAACACGGTATTTGGCTCGCCCGAGCCGTGCGGACGGACGGCGGCCGTGCTGCCCTCAGGCTCTCCGCGGTCTCCGGCTCCGGTTGCCGGTGCAACAGGGCATCTTCCGCCGAGCGCGCAGACAAAGGGCCGCCCCTCTGCCCCTCAGGTTTCCGCCTTTGTTCTTCAGCGGCCCGGGCGACGCGGCGGTGACTCCGTGACAGGACGCCGGCTTCCCCTCAGGAAGCCATCAGTCTCTCATTTCTGCCTGGGTTTCCTGCGCTTACGCCTTTCTGTGCTCAGGTTTTTTTTTTTTAATTGCTCTTTCTCAAGAAAATCCCTCGTTTCCGCAGTGTCACTGGCGGCCAGGGCCCCCTGTAGCCCTGTAGCCCCCCGCGGTAGCGGAGCTCGTCTGCGCCGCTCCGGGCCGGGCTGGGCTGGGCTCTGTCCCTGACCCGTTCACCGCCGACACCGCATATGGAGATTTCTAGATAAAACCCCCAGACCCGAGTGAGCCCGTTTTCTAAATAATAATAATAATAATAATAATAATAATAATAGCTTACACTTATATAGCGCTTTTCTGGACACTCCACTCAAAGCACTTTACAGGTAATGGGGATCCCCTCCACCACCACCAGTGTGCAGCCCCACCTGGATGCACCTAAATGTACCGGTTACAGTGTGTTCGCCTAATACCCCTGAGATACAGTGCCTATAGAAAGTCTATCGACTAAGTCTGTGGAATGAGTTAAAAATTGCCTGATAGAGACCTACCCAAAGAAACTCGCAGCTGTAATTGCTGCCAAGGTGGTCTTACCAAGTATCAACTCTGGGGTGGGGGGGATTTCAATATGTTTTGTTTTTTATTTTTAATGAATTTAGTAAAATGTCTGGGTTTGTTTTGACCATATACAATTTCTTGCATTAGGAATTTGTCCTTTTGCATACCCCAGCTTGCTCTCCATGAGACACACAGACAGGGAGAGAAGCTGGGGGTCAGAGCGTCCGAGTCCAGGGGTTCTGCCGGAGGAGCGTCCCGCTGCAGCTGTCGGCCCGAATGAGTTCGCGACGAGGATGGTTGCCGGCGACAGGGGGTCCAGCCCGGCTGGGAGCTGGTGCTGCTGTGGCTGAGCTTTTAAGGGGGGGGGGGGAGAGAGCAGCTGCCCGCCATGTGACCCCAGCGTGGAGCCCACATGAGGCGTCTTGTGAGGTGCCTGCAGCACTGAGCTGCGCAGATCCAGATCTGTGTCAGCTTCCCAGGAGACGCAACCCACACGTCTGCTCTCGCTCTCCCAGGCCTGAGCTGCTGCAGCTGCACCTCCGCTGACCCTGCAGGGCTGAGACCAGCCAGCTCCTGCGCCACACACGAGCACAACCTCCCAGACCCGCATCACCCCGCTCGTAGTTCGTTCTTCAATTACATCTGGTTCTGTGGGGTAGGAAGGAGAGTGAAGTGTCTGAATAGCCCACCAGGTGTATTCAGTCACTGGCACAATCCCACAATCCCCACAATCGCTCAGGTCGCGCCATGTCAATCCCACAATCCCCCCAGTATAGGGCACAAGGTAGGACATCGCTCAGGTCGAGCCCTGTCCTCGGGGGTCAATCCCACAATCCCCGCAGTATGGGGCGCGAGGGAGGGCATCGCTCAGGTCGAGCCCTGTCCTCGGGGGTCAATCCCACAATCCCCGCAGTATGGGGCGCGAGGGAGGACATCGCTCAGGTCGAGCCCTGTCCTCGGGGGTCAATCCCACAATCCCCGCAGTATGGGGCGCGAGGGAGGACATCGCTCAGGTCGAGCCCTGTCCTCGGGGGACAATCCCACCCACAATCCCCGCAGTATGGGGCGCGAGGGAGGACATCGCTCAGGTCGAGCCCTGTCCTCGGGGGCTCACTGGCACTTTATCGCCCCCTTCTGAGATTCAAGAAACGTGTTTTCAAAGTGTGGAGCCGATTCCGGGGGCGAACGAGAGCCACAGTGCACAAGTGGCAAGGCCATCAGAGAGATGGTGCTGGTCAGTCACCACAGACGCACCGGACAGAGCTGTGCTCGGCCCTCTGCAGGCCGACACGCAGGCTCTGCCTAGCAGCAGCCTCGGGGTCGCCAGTGATTGGCTGAGACCCCCCCCTCCCCCCCCCCATCACACCCGTGCTGCAGTAACCATGGAAACTGGCTTGTACAGAGAAGATGCGTTAGTGGCGGCAAGTCAGAGCAGGTCCTG
This sequence comes from Lepisosteus oculatus, assembly GCF_040954835.1. NCBI lineage: Eukaryota > Metazoa > Chordata > Actinopteri > Semionotiformes > Lepisosteidae > Lepisosteus > Lepisosteus oculatus. The sequence continues at coordinate 10,663,486 of NC_090721.1, read as the reverse complement.
CCAGTCTCACTTGCACACGCGCCCCTTCCTCATCACACACGTTCGAGATCGTCGATAGCGATCTCAGGAGGCACGACTGTCTCAGGGTCCAGATTACAGCTGGGGGTGGGGCCTTCATCCCTGTGGAGAAAGTGTGCTGAGCAGGATTGTCTGTGCACTGCTGAGGAGATTAGAGTGAGTGAGTGTGTGTGAGTGTGTGCGAGTCAGTACAAGTGTGAGTGTGTATGAGTGCAAGTGGGAGTGAGTGCGAGTGTGTGTGTGAATGTGTGCGAGCGAGTATGTGCGAGAGTGTGTGTGTGTGCGCGTGAGTGCGAGTGTGTGTGTGAATGTGTGCGAGTGAGTATGTGCGAGAGTGTGTGTGTGCGAGTGAGTGCAAGTGTGTGTGTGAATGTGTGCGGGTGAGTGCGAGTGTGTGTGTGAATGTGTGCGAGTGAGTATGTGCGAGAGTGTGTGTGTGAATGTGTGCGAGTGAGTGCGAGAGTGTGTGTGTGAATGTGTGCGAGAGTGTGTGTGTGTGTGTGTGAATGTGTGCGAGTGAGTGCGAGAGTGTGTGTGTGTGTGTGAATGTGTGCGAGTGAGTGCGAGAGTGTGAGTGTGTGTGCGACGAGTGAATGAGTGTGTGTGTGTGTGCCTATTGATGATGGATGTGCTGGGCAGTGCTGTGGTGTAAACAGGCCTCCAGAGAAAGGAGGGCACATTCAGCACAACACAGAGCTGCAGCTGGGGATCCTGCAGAGAGACGGGAGAAAGACAGACAGAGAGGAATACACAACTACAAGGAGACGCGAGGAGGGAGACTGAGAGGGGCTGATGCGCACGGAGATGTGTCTGAACACAAGCCCAAGTGTGTGTGTCTGCGCGGACACAGATAATCCTCCTGTCTGGGTGGGCTGTGTAATTCCTGCCCTGCTCCGCTCTGGGTGAGGTGGCACAGGTCAGAGATCTGTTCATTAATATTCATACACCATCTGCAGCTGCCTTGGAGAACATGGGCTCATACTGCCCCCTTGTGGCTCTTTTTGTTAGGGACAGTCTCAAAATAAGGCCACCAGGGAAATATTTTGTGACCACAGTTGCCTCCAGCACCCTCCCACCACCACGACCAACATGTGCACTGAGACAGTTTTTATTTGAAACTAGTGAAGTGCAAATTCCCCTTTAGTGACCTGAACAGTACACTTTACTACACATCCGCTTTTTAAAAGGAAGTGGAATTCTGATTACAAATTCTGATACAGCCATTGTGTTTTTAGTTTTTGTGTCAGCTCTTTGACTTCATGGTAATGTGCCCTGAGATGGGCCATACAACCCACAGGCGCTGACCCGTTGGAGCTGGTCAGAGGTGAGACCAGTCTCCTGACCCGCTGGTACTGGCGCTGGTCAGAGGTGAGACCAGTCTCCTGACCCGCTGGTACTGGCGCTGGTCAGAGGTGAGACCAGTCTCCTGACCCGCTGGTCGGAGGCGAGACCAGTCTCCTGATCCGCTGGTACTGGTGCTGGTCAGAGGCGAGACCAGTCTCCTGACCCGCTGGTACTGGCGCTGGTCGGAGGCGAGACCAGTCTCCTGATCCGCTGGTACTGGTGCTGGTCAGAGGCGAGACCAGTCTCCTGATCCGCTGGTACTGGCACTGGTCAGAGGTGAGACCAGTCTTCTGATCTGCTGGTTCTGGCACTGGTCAGAGGTGAGACCAGTCTGCTGACCCACTGGCGCAGGTCGGAGGTGAGACCAGTCTCCTGATGCACTGGTACTGTCCCTGGTGCTGGTCAGAGGTGAGACCAGTCTCCTGATCCGCTGGTACTGGTACTGGTCAGAGGCGAGACCAGTCTCCTGACCCACTGGTACTGGCGCTGGTCAGAGGCGAGACCAGTCTCCTGATCCGCTGGTACTGGTGCTGGTCAGAGGTGAGACCAGTCTCCTGATCCGCTGGTACTGACTCAGGCGCTGGTCAGAGGGGAGACCAGTCTCCTGATCCGCTGGTACTGGTCAGAGGCGAGACCAGTCTCCTGATCCACTGGTACTGGCGCAGAGGGGCTGCCAGTGACCAGGGCTACTAGGAAGAAGAAATAATACCTGATACCAGTGTTGAAAGATTTCATCGTTTGCCGGGGAAATGGACTTGCATGCTGCCTCAGGGTGAAATACCGTCAGTCAAGCAAACATTCAAACATCTGCGCTTGTCGGAAGGCGCCATCACCAATAACGTTTGTTTCAGATTACTGCGATAAATCTGTGTAGTTTCTGTGCTGAACATACCTGCTGCATTGTTGATACGGTATGTGGGTTTTATGGGAATGTGTACTTATGTCGGCTACAGTATTCAGAGTCACGTCTGCCCTGCACTGGATCAGCATGCTTCATGCTTCAAGTGCACTTTCTGTCATCGGGTTCTCAGAGCTTCCTGACTCCAGGCTACAGAATCCCAGGATCAGTACTCTGTATGAGCTTTATCTGCAGTAACTCATCTCCATTACATCATCTCTGTGGTTTGGGAGGTATTGGCAGTGTAGCCACCAAAACAGGCTCTGAGGTCACCCAGAAAAACTGGTGTGCAGCTGGTCTGCGCTCTGTGTGAAGAGCACTGTGTTGTTACTGCAAGCACTATGATTGGGAATCTGCCTGACGGCTGACTCTGTTTCTCCCCAGGAGGCTGACAGCGGTGAAGAGGAGCGGCGCTCCCAGCCCAGGAGGTCAGTTCAGAACCTCTTGTCACATTGCTTGTGTTGTTGACTGCGCTGCCTGCTTTCACTGTGCAGCAGTCTGCGCTGCCTGCTCTCTCCGCGCAGCTGACTGCGCAGCCTGTTCTTGCTCCATCTGCTGCATCGTTTGGTTGAGACTGAAAAGCAAGATCAAGGTCTGTCTCTGGGAAGTGTTCTGAATGCGACAAGTTCAAGGCGCGTTGGTGACTGCTCGGTGGGGATGCGTTAGACAGCACTGACTGGGTTCGAGGGCTTCTTGGTCTTACACCACCCCTAAGAGGGAGGGAACACGAGCCCAGGGGCGCTCGAACCCGGTCTGCGCCACTGTCAAGAGGAAACTGATGACTCACCTCAGGCTGAGGAAAGATCAAGGTCTTTATTGAACGCTGTTTGGTATAATAATCTCTAATAACGTAAGAGATTAGTAACTCTGCAGGGCTCGAAGGTTTTGCACCAGCTGTACAGGGAATCAGAGATGCTCTTTGTGTTACTAAAATATCTCTTCCAACACTCAGGACAGGGCTGTGGCTCCTCGTCGTAATTCTCAGGACACAGGATGTGTCAGTGAACTAAAACTGCAGCCCAGATCCAGCTAGTCCCCCACAGAGGGCGCTGTTGTTGACCAGATTGGGTTATTCTGATCGGGCTGACTCGGAGCTATTCTGCTTGACCGATTGGCGGCAGTGGGGAGGGGGGGGCGGTTATCCAGTTGATTTTGTGCTGGCTGTCAAGCCGGCAGGTGAAAGTGACCCGTCCATCTCCGGTGACCAGGCTGTCCTGTAAGAGCTGATGTGTCTTCACCCTGGACAGGACGCCAGTGGATTGCTACAGAGACTAAAGAGTGGCAGATCCGGCAGCTTGTCTGTCCTTTAGACTCCTACTTAGCTAGCTCTGTGGCTTTGAATAATAATAATGTTATTATTAATAATATCTATTAATATTAATTACAACAATAATAATAAATGTTGTTATTAATACAGTATTGTTTCCCCGTTAGTATACTGGGGCATTAGGACCCACGCAGACTGCAGGGTGAGCGCCCCCCGCTGGCCCCACTAACACCTCTTCCAGCAGAAATCTTAGTTTTTCCCAGGAGTCTCCCATCCAGGTACTGACCAGGCTCACACCTGCTGAGCATCAAGGGGCTGCCAGTTGTGAGTTGTAGCATGATATGGCTGCTGCCTAAAGGAGGCCTCCTTAGGGTAAGATAATTTCAGTTCTGTTGATCACTGATTCCCCAGCACCTTGTTGGTCTTTTCATCTCTCTGCCCTGAGTGGCCTGCTAGTGAGCCTGTACCCACCCCCCTCCTTGTCCTGAAGCTTTGTCTTTGCACGCTGCAGGTGTGTGGCCTGCCCTGGGTGCTCGTGATTTCGCCCACTGTGGCGGTGGAGGAATGCTTGTGATCAGCCGAGTGGGGTTGAGCAGTTCCACGGAAAGGCACTGTGGATTTTCCCTGTATTTTTCCCCCGATGTGATCCTCCAGTGCAGTTGACCACACTGACGGGACTGCTCTGGTGAGGGCACAATGGAAATATTCACGACTGTGGATGCCTCGTGCGACCAACCTCTGCTCTTGTTAAACGCAGTGGAGCTGCTCTGACGTCTGCTAGAATTCCCAGAATGCCCCTGGGTAGTCTGTGCGGTGGCGTCTCACTGTGTGAGAGGGGATGTCTGGAACTGGCCCTGTGCTCTGTCTGCAGCTCTACAAGTGAGCAGGACTTGTCTGTGATTTTTCTCACTTCCCCTAGGCTGTATGGGCAGGGTTTCGCTTCCTGTGCACACTGAGTGCCAAACCCCAGAACTGAAGAGATCGGGGTGCAGGAGGTGGGTTGATCAGAGCTGCGCCCTGGGCAAGGGGGAATTCAGTAAAGACCATGTTGAATTTACTTGAGGTCAGATACAACATGAGCAGTGAGGCACCAGTGAGAAATGCCTGTAAGCAGCAATCTCTGGGAATTTGGTGACTTGGATTGGACCCTGTTAACAGACTGCAGACTCCTCCCTGAACCACCAGGGGGAGGTGTGGACACAGTTTTGACCTGCTGATCTCGCCGGTGAGAATATCTGTTTATCTTTACAGATGAATCTAGTAAGAGAAAGTCTCAAAATGTTTTCAGCAAATAATGGCTCGTGAACAGTGACACATGCTTTTTAGAACAACAATGTTTTCAGAAACTCCCCATCAGGCTGAGCACACTCACGGAGCTGTTGGACGTTTCTGCTCAGACTGTTTTCTGCGCCGTCTGCGTCTCCTCGGTCTCTGACCCACTGTGTGGAGGGCTGGGAGACTTCCTGGTCAGCCGGGGCCCTGCTCCGCCCCCCACCTGCGTCCACCCAGCCAGCAGGAAAGTCCCTGGCTGTAGGAGCTCAGTCGCTGTGGAAGTGTGGCGGAGTGACGCGTGCAGGCAGAGCAAGGAAGAAAGAAGACCGAGGCCTTCAGCAGGGCGAGAAGGAGCATGCAGGGTTTGCTGGGAATATGTCTGTCTGCTCATCTGCAGGCGCGAGGAGGCTGTGGAGAATTACAGAACGAGGGCCTCAGTCCTGAAACGAGCTTTCTCTCAGCTCGGCAGTCAGGAAGGTCGAGTGCGCTGCACCCCTGGGCTGCATGGACTCCGTGGTCTGCAGATGACCCACGCCTGCTTGCGGTGGGAATCCTGTGGAAAGGTGTGGACAGGGACGGTCCCGAGTTCCTTTGTTGAGATAATAGCTCAGAGATAATAGCTCCTTTCCTAACCCACGCAACGCTGACTATTAAGGGAGAGCTCCTGCTAGGGTTGCATCCTGACTCAGCTCTTGCCAGAGAGCAAATATCCCTCCCCCCTCGGGATCTCTGGGGCTCGTCCCAGGTGGAAACGCAGGTCACACACCTGCTGTGCGCAGATGACTCACGCCCTGGCACAGCAGTGTTTGGGCTTTAAAAAAGAAAACGAGCCCTTATTCATGTTTGTAGCCATGGGAATTTGCTCTGCCTGTGTGCAATAACAACATGGGGCCGCGTCCGGGAACAAGTGATAGGTTTACTCCAGGCTGAAAGAGGCGTTTCGGCTCTGGAGCCTTCTGCGGCTGTGAGAAAGACAGGGCGGACAGCAAAGATTATATGACAGTGTGGTGTGGTGTTAATAATTCCCTACACTTATATAGCACTTTTCTGGACACTCCACTCAAAGCGCTTTACAGGTAATGGGGATCCCCTCCACCCCCACCAGTGTGCAGCCCCACCTGGATGATGCACCAGTCCTCTCCCCCACACACCAGCTCTCAGTGGGGAGGAGAGCAGAGTGATGAAGCCAGTTCAGAGATGGGGATTATTAGGAGGCCATGATCGGTAAAGGCCAATGGGAAATTTGGCCAGGACACCAGGGTTACACCCCTACTCTTTTCAAGAAACGCCCTGGGATTTTTAATGACCACAGAGAGTCAGGACCTCAGTTTTCCGTCTCATCCGAAGGAGGCCGGCTTTTTACAGTATAGTGTCCTCCATCACTATACTGGGGAATTAGGACCCACATGGACCGCAGGTTGAGCGCCCCCTACTGGCCCCAATAACACCTCTTCCAGCAGCAACCTTAGTTTCTCCCAGGAGGTCTCCCATCCAGGTGCTGACCAGGCTCACACCTGCTGAGCTTCAGTGGGCTGCCAGTTGTGAGTTGCAGGGTGATCTAGCTGCTGGCATATCATGTATATCAGTATATCATGGTATGGCAGTACAGTACAGGACTGAGTTGAAACGCATGCAGGTTCCATCAGGAAGCTCAAGGGTGGTGATGTGACTCCCCCCTGATCCCTGGACGTCCTGCACAGACCCGTTCCAGCGTGCCCCTCACCCTCATTCCTCCTCCTCTCGCCGGCCTGCCCTGCTCTTTGTTTTTCACCTCTCCTTTCCTGACCTCCTGTCTGTGGCTCCTCAGCGCCTGTGCCTGGTGATCACGGGCCTGCAGTCCCAGCAGCCCCTGCAGTCCCAGCAGCCCCGCTGGCTGTTGGCCCATCTGTGCGGCAGCTGTGTCACGGAGCCCGTTTCTGGGCAGGAAAGGCGGTTCTTTGCGCTGACAGAAGACTGTAATTCCCTTCGTGACCCAGATTTCAAGAGACAGAGACACACCTGACTCTGTAGTGAGTTGCTGTGCTGACTGGAAGAACTAGTCTAGGAGGGAGTGACATAGTCATACCCTGGGCCTGGCCCCACTAATACCAGGCTGTGCACTGGGAACCGCAGGCCTGTCATGACAGTCAACCGATGAGGCAGAGGTATCACTCAGCACCATGCTGCTCGTGCAGGTGAGAGATTGATCGGAAATACCAGCGTCTCACCTGGCCCCTGGCGCAGGCAAAGATTGCTGCTTATTCAGTGCCGAGCCTCTGTGTCAGTCTTTCCATTTACTCCGACAGCCTCCCTCCCTCTCTCCCAGTGCCTCAGCTCTAACCATTAACATACACTGCCTCTCCCCCACTGCCTCAGCTCTAACCACTAGCCCATACTGCCTCTCTCCCAGTGCCTCAGCTCTAACCACTAGCCCACACTGCCTCTCCCCCACTGCCTCAGCTCTAACCACTAGCCCACACTGCCTCTCCCCCACTGCCTCAGCTCTAACCACTAGCCCATACTGCCTCTCTCCCAGTGCCTCAGCTCTAACCACTAGCCCACACTGCCTCTCTCCCAGTGCCTCAGCTCTAACCACTAGCCCACACTGCCTCTCTCCCAGTGCCTCAGCTCTAACCACTAGCCCATACTGCCTCTCTCCCAGTGCCTCAGCTCTAACCACTAGCCCACACTGCCCCTCTCCCAGTGCCTCAGCTCTAACCACTAGCCCATACTGCCTCTCTCCCAGTGCCTCAGCTCTAACCACTAGTCCACACTGCCTCTCTCCCAGTGCCTCAGCTCTAACCACAAGCCCACACTGCCTCTCTCTGCTGTCTTCGAGATTCGGAAGGGCGTATTGAAAGTTTCTGTGAGCTGTGGTCTGCGGTCTCTGAGTGAATGAAAACATGTATTGCCTCCTGTTGCAGAGCAGTGTGCATGTGCGTGCCCAGCGCCAGGGTCTGTGTCATTGAGTCTGTCACAAGATTGTCTCCTGCGCTCGGTCACATTCGGACCTGCCCGTCTTGTTGTGGTACATTGCAGTACAGCAACAGCTGGGCCCTGGGCTTGGGTAGAGGGGGGAAACAGGGGGTGCTGGGAGGCTCAGCAGCCCCAGTGCACTTCAAAGGGTGTTGCAAGAAGGAAACCATTGCAAAACAGGAACTAAAAATAATTACTAACACAACATCCGAGAAAAACAAGATAAAACCTTTCTCAACCTGCTAAGCTTGTGAGCAGGGAAGTGTGGGGCACAGCTGTTCCTGTTTGCGAAAGCAGAAGTGTGCGCCGGGGCGCAGACCCGACCCGCTGTGACTGGACCTGGGCAGCAGGGGGCGCCGCCGCCAGCGGGTCAGGAGAGCCGGGCAGACGCACAGGCGAGCCAGCGCCCTCCTGGGGGGGCAGGAGGAGCTGCTCTGCTGGTCCTGGGGGGGGGAGTTGGTCTCCCCCCTGGAGGTGTTGATCCCTGGAGGGGACACAGTGCCTCTCCTGCTTGACACACTGCTGGGATTAACAGCCGCTTACTGATGGCGTCTACCGCTGATGAAGTCTCTCAGCACCTCCTTGGAATTGATTAACTGTCCTTTTAATTGGATTCTGGCCTCTTCGTCACCTGAAAGTGGCTTTCTGTCCTAGACGAGTGACAGGCTGTCTCTCTGGGGGGCAGGAGAACTCTGCTGTACCGGGGGCAGACGCTGATGATTTCTACAAGCTCTTTGTCCTCAGTCCCTCTGTCTGGACTGCCCCAGGCCCCTCTGTCTGTACTGTCCTCAGTCCCTCTGTCTGGACTGTCCTCAGTCCCTCTGCCAGGACTGTCCCAGGCCCCTCTGTCTGGACCGTCCTCAGTCCCTCTGTCTGGACCGTCCTGGGCCCCTCTGTCTGGACCGTCCTGGGCCCCTCTGTCTGGACCGTCCTCGGTCCCTCTGTCTGGACTGTCCTGGGCCCCTCTGTCTGGACCGTCCTGGGCCCCTCTGTCTGGACCGTCCTCAGTCCCTCTGTCCGAGCCCCTGTGTCTGGACTGTCCCGGGCCCCTCCGAGCCCCTGTGTCTGGACTGTCCCGGGCCCCTCTGTCTGGACCGTCCTCAGTCCCTCTGTCTGGACTGTCCCGGGCCCCTCCGAGCCCCTGTGTCTGGGCTGGAGACGCTCAGTAGCCCTGGTGTGCTGTCCAGGAGTGCAGGGTGTGCAGCTCCACAGCGGTGATGTGTTGAGATGTTGCGTACTCGTTTCTGACCTGCGAAGCTGTGCTGCGATGTGGTGTTGCCGTGTCGTGTGGCGATGTTGCGGGTGTGGGGCTGCAGTGGCTCTCAGGGCCAGGCTGCGATGGTGCCGCGGGAGATCCAGAGAGGTCGGTGTGGGGCGAGGGAGGAGACGCTGGGATGCGGGTCTTTGGGATTGAGCTTCATCCCTAAACAAGGTTCTGGAATCGTGTGTCAAGGCCCTGCAGCAGGACTCTCAATGAACAGGACGACCCAGGAAGAGAGGAATCAGTGGGATCACCCCCCCCCGCTTGGAAAACACTTAAACGTTAGAAGCCCGTTTCGGTCGTGTTCAGACAAATGTACGGTGCTGTTCATTCATTTGTCTCACTTCACGGAGAGCCAGCGTGCGTGGCTGCACAACACAGACTTTCGCTGTTGGACGTCGCGCCCCCCCCCCGGCGGGGCCCCGGCCGGAGCACGTGTAGGCGCAGGCCCCGCCCCGCGGTGCCGCGGGCGGAGAGAGGAGCTCGCGAGCTCGCCAGGAGCCCCGGCAGAGTCCGGTCAGTCGCGGGGACGGGACAGCGCGTCTCGCAGACACCCAGCCCACGGGCTCGGCCACTGTTTCGCGAGTGGATTTGGGAGGTTTTTTTTTTGTGGGACCCCCGGAAGGTCGTGTTCCGCTCCAGGTCTTTACGGCTTCCTGGATTGTCCCTGGGAAATCTTTCGTCAGCAGGAAGCGGAGGAGGTCTGGCACCGCAGGAGGAAGAGTCTCTCTTTTGTCTGGTCGGACCCGGACCGATCCCGGTTCTTGTCCCGGCGCAGCTCTGAGCTGCTGCTGCCGCTCCGTGTGCTGGGGACACCATGAGCGGCGCGATCTGAGGGCCCGGCGGCGGTTGTTGCCCCGGGGGTCGCCCCGATGACCCTCGGCGCCCTGCCCGCAGGGGGGAGCTCAGCGGCCGGCTCCGTGTGCGCCTGTTGCGGGGCGAAGATGATGCCCTACTTCTCTGAAAACGCCGTGATTTCTCAAAACAAGATCAACCAGCTGTGAGTACCTGCAGTGGGTCCGGTGAGGGTGCGTGTGGGGCGCTGTAGCGGCTCTGGTCGGAGACGAGCCCAGGCGGGAGTGTGGAGCTCGCCGGGGAGAGCGAGTTGAGGTGGGAGATGAATATTCCCGGCGGTCCGCTGAGACCCGGGTGTAAGACTCGGGAAGCTTCCTGTCCGGTGTAGGCTGGTTAACTTTGTTGTGTTTGGGGAAAGTTGGGGCCAGTTGGTGTGGAAACGATACCGGCGGCGCCTCTCAGGCTCAGCCGGAGTTCCCCTCGCTCTCCAGAGCGAGAGCCGGCGGGGAGCGGGCAGAGAGCCGGCAGGGAGCGGGCTGAGAGCGGGCTGGGAGCCGGCAGGGTCTTACGCAAGACCGGTCTTTGCGGGAACACGCGTGTACTGAGGCTTCCGCTCCGGAACTCCGGAACAGCTGATGAGTGATTGTTTTTTCTGTGTTCCCAAACCTCGAGTCCTGTTCTTGCGAGAGAGTTTACTGTCGACACCGCTGTTGCAAAGGCGATACAGCTTCGCCAACAGCCTTTTCCGAACCAGGAGGCTCCGCCGGGCTGAATCCCGATGCGCGGATCGCGTTGGGGCCGGAACAAGACCGCCCGCCCTCGCCGCTGCGCTCTCGGGTCGTGGCCGCCGTCCGGGGGCACTTCACGGAACTCGCCTGGCGGGCGGCGTGACTGTGTTCGCGTCAACACAGCCACGCGCCCGCCTGCGTGGACACCCTTCCACGGCCGTGTCCGCGCTGCGCGAGGAGCGGCGAGTGGTCACGGGAGATGCGGCCGAAAGTGAACCTGGGCCCAGCGAGGGTCCGGGAAGACCCGTAGTCCCGCTCACGACATGAATATTTCCGCCACACGAACGTGCCCGGTCCAAAACCACACACTGCGGGTTTCTCGAGAGGGGTCGTTCTTGCGCCGTGAGCTGACTGGTCTGCAGTGGGTTTCTGAGCGCCGCTGACCCGGGGCCACAGGGCTGTAATCTCAGTCAGGAGCTGATTCTCTGCAGAGCCAGTGGCCCGTGGCGCCCAGGACTTTGCTTTGGTTGCTGCGAGTGGGATGTGGCGCGAGTTCCGAGCGCAGAGCGAACTCCAGCGGTCGGACTAGCTAGCCGGGGTACCCCCAGTGAGGAGGGGGCGCCCTGCCGTAAGACAGTGACCCCCTCCGGGACGGGGCCGCCAGGGCGCCGGGGGGGGGGCAGAGTGGGGCTCAGGGAGAGGGGGTGTCAGGCTGTCGGGGGGACCCCAGCTCCCCCCCCCCCCCCCCCCGGAGGAGGTAACGAGGTGGGGGCGTTCCGAACGGGGTGGGCCGGTCGGCGCTTCCAGGTGCGCATCTCCGCCGGCATGCCTGGCTGGAGTTTGTTTGTGTTGATATGCAAATCGGTGGGTGTCGCCGTGGAGATGGTGGCGCCGTGTGCGTCAGCGTGCAGGGAGGGGGTGGGGGGGTTGGTGTTTGTGCCCGGGAGCTGCTCCCCTGGTTAGCAGACTCGAGGGGATGCAGCAGTTAGACCTGCGTGACTCTGCTCTCGGCGCAGGTGCTGGAGACCAGTCTGAGCCCCGAGACCTCCGGGCCCGTTCGGGGGGCAGCGGGGAGGGAGGCTTGCTGTCGCGCCCCTCGTGTGCCCGCCGGGCACCGCAGGACCCCGATCGCTCGCGCACAGCCCAGCCCTCACTGCTTGACCTGAGCTGGAGCAGAGAGCCCCCCCCTGTCTGGGCTGAGAGGCCAGCGATGGGCCGGTCAGCCTCGGCCCCCTGGACCGCAGGATCTCCCTGAACTGGAGGCTCAGTGCCGCTCGGTTCAGCCCGGATCGGCCCGGGTCTGGGGGCTTGTGTGTGTGGCCTCTCGCTCCGTGTGGATCTCCTGGCCATGTGGGGACGCTCCCTCCCGCGAGCTGGCAGCAGGGCTGTGTTTGTGTGGCCTGGAGGACATGTGACTCCTGTAAACACCACCTGGCTTTCGGGAAGTGTGGGTTCTGCAGAACTCCGGCCTTCCTCTTACCTGCCCGCATGCAAATGAGCCCTGCCCGCCTTCCTCAAACACAGCGGGCACGCGGCCACCAGTCCTAACAACCCGCAGTACTCTGTCGGCCCCCTGTCCTGGCTCGGAGGCCTTCTGAAGGCCATGCTGTGTGCTGGGGGGGGGGGCTTGGCCGAACCTTGGACCCTCAGGTCGCTCAGCGCCACCGTCACAGCCTGCAGCAGGAAGAGCTGCCGTTCGCACCTTGCTTTTGAACCGATAAGGTCCTCCCCCCCCCCGAACTGAGCTGCGGGTTTCGAGGGAAGACGGCGCCTTTGATCAGGAGAGCCGAGGAAATTCAGCGGAAGAGCTCGGAGCTCGTTCCCCACCCCTGGCTCGGCGCTGGCGCTGACCCGGGTCCACCCTGCGCCGTGATCGGGCCTGACCCCGGTCCCAGCTCTGTATCGTCACCTGCTGATGAGGGGCTCGGAAGTTGAGGTAATGAGAGGATGGAAAGAAAGGCTCCTTATATGGGGGACGTTCAGGGCCTTGTAAATAAACGTCACGGGCGCCCATCACTTTTAATGCAATTATCCATTATGAACCCCCCCCCACCACTGTGGTCAGGTGGTACATGTCTCCTGAAGGCTTTGTCACTGCAGGCCCGGGAGGCTGTGTCCCGCTCTGTACCCCTTGTGGCAGAGCAGTGGCTCTGTGGCTCAGGATCTGCGCCTGTGGCTGGGAGGTTGCCGGTTTGAATCCCACGGCCGGCAGAGGAATCCTACTCCGTTGGGCCCCTGAGCAAGGCCCTTCACCCCAACTGCTCCAGGGGTGCTGTATAAATGGCTGACCCTGTGCTCTGACCCCCAGCTTCTCTCCCTGTCTGTGTGTCTCATGGAGAGCAAGCTGGGGAATGAGAAAGGACAATTCCTAATGCAACAAAACTTTATATGGCCAATAAAGTGATCTCTCTTATCTTCTCCCCCCTGCGGCAGGGCGCCCCTCCTCCACCCCCGAGCGGCTCCCCTGATTGGCCGGCGGAGGCCGCGGGCTCCTCCAATGGGAGGCCGGCTCGCGTGGCCCAGAATAACCCAGCCCCCCCTGGCTGCTGAGAAAGTCCCGTCTGCTTTCCAGGGCTTCTCCGTTTACCTCTGCGGGGCAGCCGGGCCGTTCTCCTGCACGCCTGCACTCCCCCCGGAGCTTGGGCCTATATTTATCCCGCGCCGTGCTGCTGTGGGACTGACTAATATGGAGCAGGGCAGGTGGGGGTCATGCGCTGGCCCAGTAGCTGGGGAAGTTTGTTTTTTTTTTCCCGCGGCGGGGCGGCCTCTGTCCCCGACGGCACGTAGCGCAGGTCGAGTCTGTGCCCTAGCATGTGCAGCCGCTCTGTGGGCGAGAGGGGGGGCCCCGCTCCGGTGAGCGGCCTGCCGGGGTCTCGGGGTCTCCCCCGCCCCGGCAGACGGCCTGCGCTGCTCCCCGTCCTGTTTCTGGAAACCGGGTCTCTTGCTCTTAGCAGCGGTTGCGTTTTTAGCCCTGTGCCGGGTTTATTTTTAACGGCACCTCGGGGCCCCCAGGAGACGCGGCACAGTTGTGCAGCCGGGAGAACCGGTCTCGTCTTCACTCTCACGCGGCCCACTCTCTCAGGGCACTGGGCCCTGTGACTGGCACCCTGGCGGGCTGGTATCGCACCGGCAGGTGAGCCTTGTGCCCACTCGTACCCTGGCGGGCTGGTATCACACAGGCAGGTGAGTCTTGTGCCCACTCGTACCCCGGCGAGCTGGTATCCCAGACAGGTGAGCCTTGTGCCCACTCGTACCCTGGCGAGCTGGTATCCCAGACAGGTGAGCCTTGTGCCCACTCGTACCCCGGCGAGCTGGTATCCCAGACAGGTGAGTCTTGTGCCCTGGTACCCTGGTATCACACACACTGTGTGCCCGCCGGTGGTCCTGGCACCTTTTCGAACCGCACTGCTCACCCGGGGAGGGGGCTGGTGCGAAGGTGCCAGACTGGGCCCTTCCCAGATTTCTGGGAACACCGCCGCTGTCCTAGGAGGGCCGCGCTGGCCATTGCAACGTGTCCTGGACGCTGTGTGCCTCTCGTTCTCTCTCTCCCTGAACCGGTCGGACTGTTCTGCCCTGTAACCCGACTCCCCGGCTCTGGCCTGCTGCTCCGCAGGAGAGAGAGAGAGGGGAAGGACTGGTTGTCCAGGAGCAGGGTTAATGGAGTCCTGAAGCCCCTGCTGTACTCGCTGGGGGTGCTTGTGGTGAAGAGCTGGTGCATCAGCCTGCTGTCCAGGGAAAACGCATCAGAAACCAGGCTGCTTCTCTTTCTGGGGGGGCTCAGTTTTGCAGTATCTTATGCGGTTGGGTTCTTGTAGTGATGAGCAATCAGCGGAAGGCGAAGCTCAGTTTGATCTGCGCCTCTTGAGCTGAAATCGCCGGCCTGTCCGTGGCGAGGGAGTCCAGCACGCGCAAGGGGGTCTGTCTGCCCTTTGGTGGGGCCTGGAGATTGTGGTGTTGAGGTTGGCCTGCTGCCCTGTACTGTGCCCGGGGGCCTGGAGATTGTGGTGTTGAGGTTGGCCGGCTGCCCTGTATTGTGCCCGGGGGCCTGGAGATTGTGGTGTTGAGGTTGGCCGGCTGCCCTGTACTGTGCCCGGGGGCCTGGAGATTGTGGTGTTGAGGTTGGCCTGCTGCCCTGTACTGTGCCCGGGGGCCTGGAGATTGTGGTGTTGAGGTTGGCCTGCTGCCCTGGACTGTGCCCGGGGGCCTGGAGATTGTGGTGTTGAGGTTGGCCTGCTGCCCTGGACTGTGCCCGGGGGCCTGGGGATTGTGGTGTTGAGGTTGGCCTGCTGCCCTGGACTGTGCCCGGGGGCCTGGGGATTGTGGTGTTGAGGTTGGCCTGCTGCCCTGTACTGTGCCCGGGGGCCTGGAGATTGTGGTGTTGAGGTTGGCCTGCTGCCCTGTACTGTGCCCGGGGGCCTGGAGATTGTGGTGTTGAGGTTGGCAGCCCTGTACTGTGCCCACTGGTCCAACAACCTCAGCCAGCAGGAGCGCTGTCGCCCCCAGTCAGGCATCCGAGACAGCTGGAGCAGAGGAAACTGGGAGGGAGACGGGAAACAGCTGGGGGTGAGGAGGTTGTGGGAATTCGTCTGTTTTTCTCCGCACGTGACGGCAGAGTTCCTCGCATTCCTGGGCAGGGAGCACACCGCGGTGTTGGGGGGGGGCAGCGAGGCCGGACAGCCCAAACCACAGTCCAGATGGGCCCAGGTTCAGTGTCCCATGTGACTGTGTGTTGCAGCCTATGTAGATCTAGACCCTTCCCATCACGCTCCAGCTGTTCCTGATCAACCCCAGTCCCCGGGGCGCCTGAGGCAGAGACCCTGCAAAGCACTGTGGACGATGACCGAATTCTCCGAAGGGGGTGTTGGGCCTGTGTGAGTGTGTGTGGCCGGCCATACCGTGACAGAGCGCAGCACTGACCTCCCTCTCTCTCTCTCTCCCTCTCTCTCTCT
Organism: Lepisosteus oculatus; assembly: GCF_040954835.1. NCBI lineage: Eukaryota > Metazoa > Chordata > Actinopteri > Semionotiformes > Lepisosteidae > Lepisosteus > Lepisosteus oculatus. The sequence goes on along the minus strand of NC_090721.1, from coordinate 10,647,999 downwards.
CTCTCTCCCTCTCTCTCTCCAGTTTCAGCGAGAGCTTCCTGACAGTGAAAGGCGCCGCCCTCTTCCTGCCGAGAGGAAATGGCTCCCCAGCGTCCTCCACCCCCCGGGCCAGCCAGCGGCGCAACAAGCACGCAGGTAGGGGCACACGCATGCCACACGCCAAGGCCACGCTTCCCAGTCCGCCTTGCACTGGTGCGGTCCGCAGACCCGCGGAGCTCGGCGACATGAATGAGTGAAGCACGGGTCCGCTTGACATCGCACTGGTGTCACTGCATTGGACTGGGCTGGATTACTCTACAGTACACTGGAAACATCCCAGAGGTCTCTGCGGCGGCGCTGGTGTTGAGGCCAGAGCGGGGAAGGTTCGTGTCCTGGATGCTGGCTGAGGGTCAGTGTCCAGTTGTCTCCTGTGGTTCCCTGGTTCTGGTGTCGGCTCGGGGTCCCCGTCTGCTCCCGGCTCCGATCGTTCACCTGAAGAACTGGAACACAACTGGGCTCGGTTCTGAATTGGCGTCTCGCTGAGCATCGAAAAAGCCAGGAGACGCTGGAGGTTCCAGGGAGTCTGACCCGGGACTCAGTGGGGTCGCGAGGTCAGGAGGCGCCTGGCCGTGCCGGCGCTGACCCAGCGGGAGGCCCCTGCGCCCCTCCGGGCACCGCGGGGCTCACAGTGTGGTAAACAGCAGCTGGCCAAGACACAGCGCGCAGCAGCAGAGGGAGGGTGCCCTGGCCTCCACCCCCCTCCGGGCTGTGTAAACAGGAGCGGTTCAGGGACCAGCCTCCAGCGAGGGGGGTTGTTTTGCTCGTAAAGGGCGCGGCTCTGAGGCTCGGCCTGCGTTTGTACACAGATGGCAAACCCAGGGCCTATCCTTCCGTGCAGGCTAGGAAACCACCACCACCTGCTGCCTGTCAGGGAGAGGGGAGGGGAGAGGCGTTCCTGCTGAAGGAAACGCAGAATTACCAGAAACCACACGCGCGCAAGACGCACATCGGCTCATGGGAGCAGTCGCCCGTTGCGGAGAGCCGTGCCCACGAGACGCACATCGGCTCATGGGAGCAGTCCTGGGGTCTGCAGGGGTGTCTGGGAAAGCAGGCGGGCGAGGGTGTGAGCCTGGCGCCGGTTGCCAAGAGGATGCTGTGGAGGCTGACTGACGTCGCTGGCAGGAACCGCGGCGGGTGGTGGCCGCCCTGTGAAACCTGCGAGGATGCAGGCGCCGCGCACCGCCCTCACCGCAGCTGGGCTGGGTCCTGGCTGCCTCGGGCGGAATTCGTCTTCAGCGACAACGAGGGCGCCGTGTGTGACGGAGCTCCGCTGGGCCGGGCCCTGCGCCCTGACCCAGATTTGAGCTGTCACCTCCTGTCCCACAGCACCCCAACACACCTGCAGTAAAACCGGAAAATAACTCCCAGGCACGTGCTTCCCAGCACTGTGACCAGACAGACTGGACGGACTGGTTCCCCCTGATTTGTTTTTCCGAAAGTCAAACACTGAAGCTCACGGACTTGCACGTTCCCGCGTGTTTGAGTTTCTGCTGCGGAGAGCACGTCCTGTGTTTGTGTTGAGTGTTTGCGTTGACCCAGCAGCCATGTCGCTCTGCCACTCAGCGGGTGTGAGCCTGGGCAGTACCTGGATGGGAGACCTCCTGGGAAAAACTGAGGTTGCTGCTGGAAGAGGTGTTAGTGGGGCCAGCAGGGGGTGCTCATCCTGCAGTTTGTGTGGGTCCTAATGCCCCAGTATAGCGACAGGGGACACTTTACTGTAAACAGGCGCCGTCCTTTGGATGAGATGTCAAACTGAGGTCCTGACTCTTTGTGGTCATTAAAAATCCCAGGGTGTTTCTTGAAAAGAGTAGGGGTGTAACCCCGGTGTCCTGGCCAAATTTCCCATTGGCCCTTACCAATCATGGCCTCCTAATAATCCCCCTCTCTGAACTGGCTTCATCACTCTGCTCTCCTCCCCACTGAGAGCTGGTGTGTGGGGAGAGGACTGGTGCATCATCCAGGTGGGGCTGCACACTGGTGGTGGTGGAGGGGATCCCCATTACCTGTAAAGCGCTTTGAGTGGAGAGCCCAGCAAAGCGCTCTATAAGTGTAAGCAAGCCTCTCGAACCCGAGTGTCCCTCTCTCTCCCCCCCACAGGTGACCTCCAGCAGCACCTGCAGACCATGTTCACCCTGCTGAGACCGGAGGACAACATCAGACTGGTGAGGCCCTGTACCCGTCTCTGTCTGTCCGCCCCCCCCCTCTAGTCTCCCGCCGTTCTAACCTGCTCTCTCTCCTCCCCCCGGATTGCAGGCAGTGCGCTTGGAGAGCGCCTACCCCCAGTGCACGAGGTACATGGTGGTCGTGTCCACGAACGGCCGACAGGACACGGAGGAGAGCATCGTGCTAGGGATGGACTTCAGCTCTCGGGACAGGTCAGTGCGGTGCTGGTGCTCTCCAGGGTCTTCGCCGCCGATCGGCCAGGTGTGAGGAGGCCGGTCGGTCTCCCGCGATGGGTGCACCATGATGGTTTTGTCCCACCTGTCCAGCATGCAGCTCCAGGGATCGTGCAGAGCTCTCCCTGCCCAGTGCTGCCGATCGCCCCCTGGCAGTCCAGGGCGCTGCTCGGGATGAGGTCTCCCGTCTGTCCTGTAAGTTTCGGCAGTGATGATCGGGGTGACTGATGGCTCGGCGTGTGTTTGTCTCCCCACAGCAGCACCTGCACCGTCGGCCTGGTCCTGCCGCTGTGGAGCGACACCCTCATCCACCTGGACGGAGATGGGTAGGAACCCAGGGGCCCTGGGGGACTGGGGGACTGGGAGTGCAGGCCATGGGACTGTTACTGGGAGTGGGGGACTGGGGACTGGGAGTAGGGGCTGGGAGTGCGGGCTGGGGGGCTGGGAGTAGGGGCTGGGGGACTGGAGGGCTGGGACTGGGAATGCAAGCTGGGTGCTGGGGGACTGGAGGGCTGGGACTGGGAATGCGAGCTGGGGGCCGGGGGACTGGGAGTGGGGACTGGGAGTGGGGGCTGGGAGAGCGGGGAGGCGTGCGTCTGTGGGAGCTGCAGTGTGACCCCCGTCGTTCTCTTCCTCAGGGGCTTCAGCGTGTCCACGGTGAACAGGGTCCATGTGTTCAAGCCGGTGTCGGTGCAGGCCATGTGGTGAGTGTGGTCGCCGGTGCTCTGGCCAGCTGGGGTGTCTCACACGGCTGTCAGGCAGGCCAGCTGTGTGCTAATCTAGCGTCTCGGTCCCCATCTCTGTCTCTGTTCAACCCCTGTACCTCTCCCCCTCTCAGCCCCTCTCTGGCTCGTCCAAGACTTCCAACAAAGTCCTGCAGCTGGATTGAAGGAACTAGATCTCTTTATTGTTTTGATCAGAGACCGCAGATGGCCTGCGTGTGTGAGAATAGGGAGACACGCCCCTGAAGACCCGTGCTGGGGGTCTGGAGCACGCTGTCGCCCTGCCCCTGGTGATGGTCCTCTTCTCCCCCTCAGGTCGGCTCTGCAGTCGCTGCACAAGGCGTGCGAGGTGGCGCGGTGCCACAATTACTACCCCGGCAGCCTGTTCCTCACCTGGGTCAGCTACTACCAGAGCCGCATCTCCTCTGACCAGATGTGCGTCAACGAGTGGAACGCCATGAGGGACGTGCAGTCGCACCGCGCCGACTCGCCCGTGCTGTTCACCGACGTGTGAGTACAGAGCCGCGGCAGGAGGCAGAGACAGAGGAGAGGCCGAGGCAGGCGGACGGGCAGCCGGGGCAGAGATTAGAGGGCGAGGCAGGCAGCCAGGGCAGAGATTAGAGGCCGAGGCAGGCGGACGGGCAGCCGGGGCAGAGATTAGAGGGCGAGGCAGGCAGCCAGGGCAGAGATTAGAGGCCGAGGCAGGCGGACGGGCAGCCAGGGCAGAGATTAGAGGGCGAGGCAGGCGGACGGGCAGCCAGGGCAGAGATTAGAGGGCGAGGCAGGCAGCCAGGGCAGAGATTAGAGGGCGAGGCAGGCGGACGGGCAGCCAGGGCAGAGATTAGAGGGCGAGGCAGGTGAACGGGCAGCCAGGGCAGAGATTAGAGGGCGAGGCAGGCGGACGGGCAGCCAGGGCAGAGATTAGAGGTCGAGGCAGGTGAACGGGCAGCCAGGGCAGAGATTAGAGGCCAAAGGAAGGCGGACGGGCAGCGAGAGGAAAGAATTTAGAGGCTGAGAAGCAGGTGGACGGGCAGAGATTACAGGCGGACGGACGAACTGAGTGACCTCTGGGGAAACCCTGAAACGCCCCAGGTGCCCCGATACCCCCCCCCCCCAATTGTGGTGCATTCCTAGACGGAGCTGCAGGTGCCTCTAGGAGAGGCAGAGCGGGTGCCAGCTCTGGAGGGGTTAGGCGAGGGAGAGCATCCAGGCAGCTATTTTTACAGCAGCCGATAAGCGCTCTCGCAGCTCAGCCCCCCTCGCGGCACCTTAAAAGGCAGAGATCTGCTGCTGCCTTCTGGGGGAGAGGTGTAGAGTGCAGTCACCACTGACAGCACCGCGAGGGGCTGGGGTTCAGCTGCGACTTTCAGGAAAGCTTTCTACCTCCCAAGAAAACCCCCAGCGCTCTCCCGTAACGAGAGAGGAGAGGGAGGAAAAGGAGCCCAGGTGGAGGAGAGGCAGGACTGCTGACATTGTGTTCATCTCTTTGTGAACTGTTGAAAAGCAGTCATGAATGCCTTGGCAGAGCTCAAACCTGGATGTCCGTTTACCCATGGAGTGGCTCAGCTCTGTAGTGGAGCCCCACACTGCCCCCTGCTGTCCACCCGGTGGCAGTGCTGCTCACTTCGTTCTGGTTCAGCAAGACTGACACTCTCCCCCAGCTCTCCTCTCGGTTCCAGCCCATGTTGGCCAGGCCATTTACAGCAGGGATAGGAAGCTCATGTTTCTGGCTTACATCTCTGACCCCAGTGACTTCGTCAGTGCAGTTAAGGGTGAGATAAGCTAAATCAGAAGCGTTGTTCAGATCTTGTCTGCCCCTAGTCCCGAACGTTGCCAACACAGCTACTTTGAGGAAGCAGCAGGAGGAAATAAAGATCGCTCCCTCTTTCCCTTGGAGTGCCTTATCCGGCCGGCCTGCCCCCTCCCCCGAGTCAGGAGAGAGCTGGGTGCAGTTACAGGAGGCTCCTGGCTGCCTGTAATCTCCTAGATTAACTGCAGCTCCATTAAAGCCCCTCTGAGATAAGGGCTATAAACAGCACAGGGTTTCCATTCAGCGGGGCTGTTAAGTGCTCTTAAAAGAGCACAGACTCCCCGAAAACGAGCCATGCGTACAGAAGGGGCTCACTCCTTGGGGTGGCTGTGCATGGCTGCGTCTCGGGAAGTGAGGAATGTGGGAAGGGACAGCGACTCGTACGGACCGGAGAGACGGGGACTGGGACTGGCGCTGTAGAGCCACAGGCAGGGGCCGCTCAGCAAGTTAGTCGGCCTGTTCAAATAGCCTTGAGATGCCTGGATCTCTGTCCTGCCCCAGGGCACCCTGCTTGTGTGTGATGAATGACACTGATCCAGCCATGAACAGCACACGGCTTTCATGCCGGTTGCTGAAATGGGTGGAGTTTAACAGCTCTGCTGGCTCTCCAGCCAATACTGTATCGGGACCAGCTTGATCCCTCTACCTGACAGAAGGTCACTGTTGCCAAGCGGTTCCTCTGTCTGTGAAGACTCCCCTCCTCGAGGAGGAAACCGCTGGGGGGGTTGGCTGACGTGTGTCCCCGCGTGTGTCCCCGCAGCCCCACGGAGAGGGAGCGCACGGAGCGGCTGATCAAGACCCGGCTGCGCGAGATCATGATGCAGAAGGACCTGGAGAACGTCACTTCCAAAGAGGTCAGCGTGCTCCTCTCCTCCCTCTGTCTGCCCTGTGGTCAGGCCCCTCGGCCCTTACCTGTCCAGCGCTCTGCTCCGCCCCCCTGCAGATCCGCACCGAGCTGGAGATGCAGATGGTCTGCAACCTGCGGGAGTTCAAGGAGTTCATCGACAACGAGATGATCGTCATCCTGGGCCAGATGGACAGCCCCACCGAGATCTTCGACCACGTCTTCCTGGTCAGTCTGTTAGGCCTCTCCCTCTTCCCTTGTCCGTCCTGGGAGGTCTGGGCTGGGGCCGTGGGCTTGTGTTCTGGGCGGCGCAATGCAGGAGCAGCTCACGAGCGCTGTTTGCTGTTGTCTGTGTGTGCAGGGCTCCGAGTGGAACGCGTCCAACCTGGAGGAGCTGCAGAACAGTGGGTAAGTCTGCCCTCCCTGCGGGCAGTGTGTGCGGGGCTCTGGTCGGAGAAGGTTAGGGTTAGGCTGCTGCTCTTCCACGTCTCAATTCGTGCAGCGCATCAAGAGCTGGGAGAAGGTAGTCCATCGGTCCAGTTGAGCCAAGGACGAGAGCTTTCTTCTTAAAGAGCTTAGCTAGGACCCAGCCAAGCTGGACCATCCTGTTTTTAAGACCTGAGAGGTGGTTGGGGAGTCTCTCGAGGTTCCTGGAGCAATAAGAAACGCAGACTCTAAGCTTGGAGCCTGAAATTGGTCGGGCTAGGATCTTGGCTGCAAGTTTTTACCCTCAGCTCTCTCTCCAAGGGTGCGCTACATCCTGAATGTGACACGCGAGATTGACAACTTCTTCCCAGGGATGTTTGAGTACCACAACATCCGCGTGTACGACGAGGAGGCCACCGACCTGCTGGCCTACTGGAACGACACGTACAAATTCATCTCCAAAGCCAAGTGAGTCTGTCCTGCCTGTGTGTCTGTGTGTCTCTGCGGAGTGGTGGCTCTGTGGCTCAGGATCTGCGCCTGGGGCTGGAAGGTTGCCGGTTCGTATCCCGCGGCCGGCAGAGGAATCCTACTGCGTTGGGCCCCTGAGCGAGGCCCTTCACCCCAACTGCTGCAGGGGTGCCGTATAAATGGCTGACCCTGCGCTCTGACCCCCAGCTTCTCTCCCTGTCTGTGTGTCTCATGGAGAGCAAGCTGGGGAATGCGAAAGGACAAATTCCTAATGCAATTGTATATGGCCAATAAAGTGATCTTCTGTCTGTGTGACTCTGTGTCTCTGTGTCTGTGTGTGCGGTCATGTCACGGTGCCATGTCCTCGTTCTGCTGGGTGGGTGTCGCCCCTGCCGCCCCTCACTCTCCTGCGCCCCTCTCTCAGGAAGGCGGGGGCCAAGTGCCTGGTGCACTGCAAGATGGGGGTGAGCCGCTCGGCCTCCACGGTCATCGCCTACGCCATGAAGGAGTACGGCTGGGACCTGGAGAGAGCCTTCGACTACGTGAAGGAGCGCCGCGCCGTCACCAAGCCCAACCCCTCCTTCATGCGCCAGCTGGAGGAGTACCAGGGCATCCTGCTCGCCAGGTACCCGCCTCTCGCGCCAGCTCTGCGGTTCTCGGCCCGGCTTCCTGCCGGCCGCCCGGGTCTCCGGTGTCTCACGGCCCTCTCCTCCTCCTCCTCCTCCTCCTCCTCTCCCCAGCAAGCAGAGGCACAACAAGCTGTGGCGATCGCACTCGGACAGCGACCTCTCGGAGCACCACGAGCCCCTGTGCAAGCCGCAGCTCAGCCTGGGTCCCAGGGACACCCGCAGGAGCAGCAGCAGCAACAACAACAACAGCACCCCGCAGTCGCTGGAGCACTTCCTGGGCATGGCGGTGCTGCAGGCCCTCACTGGCTCCCCCGCTGAGACCGAGGCTGAGGCTGGCAGAGACGAGCTCTCCCCCTCTGGCGAGGCGCCCGCCACTGCCTACCAAGACCAGCCCACCTCCAACGGCCTGTGTGATCTCTCTCCGGCTGAGGACCTGCCTTCGCCCCTCCTGGACCCCCCTCTGTTACCCCTCCTGGTAGGATCATGGGCGTCCGCGCTAGTGCCCGAGCGGGCAACAGACAGCGCACCTGCAGGAGACCACGGCTCGGGTCCTGACCTGCAGCCGGCCGCCTCAGAACTGCCCAAAGCAAGCGTGGGGAACCCGTGTTCGACCAGCCCTGTGCCTCAGCGGAAACCGGGCGCCCCTCAGCTCTCCATCCCCATGCCTCATCTGATGATGACCAGGTCAGAGGTCGCCCCCGCTCTGCCCGAGCACAAAGCGGAAAGCCCCGTGCTGTCCGCGTCGGTGCCTGTGCCGAGGCCGGCCGCTGTGGAAGGGATGGGGGTTGGGGATGTGGGGCCGGGCTATCCCATGTCCCCCGGGACGCCCATGGCCGTCAGCCCCCTCAGCCCACCGGGGGCCGCCGTGCCGGGCGCGTCCAGCGCGGAAGACGACATCAACAACAACGACACCGGCGGGGACACGGGCAGCGCGGGGTCCTCCAGCCTCAGCACGGACAGCATCGACTTCTTCAGCGCCCGAGAGAAGTTCCTGGAGCTGTCCCAGGACGGCCGCGCCCGCACCCTCTCTAACTCGCGCCCCGAGGAGCAGGCAGCCGGCCGGACGCCCCACCTCAAGGGCCCTGGTCAGGAGCTGCCGCTGTCTGAGGACCCCAGTGCCACGCCTTCTGCAGAGGAGCCGCCCAAGGTATAATAATAATAATAATTGCTTACACTTATATAGCGCTTTTCTGGACACTCCACTCAAAGCGCTTTACAGGTAATGGAGATCCCCTCCACCACCACCAGAGTGCAGCCCCACCTGGATGATGTGACAGCAGCCATAGTGCGTCAGAACGCTCCCCACACACCAGCTCTCAGTGGGGAGGAGAGCAGAGTAATGTAGCCAATTCATAGAGAGGGATTATTAGGAGGCCATGATTGGAAGGTAACACCGGGGTTACACCCCTACTGTTTTTAAAAAACGCCCTGGTATTTTTAATGACCACAGAGTGTCATGACCTCGGTTTTCCGACTCATCCGAAAGACGGCACCTGCTTACAGTATAGTGTCCCCGTCACTATACTGGGGTATTAGGACCCACACGGACCGCAGGGTGAGCGCCCCTTACTGGCCCCACTAACACCTATTCCAGCAGCAACCTTAGTTTTTCCCAGGAGGTCTCCCATCCAGGTACTGACCAGGCTCACACCTGCTGAGCTCCAGTAGGGCTGCCAGCTGTGGGTTGCAGGGTGATATGGCGGCTGGCTAAGTATGATTCTCCCCACCGCGCGCGCCATCCACCAGGACTGACCGGATTGTCATCAAGCGAGTCAGGGCTGTTCTTCTCCTTGTGCTTTTGCTGCGTGTCTATTTCTGTGCTTTCCAAACCCGGCGGAGGATTAAAATAGCTGCTCTATAGAGAGAGTGAGGCACTTGAAATATGAGTCTGCGTTCTCACTTGAGACTGGCGCGGCGCTCTTGCTGTGGTGCCCTCTGGTGGCGAGAGGTGGTATTGCAGCCGGCTCTCTGCCCCTCTGCGAGCGGTGATTGCGCTGCGGGCTGCTGGGTTTTCCGGTTTCCAGTTTTTTCTTTTTTATCTCCCCCTCCCTGTCAGGAGCCTCCCGTGACGGAGCCGGGCTGTGCGGTCCCACACTCCCAGTCGGAGAACGGCGTCTCGGTCCGGCACATCGTCACGGAGCTGGAGTCCATCTCGCAGGCGAGCGGGGGGAAAGGGGAGCCCGCGGCGGCGGCGGCGGCTGCTGCCCCGCCTCCCGGGGACCCCGAGCCGGACCCCGCCGAGCCCGGCTCCCCCGTCCCGTGCGCGGATCCTGCCCCCCCGGCCGGGCAGCTGCTGGAGGGCGCCGCCGACCCGAGGTGGCCGTGCGGGTCGGTGCGGCGGGTCACCAAGCAGCTGGAACGGCGGTTTCGCCAGGAGCCGGACTCCCCCGCCCCGCGCCGGCCGCCCCCCGCCGAGGAGACCCCGCCCACCCACCCCGCGTTGGCCCCGCCCCCAGCTGCCCCGCCCCTGCCTGGCCCCGCCCCTCCCTGCCCCGGACAGGGGCTCCCGCCAGGGGAGAAGGGCGCCCCCAGGACAGAGCCGCCCCCCGCCCCCCCGGAGCCCGTGGCCTTCCTGCGGCTTGAGGGGGCGACGGAGCACAGCAGCGACACGGACCCCCCGGCTGCCCTGCCCCCGCCGTGCCGCGCGGAGCACCCGGAGAGGATCCGGGAGACGCTGCAGGCCTTCCTGTGCGAGGCGGCGGAGGGGCAGGAGCTCAGCACGGTCAGGCAGCGCGCCCTGGAGATCGAGGCCCGGATCCGCCGGGCCGGCCTCACGCCGCCCTCGCTCATGAAGCGCTCCGCCTCGCTGGCCAAGCTGGGCTGCCTGGAGCTCTCCGCTGACGACCTCTGCCAGTGGGATTCCCAGACGCCGGTCCCTACCTCCCCCGCTGGCGCCCGGCAGCCCGAGGCCCTGCCCTGCCCGTCCCCCGAGGACGCCTCCAAGAAGCAGCGCGTGGTGCTGCGGACCCCTGAGCACGAGACGCGGCCCGCCTCGCCGCAGAGCACACTGGACTTCCAGCAGGGCGGGGAGGAGGGGCTTCCATTGAGCACTGGACACGCCCCCGGCAACACCCCGCCCCCTGCCCCCCTTGTCGCCATGGCTGCCAGGCAGCAGCACGGCAGGACACACCCCCTGCGGCGGCTGAAGAACAGTGACAAGAGGAGGAGCTCCAGCTCCCTGTACAACACCATGTGACCCTCCACTGTGTGTGCGCGTGCCCCCCTGTGGGGCCGTCTCTCAAACAGGCACTTTACTCTCGTGGTTTTATGTCTATGGGTGTGCGTTTGTACAGTATGAGTGTCCGTATGCGTGTTTGTCCAGTGAGCGTGTCTGCATTGTATATAGACAGACGTAAGTGGCGTTTCTTTTAAGTGCTGTAAAAAAGTACATTTCTTTTTTTAACCTGTGCTATAGCTGTGATTATTAAAGAGAAAGTTCAAAACATCTCAGGTGTTCAACATGTTTTTTGAAGTCTTGGAAGGCCTCAGAGGTCTCATAGCAGAAGAGAGAGCAGCGTTGAGAGACGGAGGAATTGCAGGCCTGTGCAGTGTAACCGTGCTGCACAGCTTTCTACAGAGCAGGGCTGTCCAGTCCTGGACCAGGAGGGGTCAGCGTGCCTGCAGGAGGGCTGTCCAGTCCTGGACCAGGAGGGGGTCAGCGTGCCTGCAGCAGGGCTGTCCAGTCCTGGTCCAGGAGGGGTCAGCGTGCCTGCAGCAGGGCTGTCCAGTCCTGGTCCAGGAGGGGTCAGCGTGCCTGCAGCAGGGCTGTCCAGTCCTGGTCCAGGAGGGGTCAGCGTGCCTGCAGCAGGGCTGTCCAGTCCTGGTCCAGGAGGGGTCAGCGTGTCTGCAGCAGGGCTGTCCAGTCCTGGACCAGGAGGGGTCAGCGTGTCTGCAGCAGGGCTGTCCAGTCCTGGACCAGGAGGGGTCAGCGTGTCTGCAGCAGGGCTGTCCAGTCCTGGACCAGGAGGGGGTCAGCGTGTCTGCAGCAGGGCTGTCCAGTCCTGGTCCTGGAGGGGTCAGCATGCTGTGGCAGGGCTGCCCAGTCCTGGACCAGGAGGGGTCAGCGTGCCTCCAGCAGGGCTGCCCAGTCCTGGTCCAGGAGGGGGTCAGCGTGTCTGCAGCAGGGCTGTCCAGTCCTGGTCCAGGAGGGGGTCAGCGTGTCTGCAGCAGGGCTGTCCAGTCCTGGTCCAGGAGGGGGTCAGCGTGTCTGCAGCAGGGCTGTCCAGTCCTGGTCCTGGAGGGGTCAGCGTGTCTGCAGCAGGGCTGTCCAGTCCTGGTCCAGGAGGGGGTCAGCGTGTCTGCAGCAGGGCTGTCCAGTCCTGGTCCTGGAGGGGTCAGCGTGTCTGCAGCAGGGCTGTCCAGTCCTGGTCCAGGAGGGGGTCAGCGTGTCTGCAGCAGGGCTGTCCAGTCCTGGTCCTGGAGGGGTCATTGTAACTGCAGCAGGGCTGTCCAGTCCTGGTCTTGGAGGGGTCAGGGGACTGCCGAGAGTCCTCCTTCAAGCATGTGATGGGTTCACTGTCAGACTGGTGCTTTATTTGGTTGTGCAGTTTTGTCTGTCATGTAAATTCCAGTACTCATAACTGAATGCTACATTACTGCTGTTGTCCTCTTTTATCTGAGGATGTGGGGTTGAGGAGAAACTCCTGGCTGTCACTGGAAAATTGAAGTCCTGGAAGAAAAATCCCTAAGAATATAAAAATAATTTCCAAATAAGCTAAATGGGCCAAATAGCTCTTTTCACTCGTAGTTAGTAGATCATCGATCCAAGGGTCCCATCCAGCTGTTTCTTAAATGAAACCAGGGTAACAGCTTCAACAGCATGGCTGGGTAGCTTGTTCCATACTCCCGCCACCCTTTGGGTAAAGAAAGCTTTCCTGTTCTGGATTTAAAAACACACTTCCACTCCTGGACCAGGAGGGGGCGCTGTGCGGCGGTCCGTGTCCACTTATGCCCTCTGGTTTGTGTTGCTCTGCTCATGTTTTTAACACCTAGTGCAGGTCTTCCTGTACTTCGCTCTGTTCACAACAGAACAAGGTTCCTTCAGCCTGGCAGTGGGGGATATTTCCTTTAAGTCCCAGAATCTTTTTGCTTTTCTCCCGACTGATTCCAGAGCAGCATCATTTCTATAATGTGTTGTCCCAGCATGTACGTTATTCTTTGAAACACCTGCGTTGTGAGTCCTGGGGGCTGGAGTGCGATTTGGTCCTGAGCTGGCAAGACGTCGTTTAGAATGCGGTGCATTCTGGGTCACTGTACAGCAAAAGTCAGATTCCTCCTGAGAGAAGAGCAGACTTCAGGACACGCGCAGTTCCAAGGATGTGCGTTGTCTTTGCTAAGGGAGACGGAGATGTGATTATATCCCAGATCCTGAAAGGATAAATGACAGTCAGCCCAGAGGACAACTCATTATGGGAGCCAAAGTGTCCTAGCCCAGTTCCGAGCTGCCTGAATATCCGCCCTGCAGTCCTCTCCGCTGTCTCCTAGGTCCAGCGGAGGAGAGTTCATCATGTACCACACACCAGGAATAATGTTTAAAACGAGTTTACGATTGGCTGTGCTGAACGGTGAGGGCTGATGGAGGGGGACAATGTCACTGCCTTTGGGGTCGGGGGACCGATCTCCAGTCCATCACCCCCTTCCTGGTCAGAAAAGGACCAAGAAGTCGCCTTCCCCGTCCCAAATAATCTCCCGCCAGGGGCCGTCACCCTGTGTCCCCCTGACTTCTGCCCCAGATGGGGAATTTGCAGGCAGGTAAGAGATGTAACACAATACGTTTAACACACCATGATCCCATAAACAGGTAAGAGACATCCATGTAAACATGTATACATGGGGCGGAGCAGTGGCACTGTGGCTAAAGATCTGTGGCTGGAAGGTTGCTGGTTCAAATCCTGAGGATGGCAGAGGAATCCTACTCCGTTGGGCCCCTGAGCAAGGCCCTTCACCCCAGCTGCTCCAGGGTGCTGTATAAATGGCTGACCCTGTGCTCTGACCCCCAGCTTCTCTCACCCTGTCTGTGTGTCTCATGGAGAGCAAGCTGGGGTCTGCGAAAAAGACAAATTCCTAATGCAAGAAATTGTATATGGCCAATTGTGATCTGATCTTATACAGTAAATGAAAATACAGAGTTGTCTAAGCAGGGTAATAGCTGTGGGTATAAAGGATAGCTTAGTTCTATTGCTCTTGAATTCAGGCAGACTAAATCGCTGGCCAGATGGATGGAGCTCAGATTCGCTGTGCAGTAGGTGATTATACTGGCCTTCTGCTCTTTTCTTCTTGATGTCGATGTCTGCAAGCTGTGGCTGTTGTGCAACGATCGTTTTGCCGGCTGCCTTCACAAAGGGAGACCTGGGAAAAACTAAGGTTGCTGCTGGAAGAGGTGTTAGTGGGGCCAGCAGGGGGCGCTCACCCTGCGGTCCATGTGGGTCCGAATGCCCCAGTATAGTGACAAGGACACTAGACTGTAAACAGGCGCCGTCCTTAGGATGAGACGTAAAACTGAGGTCCTGACTCTCTGTGGTCATTAAAAATCCCAGGGCGTTTCTTGAAAAGAGTAGGGGTGTTACTCCATTGGCCCTTACTAATCATGGCCTCCTAATAATCCCCATCTCTGAACTGGCTTCATCACTCTGCTCTCCTCCCCACTGAGAGCTGGTGTGTGGGGAGAGGACTGGCGCATCATCCAGGTGGGGCTGCACACTGGTGGTGGTGGAGGGGATCCCCATTACCTGTGAAGCACTTTGAGTGGAGTGTCCAGAAAAGCGCTATACAAGTGTAAGCAATTATTATTATTATTATTATTATTATTATTATTATTATTATTATTATTATTATTAATCCTGCGCCGTCTGTTTTTATTGCAATGCGTTAAGATTCCCAATCCGGGCTCCTGGAGTGAATGTTGGGAAAGGTTCCATGAAAGCTCTGTAGAATTAAGTCATTGTTGTGACGCACTGGCCTGTCGTTCTTTCACATGGCATCTGTGTTTTCACCAACAGCACCAAGATATTTGGAGCTACTTTTCAGTTTCTTGAACATTCGTACCCCCAGCCCAGTCTGTTGCTGTATAATCGGTAATCCGCTGTGGGTGGGGTGACCCAGTAAAACCAGGCTGCTGTCCGATATCTCCACTCTCTTTACCCGGCCGGCAGGAGAAGCAGTGCCATCGGCCCGGGCTACGCTAGCCCAGACTGGCCCTGATCGGGGACTGCTGGCAGCCTGGCGCGGCTCACCTGGGGGAGATCATCCTCTGGAGTCTGGCAGTGGGAAGGTCTGGTACACTTGCCCCTCCGATCCGCTGTTTTCTAATCAGCCTTTATAGCATGTTTGAGAATTTGTGAAAGCAAACCCAGCCTTTTCTGACAGGCAGGTTTGATGTAATGGTGCCACACTGCCCATTGGGGACTTCCCTCGAGTGCGGGATCTATAGAAGCTGTGTGCACAGGAGTGCGGGATCTATAGGAGCTGTGTGCACAGGAGTGCGGGATCTATAGGAGCTGTGTGCACAGGAGTGCAGGATCTATAGGAGCTGTGTGCACAGGAGTGCAGGATCTATAGGAGCTGTGTGCACAGGAGTGCAGGAGTGCAGTATGTACAGGAGCTGTGTGAACAGGAGTGTAAGATCTATAGGAGTTAATAATAATAATAATAACAATAATTCCTTACACTTATATAGCGCTTTTCTGGACACTCCATTCAAAGCGCTTTACAGGTAATGGGGACCCCCTCCCCCACCACCAATGTGCAGCATCAAGTGCTCAAGAGAGCAGGATCTATAGGAGCTGTGTGCACAGGAGTGCAGGATCTATAGGAGCTGTGTGCACAGAAATGCAGGATCAATAGGAGCTGTGTGCACAGGAGTGCGGGATCTATAGGAGCTGTGTGCACAGGAGTGCAGGATCTACAGGAAGTGTGTGCACAGCAGTGCAGGAGAGTGCAGGATCTACAGGAACAGTGTGCACAGGAGTACAGGAGAGTGTAGTATCTATAGGAGCTGTGTGCACAGGAGTACAGGAGAGTGTAGTATCTATAGGAGCTGTGTGCACAGGAGTACAGGAGAGTGTAGTATCTATAGGAGCTGTGTACACAGGAGTACAGGAGAGTGTAGTATCTATAGGAGCTGTGTGCACAGGAGTGCAGGAGGGTGCAGTATCTATAGGACCTAAGTGCACAGGAATGCATGATCAATAGGAGTTGTGTGAACAGTGGAGTGTTACAGGTACTGGGAAATGTGCATTGGACACCTGAAATGTGTTCAACCGTGAATCTAGAGGCAATGTATGGCTGTGGCCACAAGATGGCAGACTAAGAAAGCCTTATTCGCAAAAAATGATGCGATAAAGCCCGAAAAGCTTGACGGGCTCACTGCTCTGATGCATAACGTTTCACCTGCAGGTTTCACCACGGGCGATGTGACTAAACACCCATGCTAAAGTATTACATAACATTAAATAAAAATATTGGATATATAAATCCTGATATATAAAAAAGTAGTTGCGTACAAAGTAGTTTACATTTTAAGGTGGTGGAGGGGCGGTTGTGTTGAACTGCCCCCACCTGCAAATACAAGCTCACACGTGACTACACGAAGGCGCATTTCACTTTAATACGGACGTTACCGACAGATCTAAATCGATCATATTTAAAAAAAAAGTGATAATTTCAGTATTTAAGATGGATTCCCCTAGGGCTTGGGCTCAGTATTATAGACTGGAGGAGAACACTCCCCGTGCTGTTGTTAATTCTGCGCAGTTCTAACAGACATGCCGGTGAGGCTGTGGTCAAGCGGTCAGCACGCTTGCAGACCAGGGGCAGGGCCAGCAGGGCCGCAAGGCGTTGACCATCTCAGTCCCAGGTTCAAGACTGTCAACTGCGGTTAAAAGCTGGGATTAAGTTTAATGGGAGGGGTTCCGGCCAGGGTGAGAGTTTGAGACGAACTCAACGAACGTCTCATACGGCGAACGTCCGTATGAACTCAGGACGGGGGCTGGTTCTCCAGAGGCAGGGTTCAGCTGAAACTGGCGGTCGGACCGAGAGAAACGCCTCCCTCGTTTGGCCCCCGTGAAAGGCACGTCCCCCGCTTCCGCTGTAAACACGCAAACTTGACTCGGAGCTGCGCCGTGGGCTCCCGCACGGCCGCGTGCGCCTCCTCGCGCACCTGCCGCGTGCTGCGGCGCGCGGACTCCGCAGTCTGGGACTCGGGTCTATTTCCGACCACAGGGAGAGAGAGAGCGCGCGGCGAGCTGCTGCTGCTAAAAAGGATCGCTGTGTCCCCCCTTCGTCCTCCTCCTCCCGCCTCTCTCTCTCTGTGTGACAGCCCCCCAGTCCTGGACAACATCACGCTGCTACAGCGGTCTGTTAAAGGTGCAGGCAGGACGCACATCGAGGACCAAATTCGCCGGAGGTGAACCAGGGGGTTTGCGCGTTTCGGGGAAAGCGGGACGAACCCAGGAAGACACTGCCCGGGAGCGCGAGGAGAGGCACCAGCCCCGAGCCGAGGTGAGAGCGCGAGAGGGACGCGTCCGAGCCGGGTCCGCGCCGCGAGCTGGCGCGTGGGTTGTTGGAGCTTGTGACGGTGCACTTTTTCTCCCCCACGAACACGCCGCGCGCGCGTCCCGGGACTCGAGGAAGCGGGGGTTCGGTCGGGGCGGGGGCAGGTGTGCAGGTGCGCCGCGGAGGGGTCAGCGAGCCCGCCGTGTGGCGGAGGTCGTGAAAACGGGGAGTCTGGGGGGCGAGGGGGCGAGGGACGCTGCCAGGCTGGGGCGGCTATATTAGGAAAGTGACCTCTGTGTCATTCTCCAGCCTTGTAGAAACTGCGCTGCCTGACGCCTCCGTCTGCTGGGCCACAGCCGCCCCGTGACTCCACCACGGAAAGGCCCGAACACGCGTGGGTCGCTGTGGCTTCCGTGGGGGAAAATCCTGCCACTGCCGAGTGTGTCTGCGCGCTGCGCCAGCCTGCGCGCGGCTGTAGCCCTCTGCCACTCTCCTGCAGACAGGGGCGGTCCCGGGTTCGAGATGTGTGTCAGAGCAGCCGGGAAGCCCAGAGCACTCACTCCCCCAGCAGCAGAGCTCCTCGGGCCGGTCCTGGAGCGCAGTGGGTGTCCAGAGGGGTCTGGGTCGGAACCATTCGGGTCTCGAGCTGCGAGCCAGATCGGCAATTCGCTGGTTTCCGGAATGAATGTCGTTTTAGAAAGTTGTCACATTCGAGCAGTCGCTGGCGCTGGTGTGAGCGTGTCTGCAGTGCTGGGGCCCGCGGGGGGGGACTGGCGGCCCGTCCAGCGTGTACCCCGCCTTGTTGTGCCCCAGAGCTGGAAGGAGCGGGTCGAAGCTGGACGCCTGCTGTTCTTTCCCTGTTCTGGTTGGTTTTCGTTTCTGAGTGCTGCCCCCCAGCCCTGCCCAGGTGCCTCGGGGCCTGCCTGGCATTGTGATGATGCCCTCACTTGCTCTCTGGGGCTCGATCATTTGACAACAAACAGTCAGGCTATTTATAGCCGCCTGCTTGACAGTCCTGACGGTAGCTGTCGGGGATGTGACCCGATGTGGCCCTCCTGTGCTCGGCACTGGCAGGCGGCACGCAGGTGTGTCTGGGCGCCGAGGTGAGGCTGTGCTGAGGCTGGGGCTGCGCTGCGCTGTCGGGAGGCGCCCTGCTGGGACCAGTACCTCGGGCCCCAGCGCAGAGCTCCCCTCTCCCTCCCCGAACCCTGACGCGCAGGCAGAGGAGCTGCAGTCACTCGCTGTGTCTTACCTCGTGTTGTTGCTTCAGCTCCGTTTGGGCTGTCTGTCTTCGTGTTTGAGGACAACAATACAGCTCCCTGAGCGCCTCCCGTCCTGCGGGCTGGTCTGAGCGTCTCCCAGCCAGCCAGTCTGAGCATCTCCCGTCCTGCGGGCTGGTCTGAGCGTCTCCCAGCCAGCCAGTCTGAGCGTCTCCCGTCCTGCGGGCCAGTCTGAGCGTCTCCCGTCCTGCGGGCCAGTCTGAGCGTCTCCCGTCCTGCGGGCTGGTCTGATCGTCTCCCAGCTGGCCAGTCTAAACATCTCCCGGGCCAGTCTCTTGCTTGACTTGAAAGCTGTATAGATAGAAGCACTATCGGAGAGGAGTTCTGGCCCCCAGTCTTTCTAACGGAGATGTATGGAGCTCCTGGAAAGTTTTGGGGGGACTGTGACCCCAGGTCATCTCTGACTCGTGCACTCCCAGAGTGCTGTATCTCAGCGCCAGATTCAAGAGCTTTTCCGAAGCCACGTGTAGTTCCTGTTTCAGGGGCACCAGCAGACTGTCCTGGGGGCTCCTGAGCAGGTGGCACCGATGTGGACTTAAGCTGGCCTTCTGTATAGAGGGCTGGAGGCAGTGGTCAGGGCTGATGAGGTGGGCTGGAGGCAGTGGTCAGGGCTGGTGAGGTGGGCTGGAGACAGTGGTCAGGGCCCGGTGAGGTGGGCTGGAGGCAGTGGTCAGGGCTGGTGAGGTGGGCTGGAGCCTGTGGTCAGGGCTGGTGAGGTGGGCTGGAGGCAGTGGTCATGGCTGGTGAGGTGGGCTGGAGACAGTGGTCAGGGCTGGTGAGGTGGGCTGGAGGCAGTGGTCAGGGC
Source organism: Lepisosteus oculatus (assembly GCF_040954835.1). NCBI lineage: Eukaryota > Metazoa > Chordata > Actinopteri > Semionotiformes > Lepisosteidae > Lepisosteus > Lepisosteus oculatus. The sequence continues at coordinate 10,629,088 of NC_090721.1, read as the reverse complement.
TGGTGAGGTGGGCTGGAGACAGTGGTCAGGGCTGGTGAGGTGGGCTGGAGACAGTGGTGAGGGCTGGTGAGGTGGGCTGGAGGCAGTGGTCAGGGCTGGTGAGGTGGGCTGGAGCCTGTGGTCAGGGCTGGTGTGTCCACCCGTGAGCAGGGCGGCCCTGGTTGGGTCAGCAGATGATCTCGACGGGGTCTGTGCCACTCCTGCTGGTTGCAGGATGGAAGGTTCCAGATTGCTGTTCCAACATCCCCGCCGGCAGGACAGAGCGTGTCCACTCACTGGCCTGCAGCTCGGTGGCAGGGTGTTCTCACCAGGCGAGCCTGCATGCCTGTCCTGTGCTCACATCTCGCTTTGCATTTCCATCCTCGCTTTCCCAGGATCAAAGCAGTGTCCCAGACTGGGCAGCTAAAGGGACTGAATCGTTTTAGTCTCGAACAGGAGACGGGTGTCAAACACACAACCACTACCGAAAACACAAGACACTCGTGCCCTCTGGTTTTAGAACTGAGAACAAGAAGCTTATCAAAAAACCTCTTTACACAGAGAGTTGTGGGAGTGTGGAACATGAAGCCCAGCCATGTTGTTGAAGCTGACGCTCTGGCTTCTTTCGAGAAACGTCCAGGCGAGAATGTCAGATCCACTAGCTGCTGGCAACCAAATGAACTGGATGGGCTGACTTGTCTCCTCTCGTTTGTGCCCTGTGTTTAACCTTGCTTGTCACATCACAGTCATGGTCAGTCAGAGAACAGGGAAAGTGGAGCTCTGATATGTCTCTGCGGAGGTATCGCAGATTCCTTTCCTACTTTGAGATCATCTCTCTAATTTTTCTGTTGGGTTCGGCCCATAAGAGCTCAGTCTGGGCAAACAAGAGGGAGGGACAGGTCTTAGTTTGGAGAACAGCCTCTGATGGCAAAACCGTCTTGAAGTCGAGAGCAGTATTTCTACTGGATTAAGAGATGTTTTCGCAAGCCTGCTTGTTTACAGTGTAATAGGGCCGCATCACAGGTTTTGTTGCCTTGTTCTGAATTGCAGAATATGGCGCTCTGTGTACCTGGAGATGTCTGTTTTCATCTTATACTGTGTGTACATGCTGTATACGCTCAATACTGCGTACGGACTACACTAGCCTCTAAATTTAATCATGCACTTAAAGAACTTTACCTACAAATGGGTTTGCACGAAGATTCATGTGTGCAAGCAAACCAAATATTAAAATTTTGTATAACTTTCAAAATTATATGTGAACACGGGACATCTGCCCAATAACATACTTAGAAAATGTTCTGCAATCTTCTTGGTAGAGTAGCAATCAACCCATTTGCCTTGATCTTCCAGATAATGGACACTGAGTGTCTTCTTGGTTTTATAGCTGTTAACAGAGTTGTTGGAGATCTTTTGCCTTAGACCTCCAGACAGTTCCCTGGCTTTGTCCCCTGATGAGCTGTGTTTAGTAGAGCAATTATCTTCCTTTAATACCCAGTGCCAATAGAGGAGACTTTCAACAGCAGTCCAATCCCTCATAGGCTCTGTGATTCTTCCAGATGACGAAAGAAACATCAGAAGATTGTTTTCAGCATTTGCTTTCACCTTATTTACAGGGTGTAAATAACTCTAAGCGTTATGTACTATATGTAATATAACTCAATTATTTTAGTTCGTCACTGATATATTCAGGGCTCTTTTCTGTTTATCATTGTGTTTTAATTCATTAATGCAGAAAAGGCTTGCTTGACGTATACCAGCCCCGTGGACTTCATGAAAGGCACATGGTGGGAACTGTGGGCTCCTGTGTCTCTCGGGGGTGACTGACGGCAGTGTGTCCCTCTGTCCCTCCGAGCAGCCATGAGCCGCAGGGTCGTCCGACAGAGCAAGTTCCGCCACGTGTTCGGACAGGCGGTCAAAGCCGACCAGATGTACGAGGATATCCGCGTGTCCAAGGTGACGTGGGACAGCTCGTTCTGCGCCGTGAACCCCAAGTTCCTGGCCATCATCGTGGAGTCCAGCGGGGGGGGCGCCTTCCTCGTCCTGCCCCTCTCCAAGGTCAGTCGGGGGGAGCCCACAGGGGAGTCCACTTCGACTCAGTCATAAGGACCACCTCTTTCCCAGAATCCTTAGCAGGGCCCAAAGGAAGCTTTCTGAGCACTGCCAGATTGTTACGGGAGAACCAGGTTACTAAGCAAACAATCTCTGTTGTGCTGGCCCCGAGGGTTAAGGTACAATTCCGAGACAATTTTACATTTTGTTTTAATGCCCTCATTCACGGGATAGCTGGGCTGCCAGAGCTGCTGCTCGGTTGTTAGCTGTGTAGCAGAGGCATAAAGAGCTGCGAGAGGCTGGGAGTGAATTATCCAGCAGCTGTTGCTGCAGGGTCACTGGCAGCGGGCACTTGGCTAAGCACGTCACCCGTAGAGCAAGAGGCCGGGTCTCTCGCTCATAGTGCCTGTCCTGTGGCAGAGCTGGGACTTGAACCGGGAACCTCCAGACTAGAAGCCCTTTACCTTCAGCACTGGAGCACAAGACCTCGCAGGTCGGCTGTGGCTGCTGCGCAGCCTGTGCAGATGCCTGCACGTGGGCCAGCGCAGCCAGCGCAGCCAGCGCAGCCAGCGAGGCGCTGTGTGAGACAGCAGGGCTGGAGAGAGCACACACAGCTGGGACTGGAATGTGCGGCAGTGTGTTTGTCCAGGAGTCCCAGTCCTTCAGCCCAGCTCCCCCCTGGGGGAGTCGAGTTTCAACCCCAGAAGGATTTAGGAGCCCAGGAGAGCCAGGAGCCTGCTGGCCTCTCCAGAGCCCAGGCCAGGCTGAGGCAGGGAGCCTGTGCTGCACTGGACTGCTGCTGCTGTTGTTCAAAAGCAGGACTGGTCTGCAGTGCATGATAAGCAGTTCATAACGAAAACTTTGCAAACAACTGTTTTTAATTTCTGCCTGTGTTAATGTGATTATAAAATGCAAACATACAGGTTTTCAATCATTTCTGCCTAGTGGATTGCAAATTGAAGTCAGTGGCTGGTGTGCACTTAAGGTATCATATAGTTTGGCATTACATAGCCATATATACACATGATAGTGCTTGCAGTGTAGCTAACTGTGTGGAGCAGCATTGAGAGCTAATAAGTAAGAGGTCATGGGTTCGAATCCCAAGTGGGGCACAGCTGGTTTACTCCAGAGAGAGGCACTTCACTCAGATTGCTTCATTAATAGGTCCAGCTGCATACATGGACACAAATATAAGTCACTGTGGATGAACTTGTCAGTTAAATAATCATACTAGCACTATCATTTTCCTAATTATCTTAATTTACCATACTTTCAACGTGAACCAATTTAAAATAATGCTAAAGTAATCTGAAGATGATGTCCTCCTTTTCCATGCTTATTCACCCCTCAAAGGCAGCTCAGAGGGAATTTGTCTCAGACTGATACTAATGTGTAGCATGATAACAAACAATAACTAGGCTGTCTGAGCATGTTTTCCATACACAGATTTACTCTGGACTCAGGTGACACTTTGTAGCTATGGAGCTGAGCACCGTAAAGGCATTGTTCCTCCAGTGTTATTGCTGGCCCTTGAGTACAAGCAGTGTATGGAAACATGGGTGAGTCACAGTGCAGCTATTTGAGAAATGGGCTGTGGAGTCTGGGCCTGATAGGACAGGCACAGCTGTGGGCCCAGGTCCTGACTGCGTCTGTCTGTCAGAGAGCAGAGGAACAGGCCACAGCATCACCACTGCCTCTGGACATTGAAGGAGTCCTTTATATCACATGCTAGCTATTCCAGTTGATTAGGGCACTGCCTCTCTCCCAGTGCCTCAGCTCTAACCACTAGCCCACACTGCCTCTCTCCCAGTGCCTCAGCTCTAACCACTAGCCCACACTGCCTCTCTCCCAGTGCCTCAGCTCTAACCACTAGCCCACACTGCCTCTCCCCCAGTGCCTCACCTCTAACCACTAGCCCACACTGCCTCTCTCCCAGTGCCTCAGCTCTAACCACTAGCCCACACTGCCTCTCTCCCAGTGCCTCAGCTCTAACCACTAGCCCACACTGCCTCTCCCCCAGTGCCTCAGCTCTAACCACTAGCCGACACTGCCTCTCCCCCAGTGCCTCAGCTCTAACCACTAGCCCGCACTGCCTCTCCCCCAGTGCCTCAGCTCTAACCACTAGCCCACACCGCCTCTCTCCCAGTGCTTTGAACATGACTGCAGCTGTGTCCTGTGTCAGCAAATCCCTGAGAAAAGTCTTCTTCCCAGTGATGAATAGAGACAGAGGGAGAGGGACAGAGAGGGAGTTTGCATATCCTCTATCCCATATCCTCTATCCTATATCCTCTATCCTCTATCCTCTATCCTCTCTCAGTGGTGTAAGAGCCCATTCTTCTGTTATGGCTCGTCTGTGGAGCTCTGTCTCATCTTCTCTGTGTCTCTCTCTCCGAGCCTCACTGCTGAGTCCTCTCTGCGATAGAGAAAGATACTGGAGCAAGGCAGCTAAAAATAAACCCTTTGCCCCTAATCAGCACTGAGCAAGAGAAAAACTCCCTTTTCATCACCCCTTCGCAGGTCTATAAATAAGCAGACTGAGCTGACAGGGCGCTGTGTAGCACAGGCGTGCGGCCAGCCCAGGCCGACGTCAGGGATACCTAGCATTGCAAGGAAGTGACATCACACCTCCGGGCCGGCCCACAGAGGCTGATGGGAGTCTGAGGTGGGGTAGAGGGGTGTACACGAGCCCCGGAACTGCAGGCTCCGGAGGGGGTTCTGGAAAATCAAGTGCACGGGAAGACTCGCGCCCTCCCCCCAAATAAAAGGATAGCCCTGCAGAGCCTAGGCAGGCCTGTTGCTATCCACTAAAAATGTGTTAAGAAAGCAGGTTTGCAATTTGCGTGAGCAGAGAAGGAGAAGGAATAGACGGCATTCTCCAGCCACATTTCTAATCCAACCAGCAAAGAACCGTGTGTCTTATAGCATGCCTTTTTTGTTAACCTTATACAACAGGCAGATCAGTGTCTTATATTAATACTGAAACACATGATGCAAGGCCGGCTGGACCAATAGTGGGGGTGGATCCTGCAGTGGCGAGCTTTGCACAGTCCTGGTTTTAGATGAGAAGACGCTGGACTAGGTTTTAAATACCCTCTGTGTGGTTCTGAACTCTGCGAGCTGAATTACCTTCACCCCTTTTTCCATCCTGGACCTGTCCGCTTTGGCAGAGAGGGTTAGAGAGAATGAAATGGGAGAAACCAAAGTGGCTGTACCCGGGGGTGGGGGAGGCTAACAGCGTGTGTTGTGTTCCAGACAGGCCGTGTGGACAAGAACTACCCGCTGGTGGTGGGTCACACGGGACCGGTGCTCGACATCGACTGGTGCCCTCACGACGACAACATCCTGGCCAGCTGCTCCGAGGACTGCACTGCCATGGTAACGGGGAGGGGGCGGGGATTCCGGGGCCCAGCCAATCAAAGCTGCCAGATTTACGCGGAGATGAGCGAGAGTGGGGGTGATGATCGTAATGCCTTTGGGGCCCCTGTCCTGTGTCACTCCGGGTTTTGGGCAGGGGAAATCTGAACACTTTTCTTCCACAAAATTAGGATCCTTACTTTGAAGTCCTTCCGTCTTTCGGATGAGACGTAAAACCGAGGTCCTGACTCTCTGTGGTCATTAAAAATCCCAGGGTATTTCTCGAAAAGAGTAAGGGTGTAACCCCGGCGTCCTGGCCAAATTTCCTCCTGGCCCTTACCAATCATGGCCTCCTAATACTTGAACTTGAACTTGAACTTTATTGCCATATGTAACCGGTACTGGTACAATGGAATTCTTACTTACAGAAAGTCTCTCGATTATAAAACAAGTGTAAAAAACAAGACAAAGTGCAAACAGTGCATCAAGACAATATACAAACAAACAATAGACAATGTGCAAGTAAACATGTAGACAGTTTGAATGTAAACAATACAGACATGTAAACAATGACTGGAGATGTGCAATAGATAAGAAATCATAAAGAGGTAGATGGTGATGGTGTAGGTGTGGTCTGAGGGGGATGGCTAAATGTGTTCGCCAGTCTCACTGCTTGTGGATAGAAGCTATTGAAGAATCTAGTGGTAAGTGTCCGTGTGCTCTTGTATCTCTTGCCTGAGGGCAGTTGGGTGAAGAGCTCATGCCCGGGGTGGTGACTGTCCTCTGTGATGGCCAGAATTCTACCACGGCAGCGGTCCTCATAAAGCTGTTTAATCTCGGTGAGACCGCAGCTGATGATCTTCTGGGCCACATTGACCATTCTCTGCAGTGCCTTTCTTTCTCGCGAAGAGGTGTTGCCATACCACACGGTGATCCCGTTGGTGAGGATGCTCTCGATGGTGCAGCGGTAGAAGTTCACCAACACATCTCTTGGCATCCCCCATCGCTTGAGGCACCTCAAGAAATAAAGGCGCTGCTGAGCCTTCTTCATGATAGAGTCAGTGTTCACAGTCCAGGTTAGATCTTTAGAGATGTGAATTCCCAAAAACCTAAACCTGGTGACTGTTTCCACTTCCGTTCCATCAATACTGAGTGGGCTGTGAGTGTATGGCCTGTGTCTCCGAAAGTCCATAATAATCCCCATCTCTGAACTGGCTTCATCACTCTGCTCTCCTCCCCCCTGAGAGCTGGTGTGTGGGGAGAGTACTGGTGCATCATCCAGGTGGGGCTGCACACTGGTGGTGGTGGAGGGGATCCCCATTACCTGTAAAGCGCTTTGAGTGGCGTGTCCAGAAAGCGCTATGTAAGTGTAAGGAATTATTATTATCATTAAAGTTGCGACAGCCTGGCGTGTTCTGGGGTTTCATCTGGCTGTAATGATAATGCCGGCTGTTGTTATTTTTGACGGGCTGATACTGGTCCCCATGTCTTCGAATGTCACTGCTGTTGGATCACGGCTACCGAAGGCCGGACGGGCGCTGGCAGACTTCCTCGCCGCCTCGTACCACGAGGCTCTTGAAAACGCCAGGGCGGCTGGCGCGCGGAGGAGAGATGCTATCAGGCGCAGGCAGCGCCGCTGCTCTCCTGCTGCATCGGTGCCAGCGGCTCTTTCCGGGCAGCTGCAGCAAAGGGCACCTTGAGCCCCCTCTGCCACCCTGAAGGCAGCCACCCCCCTCCTGGGCAACAGCGCCCCCTGGTGGCCTTAACTGCACACTGCAGCATCCCTGGCTATTGTTGTCGCTGCTGTCGCTGCTGTTGGTGTGGAGATGCAGGCAAGTGGCCGTGAACATCACGCTCGCTGCCTGTAAGACTATCTCCCCTGGCTCCCCAGAAGCACAGGGGGGCACAGGCCTCCCACTCATCCCAGACGTGCCTGGAATTTCTGCACCATGCGCACGGTGTGTTTGTCCGGGCTGATCCCCTGCCCCCAGGGGCAGTGCAGCTGTCCTCCCCTCTTTGGCACAGAACCTGTTTGTTCTGAAGAGCTGACGCGGTGGGTTAATGTTACCCCCAAATCCTTAGAAACGGATTATTCTGGGTTCATATGCGGTTGATGAGTCACAGCAAGCTCAGCCCTTTGTCTGGATCGCCACCGTGCTGTTGTCAGGGTGAGCTCTTTATCCCACGCGGCCGACCGTCCGAGTCATTAGCGAAGGGCTAAAAATGAGCCGAGTGCGAATGTTGCTGTTTCTGTTGCTGTGCTCTGTAAGGTACACGGTCAGAGAAACATTGCAGTGTCCTTTCATTACAGCGGATTTGGGGATGAACTGTAGGATCGGCTGTCCGGGCAGGGAGGTGGAGGGCAGGTCAGGGCTCCCTACCGCCTGGTCTAGCCCAGCCCAGTGTAGTGACCACTGCACTCGGTACTGCACTCCCCGGTCACCCTGGTGCTGGAGGGCTTACAGTCCAGCTCAGGCCTTAAAACACCTTATTCCCACCAGCTGTCGGCTTAACCGGACGGTTTGTCCAGTATTCCCAGTTCCTTAAGCAGGGAACACGACTCCGGTGGCTCCGGTGTGGGCTGGGCTGTGCTTCTCCCGAGCCCTCGCTTGCAGAGGGGGTGCAATTATTTCATTAACTGCATGACTGTAAAAACATCTAAGCTCTCAGTTGCACATGACTTGAGTGATTGGTTGATTGGTGATTGGATGAAGAAAAGTCCTGTACAAGTCTAAGAAAGACGGTTGGATGTGTGGTGGACGATACCAGGCCCTGGTCCTAATTTAAGGAAACCTGTAAAACCTGCTGGCCTGCTCTCATGGCCGCGCCCAGCCCCTGCCATGCAACAGCGCTGACCCTTTCTCCGTCCGCGGCAGGTGTGGCAGATCCCTGACCACGCGCCGGTGCGGCCCCTGACGGAGCCCATCGTCACGCTGGAGGGGCACTCCAAGAGAGTGGGCATCGTGTCGTGGCACCCCACTGCCCGCAACATCCTCTTGACTGCAGGTACGAGGCCCCCAACCGCCAGCACGGAGAGCTCTGGTTGCACCGGTAACCGTACCCCTCTGATTAATCCTGACCCCAGGCCTTCATCGTGACCCGACCCCTAACCATGCGTCTCGCCTAGGGAGCTGCAATCAGGGGTTGAAACAAAAGTTAGGAATACATGATAGCTCTGGAGTTTTAACTTTGAATATGAGGTTTGAAAGTTTCAGAAGTTGGAATGTCTTCTATAGGATTATAATACAATCAGAGTTCATCTAGACTTAGGTAGGACTCACCCTGCTCCACTCTCCTTCAAGGCAGTGACAATTTGATCATAATCTGGAACGTGGGGACAGGGGAGCCCCTCATTTCCCTGGATGACCACCCCGACCTCATTTACAACATCAGCTGGAACCGCAACGGCAGCCTGCTCTGCACCACCTGCAAAGACAAGAAGGTCCGCGTCATCGACCCGCGCAAGAGGGAGGTGATCGCGGTAAGGACGGCCCGTCTGCTGCCGCTCCCGCCTGCGTTCTGAAGGCTCTGGCGTGCCCCCGGCCTGGCTTGCTGCATCCGCAACTGCATGAGGTAGTGCCCACCTGGGGCGGGGTGGGTTTGCTCACGCTTGGACGGACAATATCGTTGCGGTTTCGCCTGCTCTCGTGTCGGGCCGAGCCGACTGCTCTGGATGCTGGCTCTCCACAGGCCGACTCCCACCTGGCAAAAGAGGTGACCTGCAATGGGCTTGAACCATCTGCTGCAGAGATGGATTTACTATGACGGGGCACCTGCATGAGAACATTCCCCTTGGCTTGCCTGTACGGCTCTTGAACTCACCTGTACATACAGAGCTTTGCCACACCTGTTCTGGTGTGTTTTCCATCTTCACCACAGCCCACCCCACTTGTGCAGGAAATGCTTTGGCAGCACCTGTCCTTCCTGGAGAAACTTTCCTCCGCTCCACCCCTGCTCGGAGAGCGTGCGCAGCTGTGTCTCGGATCCATCCCTGCTCCTGTCCCTTCCCCAGTACCGGAGAGGTCCCGTAGTCTCCTGGCTCCTTGCAGCTGAGCTCCTAGTTACCGAACTGGACCCTAAAACAGGCGTTCAACCTGTGACTGTGATAGAACAGGTTGGACACCTCAAACTGCAGAGCCAATGCTCGGTGCAGATCGCCTTGGGCCTCCTAGACAAAGCTGAGCTCTGGGCTCTGGGCCGCAGGTCAACAGAGACGGACGTCCCTCCCCTTGGGAGGACAGCCGCAGCCTGGGTGCCTGGCGTGTCTGTCTCAGGGGACACGCGGGGCATGAGGGGTGTGGTTTGTGCCGCTGGGTGTGGGGGGACACTCCTCAGCAGGGCGTTGCTGGAAGGGAAGGGTGCGATCGGAGACACAGCCCGGCACGGCCTCTCCTGCCCGCTCTGGAGCGGACGCCTGGCGCTGGCATGCACTCACAGCTGACCGGTTTGAGTTGTGTGTCTGTTTCTCTCCCAAACTTCGCTGCCTAACCAATGGGAGCAGGAGAGGGAGCGGGCGCACGAGGGCTCTCGGCCAATGAGAGCGCTGTTTCTGTGCGACGGGAAGGTCATCACGACGGGGTTCAGCCGGATGAGCGAGAGGCAGCTGGCCCTCTGGGACCCGGTATGGCCAGGGCGCGCAGCAGGGTGGGCGCGGGGGGGAGGGTGCACGGCCCCCCCCCCCCAAGGGTGACACTACAGTGCTGAAGGTCCCGAAACGAGCGCACGCACACTCCCGGGTGTGCAGGTGGAAACCGTCTCTCTCGCACAAACACACGTGGGACTGAGCACTGAGATCATTGCCCTGAGACGCCACCCTGAGCAAAGATGGCATCTTTGATAGCTTTTCATTTGTATTGTAGCTGAACCCAGTGCACAAATGAAGAAATCTCTTGTCTTTCTCAAGAGAAACTGTGCACTTATTTCTGAAGAAGTGACACAAATCCACTCAGGCTAGCTCCCCACCGCCAAGGTGCTCTCTCACCTGCACCGCTGCTTGCTCTGCACTTACCACACGGGGTGCGGCTCCACCAGCAGCCACCAGGTGGGGCTGTTTCCTTTGAGAGTCTAAGTGCATGAACCCAGGGTGAGCCTGGGAGGAGGGAGCATCTTCCTGTGTTTGACTGCAGTTCCTCCATTCTGTGTCGTCCTGTTTGGAGAGCCGTGCCTTGAGAGACCTGTGCAGTGCCGACAGTAAACGGATGAAGAGAGGTAACGGTGTGTGTGCGCAATTGCGCGTCTCTGTGTTGTAGGAGAAGCTCACCCCCCACGAGGGCATCAGGCCCATGCGTGCCATATTCACCCGGGATGGCAGCATCTTCACCACCGGATTCACCCGCATGAGCCAGAGGGAGCTGGGGCTCTGGGACCCGGTAAAACTGCACTGGCCCCCGCGTGGGGGCCCACCGCCCAGCTGGGCGAGCTTGGATCACTAACCACGCCCTGGCGCGGGCGCCCAGGGGGCAGGACGATGCCCGTCGGCGTGCAGCGCCTGTGCCAACCGCATGCCGTGCTTGACTCACTTATCCGTCTGGACCTTGCATTAGGACCGCCCGCTGTCTGTGGTGGGTCAGCAGCTTTCAGCTTTCAGGACAAACTGTAGGACACTAACACCCCACTGGAGAAGGATTGCTAGAATTTAAAGTTTTGCAAGATTCAGAAGTTGATTTCTTCAGTGCTGTGCACGGTTTGCTGTTGTTTGTGGAGATCTGTATATCTAATCTTTGGCTATACAAATAGCTGGAAAACAAGAAGGAGTTTAGAAAACGTAAGACTTGCAGGACAATGCCCGTTATACAACTTTCTTTCTTTCTTTGGGTGATTATTTAAAACCTTTAACAGAGCTTGAGAATACCTAGTACAGCGTATCTCGTTATCAAAGATGCTCTTTATTCAGTAATTGAATCCCTCCATCATGAACTGTGATGTTTCCATTCCAGGCACCTGTAGTGTGTGTGAGAACACTGTTCTTCGCATCTGACTCTCTGCTCTGAATCCATCTTCCTCACCCTTTTTCCTGCACCTGTCCTCACAGTCTTCACCCCCTCCTCTGCCCTCTTTCACTTCCTCCTGGTTGCCTGTCGAATTCCTCTCCTGCTCCTCCTTCCTCTCCGTCGCCCTCTGTCCCTCTCAGTGCTCACCTGCCCCTCTCTCTCCTCCAGGCGAATTTCGAGGAGCCCATTGCCCTGCAGGAGATGGACACCAGCAATGGAGTGCTGCTGCCGTTCTACGACGCCGACACCAACATCGTCTACCTGTGTGGGAAGGTGAATTCCTCTCGTACCCGTTCTTAGATCTGCTTCGCTGTCCTGATGCTGCCGGCTAATTCCTCGCCCTCCCCCTCTGCCTCGCAGGGGGACAGCAGTATCCGGTACTTTGAGATCACCGACGAGCCTCCCTACGTTCACTACCTCAGCACCTACAGCAGCAAGGAGCCTCAGAGGGGCATGGGCTTCATGCCCAAGAGAGGCCTGGACGTCAGCAAGTGTGAGATTGCCAGGTCTGTCTGTCTGGATCACCCGGCCCTCTCTGTCTGTGTGTGTACAGTGTGAGATCACCAGGTCTGTCTGTCTGTCTGTACCCACCCAGCCCTCTCTCTGTCTGTGTGTGTACAGTGTGAGATCACAAGGTCTGTCTGTCTGTACCCACCCAGCCCTCTCTCCCTCTCTCTGCCTGTGTGTGTACAGTGTGAGATCACCAGGTCAGTCCATCTGCCTGTGATCCAGTTAGTCATCATGTTTGTTACTGTTTGTATTTTAGTCAGTGGTCACGTCAGTCAGTGTGTCTGTTAGTATTCCAGTTAGTGATCCAGTCTGTGTGTCTGTCTGTTATTTCAGTCACTGATCCAGTGAGTCAGTGTGTCTGTTAGTATTTCAGACAGTGATCACGTCAGTCAGTGTGTCTGTCTGTTATTTCAGACAGTGATCACGTCAGTCAGTGTGTCTGCTAGTGTTTCAGACAGTGATCACGTCAGTCAGCGTGTCTGCTAGTGTTTCAGACAGTGATCACGTCAGTCAGTGTGTCTGCTAGTGTTTCAGACAGTGATCACGTCAGTCAGTGTGTCTGCTAGTATTTCAGACAGTGATCACGTCAGTCAGCGTGTCTGCTAGTATTCCAGTAAGTGATCACGTCAGTGTGTCTGCTAGTATTTCAGACAGTGATCACGTCAGTCAGTGTGTCTGCTAGTGTTTCAGACAGTGATCACGTCAGTCAGTGTGTCTGCTAGTATTCCAGTTAGTGATCCAGTCAGTGTGTCTGCTAGTATTGCAGACAGTGATCATGTCAGTCAGTGTGTCTGTTAATCTTTCAGACAGTGATCACTTCAGTCAGTGTGTCTGCTAGTATTCCAGTTAGTGATCCAGTCAGTGTGTCTGCTAGTATTTCAGACAGTGATCACGTCAGTCAATGTGTCTGCTAGTATTTCAGACAGTGATCACGTCAGTCAGTGTGTCTGCTAGTATTCCAGTAAGTGATCACGTCAGTGTGTCTGCTAGTATTTCAGACAGTGATCACGTCAGTCAGTGTGTCTGCTAGTGTTTCAGACAGTGATCACGTCAGTCAGTGTGTCTGCTAGTATTCCAGTTAGTGATCCAGTCAGTGTGTCTGCTAGTATTTCAGACAGTGATCACGTCAGTCAGTGTGTCTGCTAGTATTTCAGACAGTGATCACGTCAGTCAGTGTGTCTGTTAGTATTTCAGACAGTGATCACGTCAGTCAGTGTGTCTGCTAGTGTTTCAGACAGTGATCACGTCAGTCAGTGTGTCTGTCTGTTATTTCAGACAGTGATCACGTCAGTCAGTGTGTCTGCTAGTGTTTCAGACAGTGATCACATCAGTCAGTGTGTCTGCTAGTATTGCAGACAGTGATCACGTCAGTCAGTGTATCTGTTAATCTTTCAGACAGTGATCACTTCAGTCAGTGTGTCTGCTAGTATTCCAGTTAGTGATCCAGTCAGTGTGTCTGCTAGTATTCCAGTTAGTGATCCAGTCAGTGTGTCTGCTAGTATTGCAGACAGTGATCACGTCAGTCAGTGTGTCTGTTAATCTTTCAGACAGTGATCACTTCAGTCAGTGTGTCTGCTAGTATTCCAGTTAGTGATCCAGTCAGTGTGTCTGCTAGTATTTCAGACAGTGATCACGTCAGTCAATGTGTCTGCTAGTATTTCAGACAGTGATCACGTCAGTCAGTGTGTCTGCTAGTATTCCAGTAAGTGATCACGTCAGTGTGTCTGCTAGTATTTCAGACAGTGATCACGTCAGTCAGTGTGTCTGCTAGTGTTTCAGACAGTGATCACGTCAGTCAGTGTGTCTGCTAGTATTCCAGTTAGTGATCCAGTCAGTGTGTCTGCTAGTATTTCAGACAGTGATCACGTCAGTCAGTGTGTCTGTTAGTATTTCAGACAGTGATCACGTCAGTCAGTGTGTCTGTTAGTATTTCAGACAGTGATCACGTCAGTCAGTGTGTCTGCTAGTGTTTCAGACAGTGATCACGTCAGTCAGTGTGTCTGTCTGTTATTTCAGACAGTGATCACGTCAGTCAGTGTGTCTGCTAGTGTTTCAGACAGTGATCACTTCAGTCAGTGTGTCTGCTAGTATTCCAGTTAGTGATCCAGTCAGTGTGTCTGCTAGTATTTCAGACAGTGATCACGTCAGTCAATGTGTCTGCTAGTATTTCAGACAGTGATCACGTCAGTCAGTGTGTCTGCTAGTATTTCAGACAGTGATCACGTCAGTCAGTGTGTCTGCTAGTATTCCAGTTAGTGATCCAGTCAGTGTGTCTGCTAGTATTTCAGACAGTGATCACGACAGTCAATGTGTCTGCTAGTATTTCAGACAGTGATCACGTCAGTCAGTGTGTCTGCTAGTGTTTCAGACAGTGATCACGTCAGTCAGTGTGTCTGCTAGTGTTTCAGACAGTGATCACGTCAGTCAGTGTGTCTGCTAGTATTTCAGACAGTGATCACGTCAGTCAGTGTGTCTGCTAGTGTTTCAGACAGTGATCACGTCAGTCAGTGTGTCTGCTAGTATTTCAGACAGTGATCACGTCAGTCAGTGTGTCTGCTAGTATTTCAGACAGTGATCACGTCAGTCAGTGTGTCTGCTAGTATTTCAGACAGTGATCACGTCAGTCAGTGTGTCTGTCTGTTATTTCAGACAGTGATCACGTCAGTCAATGTGTCTGCTAGTGTTTCAGACAGTGATCACGTCAGTCAGTGTGTCTGCTAGTGTTTCAGACAGTGATCACGTCAGTCAGTGTGTCTGCTAGTATTTCAGACAGTGATCACGTCAGTCAGTGTGTCTGCTAGTATTTCAGACAGTGATCACGTCAGTCAGTGTGTCTGCTAGTATTTCAGACAGTGATCACGTCAGTCAATGTGTCTGCTAGTGTTTCAGACAGTGATCACGTCAGTCAGTGTCTGCTAGTGTTTCAGACAGTGATCACGTCAGTCAGCGTGTCTGCTAGTGTTTCAGACAGTGATCACGTCAGTCAGCGTGTCTGCTAGTGTTTCAGACAGTGATCACGTCAGTCAGCGTGTCTGCTAGTGTTTCAGACAGTGATCACGTCAGTCAGTGTGTCTGCTAGTATTTCAGACAGTGATCACGTCAGACAGTGTGTCTGCTAGTATTACAGTTAGTGATCTAGTCAGTGTGTCTGCTAGTATCACGTTAGTCAGTGTGTCTGTTAATATTTCAGACAGTGATCACGTCAGTCAGTGTGTCTGCTAGTATTTCAGACAGTGATCACGTCAGTCAGTGTGTCTGCTAGTATTTCAGACAGTGATCATGTCAGTCAGTGCGTGTGCTAGTATTACAGTTAGTGAGCCAGTCAGTGTGTCTGTCTGTTATTTCAGACAGTGATCACGTCAGTCAGTGTGTCTGTCTGTTATTTCAGACAGTGATCACGTCAGTCAGTGTGTCTGTCTGTTATTTCAGACAGTGATCACGTCAGTCAGTGTGTCTGTCTGTTATTTCAGACAGTGATCACGTCAGTCAGTGTGTCTGTTAATATTTCAGACAGTGATCACGTCAGTCAGTGTGTCTGCTAGTATTTCAGGAGGTGATCCAGCGTGTCCTGATAATGTGTTCTCCCCCCAGGCTGTATAAGCTGCACGAGAGGAAGTGTGAGCCCATTATGATGACCGTTCCGAGGAAGGTCAGTGGCTCTCCCACTCCCACAGCTGACGGAGAGCTGTCCACACCAGCCCCATTCTGCTCGCATTGCAGAAGTGTCGTCCCCCTGGTGTCACTCTGCCTGGTGCAGTTTTCTTAAGGGGTCACGCACTGCACAACAGATGTTTTAGTAAGACCAGTTTTTAGCTGAATTCTTCTGTCTGTGTTTTACAGAAGATTCTGAGACATTATATCATACTAAACCCACTTCAAACAATTGGAATTTGTCCAGACAAATCAAAGTTACGTCAGCTACCTGAGCATGGATGTCAGGCCCTGCCGAGTGCACCGGGGCAAGCTATTCCATGTACATCCGTGTTTGTGCCTCCTCCGTTTCATGCTAGGTGTTGTGTCTGTCTCGAGGCTGCTCAGTTTCCCTCTCCCCTGCGCCCCACAGTCGGACCTGTTCCAGGACGACCTGTACCCCGACACGGCGGGCCCGGAGCCGGCGCTGGAGGCCGAGGAGTGGCTGGAGGGGAAGGACGCGGAGCCCATCCTGGTCTCCCTGCGCGACGGCTACGTGCCCGTGAAGAGCCGCGAGCTCAAGGTGGTGAGGAAGAACGTGCTGGAGAGCCGGCTGCCCCCGCGCCGCAGCATGTCCTCCTGCGACGGCACGTTCCCGGTGAGTCCCAACCCCCCCCCCCCCCAGAGGTCAAGGGTCCAGCTGTGCCAGCTGTGGCTCACTGCCTTTTCCACAACCGTGAGATTAGAAAGCTCCACTGCAACATCAGCTCTAAGGGGAGTACTGGATATGTAGTGTTATGAGAGCCAGCAGCCATATCACCCTGCAGCTCACCATTGGCAGCCCACTAACACTCAGCAGGGGCGAGCCTGGTCAGTACCTGGATGGGAGACTCGTGGGAAAGCTAGGGTGGCTGCTGGAAGAGGTGTTAGTGGGACCAGCAGGGGGCGCTCACCCCGCGGTCTGTGTGGGTCCTAATGCCCCAGTATAGTGACGGGGACACTATACTGTTGCAATGCTCCGTGGAAAGCAAAGGGCATGACAAGGCACAGAAAGGCGTCATGGCCATCCACTGCAACCGAGGAAGTCTCCAGTGGGGACGACGTCTGGTACTGCTGGACCCGGGCTTCTGAGGGCGAGAGGGCGACGGGTGTCCCACTTCAGAAAGCTCCCCCGCACGGGTGTCTTCGAGCAGGTCATCTTCCAAACAGAGGACAACCGTCGGCGTCAGACACGGCGGACAACCAACCAGTGTCATGAGAAACGGACCCCATGTGTTCCATTGCTCGTAACTCCAGTAGGACGTCACCCTGTTTGCGCAATACAGCAGGGGTGCCCTCAGATTGTGCGGGTGTAGGTGGGGGGGGGTTCATCCAGAGGCATAGAATCTGGTGCTCTGTGATCGTGGAGAGCCCTGCTGCTGGCAGGCGAGAGCGCAGGCAAACTGACTCTGCTGACAGCCCTGTAATTCTCCAGACGGGGAGGAAACGGGGTCACAGGCGATCCCTCGGCTTGCAGGTGGCGCCCCCTGGTGTTCCCCGCCTGTGATGTCTAGAGCCAGCTGCGAGGAATGGGTCTTCTGTCTTCTCCTGTGCTCCCTGTCCTCTGTTCTTTCATTTGACCTTTCCCTCCCCCTCTCTCCTCTCTTTCTGTCTCCAGCCACAGCAGATGATGCTGGAGAAGCTGCTGGAGGAGATTCAGGGCCTGAAGGCCGTGGTTCAGTCACAGGACAAGCGAATCAGCGATCTGGAGAACAAGCTCTCTAAATTCACCAATGGCACCGCCTAACCCGCCCCTGTCCCTGCTGCTCCCCAGTGTAGGACTGCTCTATCGCCAGAGATAGACCTCACCCCCCCCTGGGATTCTCAGAGCCTCAGACCAACCCCCTGCCCAGCTCCGCCATGCTGCAGTCCCCAATACCCCTCCTCCCTCCATCCTGCTGTCCCCTGGGGGCGTGGGCGTTCCCCCCCGTCTCCCCGATTTGTCTCGCGCGCAGCTCAGGGGCGCCTGCGCCTCTGGCACTTCCAGTCGAGAGCAGAAAAAAAAAGAATATTGTAAATATAAAAACTGAAAGGAAAAAAAACAACATTGTTTAGACAGTCAATCAATAAAACAAACCAAGGTTCTTGGTCTTCTATTTAAAAAAAAAAGCGCTCGGCAAAGAGAAAAAAATAAAAGCAACCTTTTTTTGTAAAAAAAAAAAGAGCGGACTCTTCCGATCGTCTTGGGTTTCCGGAGTTCCTGCCTGCTGGGGCTCGGAGAGGGGCCGGAGAGGGGCAGGACAGACGCTAGCCAGGCTACAGCAGGGCAGACCGCGGTGCTGCCCTCATTCACCCACTGGCCGCGTGACCTGTAGCCCAGTACACAGAGCCCTGTCAATTCAATTCAATTCAACTCGGGGTGCTTCATTAGCATGACCGATGGGTACAATCAGTATTGCCAAAGCAAATAAAAATAATAAAATTAACATGGAACAAAACGGAAAATAAAAGTAAAATAAAATCTACAGACGTATTACAGACATTTACAACAACACTGTTCCATTGCCCTGCGCTCTGGGAGCGTATGGCTGGTGACTGTCTCCTGCAGGCCCTGGCCTTTTAAGAAAACTGACAGGAATACAAGACAGGTGCACGCAGCCCGTCTGTGACACAGCAGCTGAGGCGGAGATGAAACTTCTTGAAATTGACGTCCTTTAAGTCCTGTTTGGTCCTTTTTGTTTTCTGTGTTCATTTGCTCTGTGGTTCCTTTCCCAGTCCTGACTGAGGGCTTCTGCTGCTTTATATCGCCAGCAGCCACATCGCTCTGCAACTCACCACTGGCAGCCCACTGGAGCTCAGCAGGTGTGAGCCTGGTCAGTACCTGGTTGCTGCTGGAAGAGGTGTTAGTGGGGCCAGTAGGGGGCGCTCACCCTGCGGTCCATGTAGGTCCTAATCCCCCAGTATAGCGATGGGGGACACTATACTGTAAACAGGTGCCGTCCTTCGGATGAGACGTAAAACCGAGGTCCTGACTCCCTGTGGTCATTAAAAATCCCAGGGTGTTTCTCGAAAAGAGTAGGGGTGTAATTTCCCATTGGCCCTTACCAATCATGGCCTCCTAATAATCCCCTATCTATGAATTGGCTTCATTACTCTGCTCTCCTCCCCACTGAGAGCTGGTGTGTGGAGAGTGTTCTGGTGCATCATCCAGGTGGGGCTGCACACTGGTGGTGGTGGAGGGGATCCCCATTAAAAAGCGCTTTGAGTGGAGTGTCCAGAAAAGCGCTATATTAGTGACGATTCAGTCTAGATTCAGGTAGAACATGGTGCCATGCAGGGGTTCTGTGTTTCTACCATGTGGATGGTCAGTTCAGGTCGTTAGGAATCTGTTGGTATGTCAGCTTCCTTGCATAATGTGCGTTTGCGTCCCCATTACTGACGGCGAGAAGCAGGGAGTGAAATATTTCAGTTCTGGCCAACAAGAGCACGAGAGGACACGAGCAATGTTTAAAAGGTGTTTATTTCAGTTTCCACCATCTCACACAGTTCCACAAATACACCAGTGTTGCCTGACACTCCACACATCAGTAGCAGAGAGAAGGTTCTAAAAAATCTTTTTTTTCATCAACATTATTATTGTTATTTAAAAAAAAAAAAACACCCCCACCAGATTGCTGACTGCAGCTGCAGCCCTTATTAAAACAGACCTACACAGCCTTCCCCCGGGCTGTGGGGTCTGGCTGTCAGCTGGCCTTTCCACCTTGTTGTTCATCAGTTATTTTTGGACTGTGGGTCTTGTAAACACGTGTTTCCTATTTCTTGACATTAAACATCCTCACACACAGGAGAAGGCAGATCAGTGCAGTACAGTAGTTTCCTTATTGATTCCCTTAATAATAAACTAGACAGTGTCCCACAAACTACAGAGCACAGGGCCCCATAACACTGTCACACGACAGCACTGAGGGCACCATGGCAACACTGCAGGAGTGGGGGAATCGTGGGAATGCTATAGGCAGCACTCTGAAAGACAACTAAAAAAGGCTAAATTCTATGTACCATCAGGGCTTTCCCATCAGGAGGAGCCCTGTAAAAAGCGAGAAAGGTACTGGTTTACACCCCAGTCTGTAGCTGGGGCACCTCCACACTAGAGGACACCTTAGCACAGTGTGCAGTGAGAACGTGTCCAGACTGGAGCAGCGGTTCAGAGGAAATGCTATATAAGGGAAAGTAAGGGGCGGGGTCAGGTCTTGGCTCCTCCCACCACATCAGCCTCACTACCACCTGGAGCAAGACGGCTCCATCGTTTTCACCATCACGTGTTTGAAATTCACTGGTTTCAGCTTAACTCAACCTGTTACTGATATTCTTTCAGTACCTGCCCATAAACTGCTTTCACACTTCTTATAAATTGATTTCTAAATATCAGTTTAGATTTTACTGGTTCTTTCCTTTTCTTTATAAAGTTGTATTTAGGAAAATTATTATAAGGCCTTGAATGAGAGCAGCAGTGTGATCTGAGGAATCATAATGAAGGTCTTGGTGAACCTGGCGTCCAGCGTTCTGACTTTCAGTGGCTGGGATAATATGTATTCAAGTCCACAGGCACAGTATGAGAGAATCGTGCCTGTGGATCTGGATGCTGAACGGACTGTGCAGTAACTGACTGCATCTGTGAGCACAGTCAAGATGACCCCCTCATTAGTTTTTACCATGGGGGGAAGCAAACACCGCCTCCTGCTGGACACGTCATACACTGCACCCAGGTCTCCCTGTTTTCGCCCCTCACCTGCCCTGGCCACTCAGGACCAGCATCTCAGAAAGGCACACAGCAAGTTAATGTGCACAGAGATGCCGAAAAAAAGAAAACCCAGTAATGAGGACTTTCCTCTTCTGAGAGAGAGGTGGTTCAGAGAAGAACATTGCCCGTTTGCACCACAGATTGTATCTAAGTGATCATCTAAATGAACCGCGGGGTCACTGACAGCAGTCCGTTTGCGACAACAGGTCCTGGGGTTTTTATGTTCCAACTTGAGTTTCTCAATCATTTACTCAGATTTCTTCAGATCTTCTGTTTGGTCGCATACACCAACTGCTCTTGGTTTAAGGTACGGTGTGCGTGAAACAATTCTGAGACCCCGAGGAGAGAAGACGGGGGAATGAAACGGAGAAACTGTGCTCAGTGCAAGGTCCAGGCCTGCCCACCTGAGCGCCTGCCCCAGGACCAGACCCCCTGGACCTGCTGGGAGGTGCGTGGTGGTGGCCGGAGGGGGGCTGTGCAGGCCCGGGCAGGAGGAGTTTCAATTGCAGCATCGAGACGTCGCCGCGTTGATGCGATCTGGCCCCACCCTGATCTCCCGGCCCGAGGGAACAAGAGCCAGGCCTACGCGAGGAAGGTCTGGACCCCAGCCGCGTCACCGACTGACGCACTGCGGGGCGGGGAGGGCGGAGAGACGCTCCTCGCCTGGCGCCCAGCAGGGGGCGACAGGCCTGCGGCCGAACAGAAACCCCCCCCGGCGGGGGTGAAAAAAATGGCTCAGTGTTACAAAGCTCTGAAGAGCTGGAGGAGGGACGGGTCCCTGTTCGTAGACACACAGCCTCTCGCCCTGACTGCTGGCTTCCAGCACAAGTCACAGCTCTGCAGGATGCAGGCTGGGCTGCGGACCT
The DNA here is from genome assembly GCF_040954835.1 of Lepisosteus oculatus. Taxonomy (NCBI): domain Eukaryota; kingdom Metazoa; phylum Chordata; class Actinopteri; order Semionotiformes; family Lepisosteidae; genus Lepisosteus; species Lepisosteus oculatus. The sequence goes on along the minus strand of NC_090721.1, from coordinate 10,607,927 downwards.
CGATGATTCCGATGCAATCGCCAATAATCAGATCAGTTAATTAGATGATTAAAGCCTTGGGATGGAGGGAAAGGACTGGCCCAAGCTGGATTAAGGGATTGTTCTGCAGCTGAAGGACTGGCGAGCAGACTACAGCCTCTCCAGTTTCCTACATGTCCTCATCTGAACTGACACATTTCTCGTTCGGAAGCAGACCTGTAGATTCTGCTGTGTTCCGTTGTCTCGACTTGTAGCTTGGAGTTTCCCTGCACAGAGCAGGGGGGGGGCTCTTTCACATTTGTTCTCACAGGAGATCCATTAAATTCTGCGAATCCCCTAGTCGTTTCTGCTACCGCCCCGATGGCAAAGATCACCAGAACTGAGGACCAGACAGACGGACCGCCTGCTAACTCATCGCAAGCCAAAGGAAGCAAACTTTTCTTTCAAATGGAGAACAAAGCAGAAGAGGGTTCACTCGACATGCTGGTCTCTCCCCAGGGTTTCATGTTCCAGAACGGGGTGTCACCCTGAGATTCCGGTCGTGTTCCCAGGGCAGGGGTGCTGTCTGCTCCCTGGGCCTCTATGGCCAGGCTCACTGGGCTGACTTTTCAAAGCTTTTCGTTTTTGGTGGGCTCAAGAGCTCATTTCTGCTCTCCTTTTTTCTGAGAAGTCCCCGTAACACCTAGCAGAAGGCAACACGAACGACTGGAAAAAAAGAAATATCTGTTGTCGGCGTTTGTGTGTGTTTTGTTTGTTCACTCGGACGTGGTTTTGAAAATCAGCTGCACTTTCACATAGAGGTAGAAAAAGTTAGGCAGATCCTGCACTGGAGCGAAAAAAGCTTTGAAACTCATCCCACTAGTCCTCCAGAAGACCTCGCCCTCAACCCAGCGCCTGCTAGGAGCCCCCGGCAGAGAGGCAGGAGCCCAGTCGCACCTGGAGGCACCCCAGAGCAGGACAGGGGCTGTGAGCCTGAACCGCCCGATCGGCTCGTCAACACGCCGCTGCTGCCTGCGTTCAGTGGGAAGTGGAGTTAGGGAAGACGAGTACAAGATTAAAAGTGCAATAAGTATTGCTTGTAAAACTATGCCTGCTGGACCTCCTCTGAGTTTGCTAAACTCACACACCTAGTGATGGCTAAGACTTCCGCAGAACGCCTTCCCTCACCTTGGACAGGTCGAGGCCTGCAGGTTTCAGCTCTGGTCGCCTGAAAGCCAGAAACCAGTAACTTAGACCAATTGATCAACAAAAGGCTCAATGAAAATCTCCAAGATTTCAGAAGCTCGTGTGACTCTTCAGGACCAGGAGTGGGGATCACCGGTCTGGTGAACTAATGTAACATGAATGGTTAAGATTCGGGATGTCTGCAGCCCTGCGTGTGGGATGTCCTTTTAACTCCAGGTGTGACTGGGCTCCAGCATGCCTCGAAGGGGCTCAAAACATTTTGAGGTGTATCTCTTTTGTTGTAGTTCAAGTCCTCTGTCAGTAGAGTCGGTAGGTTGGGCTGGTCCAAGATCTCCTGCTGGGGCCTCTGTCTGCAGAGCAAGGCTGAGGTTTAAGGGTTGTGGCCTGGAGGGGGATGGAGGTGGCGGGGGAAGGCCTGGTATTTTCCCCTCTTGATTTTGGAAGATGTCTCTTGCTCACACCCCAGTGTGTGACTACCTTTCCCACTCCCAACTTGTGCCTGGTGACTCCACCCCTCTCGTACAGGTAGGTGCCCTATCATTGCTATTTCTCCATGAGTGACAGCTGGATTATGCGCTCGAGCTCCTCCTCTTCCTGCCGCTGCCGCTGCTCCGCCTCTTCCTGTTCGCGGGCCGAGAGCTCCATAGCCAACCGTAGCTGCTCATCGTAGCTCCTCAGCACCGGATTGGTGGGAGTGCTGTGGGGGCTGGGCTGGGGGTGGGGCCTGTGCTGAGGAGTCCTGAAATAAGAGAAAGATTGAGCCAGATGATGTCTGGAAGTGAGTCTGTCAAGTTGCCTGCATGGATCCTTAATTTAGTACAGCTGCTGCTGTAACAGTTACAATTGCATAATGATATTGAAATGAGAAATATCAGTAGAGGTGTTGAACTCTTTCCAATTGATTTTCAGAGATCAGGGGTGAAGGGGTGTACTGGCTGTAGCCCAGACATTCTCTACTTTAGCGTAGCAGACTTGGAATTGTACACAGGCCCGTCTATGAGTGGGCAAGAGAGGATTTTACCCCCCTCTGTGTCTTTTAATCTTTGTAGGAGTCAGCATGTGGAGAACCTTTTATTTTCTGCTTCTTGTCTCCAAGTCTCAGATTGTCTCTTTTCTGTGGGTCATTGCTTTGTGTCTGTTTCTGCGGATCCAGTCAGAATAATCCGGAAAAAGTCTCCGTGAGGCATGGGCATAAGAAACAGTCCTGCAGGCCTCCTGTGGGAAGACTTTATTTCACCTGGGAATGGGGTCCCAGGTAAAGTAAAGAGGGACTGCAGCCCCAATCTGTCAGACCAGTTGACACATCTTAGTATCACAATAAAGCCATTGACTGTTAAGAAAGCTTTTGCAAATTTTGAATTAAGCACAAAACTGTGAACTTGGTGAAAATACTCCGAGTCGCCATGTTGTTGCAAACCCCTGGTCTCGTCATGTGGGAGAGCGAGCGTTTGTGCAAATTGTGACATGAAGCAGCCCTTCCTGCTCACTAGTCCCTGTAATGACTGATGTAATGTGATGTAGAGAGAACAAATACAGGGTGTGCAGCAGACAGTTCACTGCAGAAATATTCCCATGTGATCTGCATGCAGACTTAACAAGTACGTAGTATTTGTGGGCAAAACCCTCTCAAAGTTGAGAGCAATATTTCTATTAGATTAAAAGACATTTATTCACAAGCCTGCTTGTTTACAGTGTTATTAACAGGGCCGCTTCAGCTCACCAGAAGTTTTGTTGCCTTGTTCTGAATCGCAGAACATGGCGTTGCACAGACCTAGAAATTTTAACTATTTTGTGATGTCAATTGGAAGTTTTCCACGTTACCATGTCCATTTTATTCCTATTGTGGTTTGCAATGCACGCAGCAGTGCTGATTCTTTCTGACCCCAAAATGTCAAATGAGCGCTGCAGTTCCCCTTTAAAATAAGGCTCCCTGCAAGGGCCACCTGCCTGCAGTAACACTGTGCGTGAAAAGCTCAGCACGATCGGGCAGGAGGCGGAAACACACAGGTGTGACAGGAGTGCTCTGAGCTGTCTCCGGGGAGGCACAGGGGTGTGCACGCAGGTGTGGCAGCTGTGTGCGTCCTCGGCAGAGAGGGTTGGGGTGGGGCCCCCCCGGGCAGCGCTGTGTCAGAGCGCGGTGAAGGAAGAGGACAGGGCAATACTGACTGCGGACCTTTGGAGCCGACTGCCGTCACAGGACAGGGGGTGGGTGCCGGGCTTACTGTTGGTCAGCGCCTCCCAGATCGTCACCTGCGAATGGAGAACAGGAATGGGAGAACAGGCCTTGATTACAGGGCAAATTGTTCAGGACATTTTTTAGCTATAGAGCAGCAAACCCCTGCACATATTACCAAGTTCACTTTAGCGTGCTGTCAATACAGGCCCTGGACTTTCATCAGAACCAGACACCTGCTGCTTTATAGCACTCTTTTATGGGCATGTGGCGGCTCTGTGGCTCAGGATCTGCTCCTGTGGCTGGAAGGTTGCTGGTTCAAATCCCGCAGCCAGCAGAGGAATCCTACTCCATTGGGCCCCTGAGCAAGGCCCTTAACCCCAACTGCTCCAGAGGTGCCATATAAATGGCTGACCCTGCGCTCTGACCCCCAGCTTCTCTCCCTGTCTGTGTGTCTCATGGAGAGCAAGCTGGGGTGTGCGAAAAGACTATTTCCTAATGCAAGAAATTGTATATGGCCAATAAAGTGATCTTATCTTCTACACTGGCTCCACATACGAGGATTGTTTGGTTTTAACACACAAAGAACTGAGGTCCTGCAACCTTGTACTAATTAAGTAAATTATTTGTTTAACTAAGTCATTAATAGTGAAAAACCAGAACTGTTCATCTCTGTAACATGCTGTGCCTTGGCCTCCCAGCAGCCAGGGGGAGCTGTCACCTGCGGTCTCACCTGGTCATACTCGCTGCCGGCCTCCAGCAGGCTCTGCTGAATGGCGAATTGCAGCAGGTCCTCCTCCTCCTCACGCAGGTTGTCACGGTGACTGCCCAGCACAGTGTACCCGCGCGGCACCTCGAACAGACAGGCTGGAATCTCACCGCCGCGACAGGAGGCTGAGGACGGACGTGCACAGCAGTTAAATCTGAGCTGTAGACGAGGTGAGCAGTGTCTGTGGCACAGCAGTGTGCCGTTTGTACGCCAGTCAAGTCCTCTAGTTTCTGATTGTGGTAGTTTACCATTTAGTACGTTGGTGTAATTCAGGAGTACTGGGTCAATAAGATTCAGGCATGTATCAGTGTGTCAGAGTGGTTCAGGAGACTTCAGGTGGTTCAGCGGTGTGCCAGTGTGGTTCAGAATACTTCATTGTGGTCTCAGGAGAGTGTCAGTGGGTCTCAGGAGTGTGTCAGTGTGTTCAGGAGAGTGTCAGTGGGTCTCAGGAGTATGTCAGTGGGTCTCGGGAAAGTGTCAGTGGGTTTCAGGAGAGTGTCAGTGGGTCTCAGGAGTGTGTCAGTGTGTTCAGGAGAGTGTCAGTGGGTCTCAGGAGTGTGTCAGTGGGTCTCGGGAAAGTGTCAGTGGGTTTCAGGAGAGTGCCAGTGTTTTCAGGAGAGTGTCAGTGGGTCTCAGGAGTGTGTCAGTGTGTTCAGGAGAGTGTCAGTGGGTCTCAGGAGTATGTCAGTGGGTATCAGGAGTGTGTCAGTGGGTATCAGGAGTGTGTCAGTGGGTTTCAGGAGTATGTCAGTGGGTCTCGGGAAAGTGTCAGTGGGTTTCAGGAGAGTGCCAGTGTTTTCAGGAGAGTGTCAGTGGGTCTCAGGAGAGTGTCAGTGTGTTCAGGAGAGTGTCAGTGGGTCTCAGGAGAGTGTCAGAGGGTCTCAGGAGAGTGTCAGTGGGTCTCAGGAGAGTGTCAGTGGGTCTCAGGAGTGCCAGTGTGTTCAGGAGAGTGTCAGTGGGTCTCAGGAGAGTGTCAGTGTGTTCAGGAGAGTGTCAGAGGGTCTCAGGAGTGTGTCAGTGTGTTCAGGAGAGTGTCAGAGGGTCTCAGGAGAGTGTCAGTGGGTCTCAGGAGTGTCAGTGGGTCTCAGGAGAGTGTCAGAGGGTCTCGGGAGAGTGTCAGTGGGTCTCAGGAGAGTGTCAGTGGGTCTCAGGAGAGTTCAGGGTGGTTGCACAGTGACAGTGTCTAGGAGAGGTATGGTGTGCAGTGCAGTGCTCAGCGTGTCTCACTGGTGGAACTGGAGCTGCTGACGCTGGAGGAGTCGCTACCCGGGGAGGGGGTGTCTGTGCTGGGGCTGTCCCTGGCCCAGCCGCCCCCTTCCTCACAGCCGTTCAGGTTGCCAAAGGTGATGCGCGCATTTAGGATGTGGTAGATGGGAATCTCTGTGGAGACACAAGAGGACAGACAAGGAGAGACGTGAGAGGGCTGGGATGTAAGACGAGTGTGTGTGTATATGTGTGTGTGTGTGAGTATATTTGTGTGTGAGAGTGTGTGTGTATATTTCTGTATATATGTATGTGTGTGTGAGAGTGTGTGTGGATGTGTGTGTGAGTATATTTGTGTGTGAGTATATTTCTGTATATGTGTGTGTGTATATGTGTGTGAGAGTGTGAGTATATTTGTGTTTGAGAGTGTATGTGTGTGTGAGAGTGTGTGTGTATATGTGTGTGTGAGAGTGTGTGTACAGTATGTGTGTGTGAGTATATTTGTGTGTGGGAGTGTGTGTGTATTATATGTGTGTGAGAGTGTGTGAGTATATTTCTGTATATAAGTGTGTGTGTGTGAGAGTGTGCGTAGATTTGTGCTTGAGAGTGTGTGTGTGTGAGTGTGAGAGTGTGTATATGTGTGTGTGTGTGAGAGTGTGTGTACAGTATGTGTGTGTGGGAGTGTGTGTGTATTATATGTGTGTGAGAGTGTGTGAGTATATTTCTGTATATATGTGTGTGTGTGTGAGAGTGTGAGTATATTTGTGTTTGAGAGTGTATGTGTGTGTGAGTGTGAGAGTGTGTGTGTGAGTGTGAGAGTGTGTATATGTGTGTGTGTGTGTGTCAGAGAGTGTGTGCTCTGTGGCTCTGACCAATCTTGACAGGAAACCCAGGAGGCAGACGCAGGGTGATGAAGTCTCTCAGCTTGGCGAAGAGTGCGTTGCTCACAGCCATGAGGTCGATGATGGGGGCCACCTGCTCCGACAGAGAGAGGGGGTGAGACTCACACAGCCAGAGCTTTGCCTTGAACCTGGGAGGGTGGAAGACAATGGGAGGAGAGGGGAAAAGAGATTTGTTTAGTTTGCTTTGAGCCTGGGGCAGAGGGAGGAGGCGGAGTGACAGGGACAAGGAGGGAGGGGGGGCGGGAGTCTGGGGCGGGGAGGCAGTTACCTCTGTGTCTTGGTGGTGAGCTCACAGGGCGAGCCGATGTCACGAGACCCAAGCTCAAAGGAGGGATTGAAGTACTCCTCTGCTGTGATGGCCGTGGGGTTGGTGTGGGAGCAGGAGGTTTGGGTCACCAGGGTCTGCGGCACAGAAGACAGGGCACTGACACAGGGCACTGACACACACTGACATAAGGCACTGACACACACTGACACAGGGCACTGACACACACTGACATAAGGCACTGACACACACTGACACAGGGCACTGACGCACACTGACACAGGGCACTGACGCACACTGACATAAGGCACTGACGCACACTGACACAGGGCACTGACGCACACTGACACAGGGCACTGACGCACACTGACACAGGGCACTGACACAGGGCACTGACACAGGGCACTGACACAGGGCACTGACACACACTGACATAAGGCACTGACACACACTGACACACACTGACACAGGGCACTGACACACACTGACATAAGGCACTGACACACACTGACACAGGGCACTGACGCACACTGACACAGGGCACTGACGCACACTGACACAGGGCACTGACGCACACTGACATAAGGCACTGACGCACACTGACACAGGGCACTGACGCACACTGACACAGGGCACTGACGCACACTGACATAAGGCACTGATGCACACTGACACAGGGCACTGATGCACACTGGCCCGGAGCACTGATGCACACTGACACAGTGAGAGCACGGAGCACAAATACACACTGGCACAGAGCAGAGGGTACTGATACACAGTGACACAGAGCATAGAGCACAGACATATACTGACACAGCACTGTACACACCAATGCAGAGCACATACTAATACAGCCACACGCGCAGATCCTTAGCCACAGAGCTACCACACCCATCACAAACTACTGAGACACTTCATCCAAAGACAAAGCACTGGCACAGAGCACCAATGCACTCAGACACACACAGAGAGCAAAGAACGATACACTGCAGTGTATCAAACAGTGATGCACACTGAGCAGACGCTGTGAGACCACCCAACACACTGCGCAGGGCAGCCCACTCACCCCATTGTTGGAGCCCATGTGCTGCTCTGCAATTCCCAGAAAGGACTGAAGAGGCGTCTTACTGCCTGGAGAACAAGGACATAGAGTAGGCAATGAAACACACACACACAGAGAAAGAGAGCAGTGCGAGAGAGAGGGAGGCTGAAAATGCAGTGGAAGCTTCAATTGTTTGCTTGTGCCACAAGGTGGCACTGTTGTGTAGGTGATCCTGAACTAAGAGGCGACAGGCCAGGGGTCAGGGGTCATGACCAGGTGGCCCAGGAGAAAACACTGAAATCATGGACATAGGTCAGTGAAGGTGGAGTTTTAAAACACCCTTCTAAATCTCACACTAATGTCAGAAATAAGGCAGTAATAAAAAAAAAAGATGTTCTCTAGGTAAGATTTGTCCTTAGTGATTTCCTGAGAAATTCGATTTTTCTGGCACGAGGCTGCTCAGAGGCCGTGGGGAATCCTGCTCGGTCTTGTGTAGGGGCTGGGGGGTCACCCACCCCAGAGAGACAGGTGGACACACGGGCACCAGCAGAGGAAAACCAGCAGGGGCAGTCAGTCCGGACGGACAGGAGTGACTCCTGACGCCAGCAGAGCACACACACGGACAGACGGGGTGGGACGCGGGGGCAGGGGCCAGGGGCCAGGGATACCTCTACTCTTGCCCTTGTGCTGGTCAGCGAGGTGGTCAGTGCGGGTTCGAGTGATGAGCTCTACATTGGAGGCACCATACACCTGGAGTGAGGAAAGAGGTCATAGGGTAGGAAATGTCAATTAAATAATTAATTTAGATGAATAATTAATTTTACTTAGGTGATTAATGTTACCTAACATAGTAATGTTACTGTTATTAATTAGGTAAAATTATAAGTGAGAATTATTATATTGCTATTTGATATTACAGAGAAAAGAAAATAAGGTGTCACAAAAAGTCCTACTGTAAATATAACTTCACTTTCTGCAACAAATATTATTGGGCTCAAATAATTCTCATCTGAAACGTTTCCTTCCTGACAGAATTCGAAACTGCTCGCTCTCCCTCCCATAGCCAGGACTGGAATTCCACAATCCCATTCCCACGCGGAATTCCTCCTTACCTTGGTCTCGTATCCATTCACTATCTCGGTCTTCTCGCTTCTCCAGCCCAGAATCCCTGTCTTGTTCCTGAGGCACAGTGAGAGAGAGGAGAGCAGCTGGTTCAGTCTGTCACTGCTGTTCACTGGGAGACTCCCAGCTTGTGGCTGCCCCGTCTCCCTGTGTCCCTGTCCCTCCACCTCTCTCCTGTTCCCCACTCTCTTACTCCGCTCCCCCTCTCCCTGTGTCCCTCTCTTCTCTCTCCTCTCCCTGTGTCCCTCTCCCCCTCTCTCCTCTCTCTCCCTCTCCCCCTCTATCCTCTCCCTGTGTCCCTCTCTCCTCTCTCCTCCCCTTCTCCCTCTCTCCTCTCCCTACGTCCCTCTCTCCTCTCTCCTCTCCCTACGTCCCTCTCTCCTCTCTCCTCTCCCTAAGTCCCTCTCTCCTCTCTCCTCTCTCCTCTCCCTACGTCCCTCTCTCCTCTCTCTTCCCCTTCTCCCTCTCTCCTCTCCCTACGTCCCTCTCTCCTCTCTCCTCTCCCTACCTCCCTCTCTCCTCTCCCTGTGTCCCTCTCTCCTCTCTCCTCCCTCCTGTCCCTGTCCCTCTCCTTCCCTCTCCCTCTCTCCCCCTCTCCCTCTCTTTCTCTCACCTCTCAAAGGAGATGTTCCTGGTGTCCAGCTGCGTGGTGACCACTGGGGCTGTCAGTCGACTGGTCACCTGCTCGTTGGTGGGCTGTAGTGCCCCCAGCAGGCTGGGGCTGTCCTGAGAGCCCACGCACAGTGTCTCTGAGAAAACCAACTGGCGGTCGTGGTCCACCTCCATCACCACGGCACTGGAGTCTGGGAGGGACAGGGAGAGAGTGATCAGCCGGAGGAGGACAGAATGACTGGCCGCAGGGAAAAAGCTCACTGGCCCGAGCCACACCGACACCAGCCAGCCTCAGGACAGCACTGCTAGAATCAGCCACATCACAGCACAGATCACACAGCAATATCTCACACACAAACACAACACTAACTGGAATGCTACAGAACCCTACACAGACAATACACACTAGCTGAATATCTAACCAAGATAAATAACAGCAAACAGAAACAGACCCTGATAAAGGACAGGCTCAGTGACCACAGCCTGGCCATAGAAACTGGACACAGGCAGACCTGGCTGTCCAGAGAGGACAGGCTCAGTGACACAGCCTGGCCATAGAAACTGGACACAGGTATACCTGGCTGTCCAGAGAGGACAGGCTCAGTGACCACAGCCTGACCATAGAAACTGGACAAAGGCAGGCCAGACTGCCCAGAGAGGACAGGCTGTGCTCCCACTGCCAGCAGGGAGAAACCGAGACAGAGGTGCACTTCCTACTGCACTGTGACAGATACTCTGGGATTAGAGAAACATTCTTCCCTAAATTCAGAAATCTAATCCCAGAGTTCCCACACCTGCCAGAATCACAACAGCTCCCAATCCTACTGGGAGAAAGAGGAGGGAACTCAGTTGAACTGGCAGCCCAGTATGTGATCTCCTGTCACAGCCTGAGGAACAGTGAGCCCGTCTGTCAATCATGCTCCATACGTCTATATGTAGATATTTTATGATTGTGTCTTTATTGTAAATGTCTAGATATTTTGTTTTATGTTAATTGTATTCATTTTGGTTTGGCAACACTGGTTGTACTCATCAGTCATGCCAATAAAGCACCTGAATTGAATTGAGAGTGATCGGCTGCTGGGAGACTGAGGTCATCGCAGGTCTAGAACAGGAGTGGCTCTGAAGAACGGGAGAGAGGTTCGAGTGGAAGGAGCTCGGGGGCGAGGCAGGAGCGCAGGGAGGAGGAGGAGGAGGAGCGGGTCTCACCTTGACCTCGGAAGATGAAGCTGCGACTACCGCGCTGCCAGGTCATGTGATCGAAGCCGAGCAGGGTGGTGTCGACCCGCAGGCTCTGCCCTCTCTTCCACACGCGGTACGTGTCGCTGGGGCAGATCCGCGACACCAGGGGCACTGGGGCAGTGGGGCAGGGAGACAGAAACAAGACACTAACACATCTAGAGGGACCTACCCCACCAGATTACAATGAGCAGCCTGTGGGAGACACAAAGCCTAGCACAAAACGGAGCAGACTCCAACACAGCAGAGTCTCGGTCTTATGCCTCATGCAGGGCCTGAAGTATATGCTCATGCAAGAGATTGATACTTATGTGGAGTGCCATGTGTCCTCTGAAAGCTATGTGGGAGAGGTCTGCTCATTCTAGTACAGAAGGGCTCTGTAGATAAACTGAGAAAATATATTCTTAATCAGTATATCCACACAGCTGTGCTGCCTTCAAACAAACTCAGACCTGAACGATATCTGACTATTCCATGAGAACTCTAGCATGCAAAGTGAATCCCAACTCCCACTACTGCTCTTTCTCCTGCCAGCGTATCAGTTGCAGCAGGTGTCCAGCAGGTGTCACTGCATGCACAGTATCGGGTGAGGCCTGCCGGTCTGTCTGCCCCACATTCGGGCTCAGAGAGGACCACCACTCACCCCAGCTTGTAAACTCCCACTTCATCTCCACATAGAAATCCTGTGCCTGGGGAAGAGAGAGCACTGGTCACAGAAGGGGAAAGACGGAAGACCAGAACTCAGGTTGGTGGCAGAGATCGAGAGAGGTGGGCAGACATCAGAGGTGTGGAGGGAGCAGAGCAGTGAACCTGCTGAGGGTAGAACCTCTTGCAGAGAGATGGAGAAATGCACTGTGACAGATACTCTGGGATTAGAGAAACATTCTTCCCTAAAGTCAGAAATCTCATCCCAGAGTTCCCACACCTGCCAGAATCACAACAGCTCCCAATCCTACTGGGAGAGGGAGGAGGGAACTCAGCTGAACTGGCAGCCCAGTGTGTGATCTCCTGTCACAGCCTGAGGAACAGTCAGCCTGTCTGTCAACAATGCTCCATATTTATACAGTATAAGTAAATATTTTATGATATGGCTTTGTTGTAAATGTAGATTTAATTGAATTTAGTTTTGTTTTGTTTCATGTTAATTTTATTTTTATTTGCTCTGGCAACACTGATTGTACTCATCGGTCATGCCAATACACGACCTGGAATTGAATTGAGAAGTGAGTAAGATGGAGGGAAAAACAGCAGAGAGATTCTTTTGCTTCTGCTCAGCATGTTCTCTTTGTTAGCAATGCTCAGCTCCAGCCTCTGCTCACAGTCTCTCCCCTCTTGCCCCAAGCGCTGCTCCTCTCTCTGCGTGTCTATGTGCTGCTGCCCCGGCTCCCCTTGGTACGCTCAGGGGTCAGAGGTCACCTGTCGCAGCTTCTCCAGCAGCAGGGGGATGCCCGCCAGCCGCTTCACGGTCCGCTGGTAGTCCCGGTAACGCAGGACCAGCCTCACCAGCTCCGGGTCGCGGGTGCTGACTGCTTCCTGCAGCACTGAGCAGGAGGGGGAGAGGCGGGAAAAGAGTGGGGGGGTCAGTTTCCTGCTTCGAGGCACAGGCTCGGGGGCTGTCGGGGCGACACACTCACGCACAGCACCCAGCGCTCTGTGAACGGGGGCACCTGAGCTCTCAGACTCGTGGGGGGGCAGCTCCACCCCATCAGGGAAATAATGGCTCAGCCTACTAAGTACGCACACCTATTAAGTAATTAAGATCAGCAAAGGGATGAAGACCAGAGAACTTTGTCACCACAGAGGCCCACAGGGAGACAAACCTACCCCTGAGCCACCTCATCTGTCTGCCCCATATACTGTACCTGTCTGTCTGCCCCGTATACTGTACCTGTCTGTCTGCCCCGTATACTGTACCTGTCTGTCTGCCCCATATACTGTACCTGTCTGTCTGCCTCACATACTGTATCTGTCTGTCTGCCCCGTATACTGTATCTGTCTGTCTGCCCCACATACTGTACCTGTCTGTCTGCCTCACATACTGTATCTGTCTGTCTGCCCCATATACTGTACCTGTCTGTCTGCCCCGTAAACTGTATGTCTGTCTGCCCCGTATACCGTATCTGTCTGTCTGCCCCACATACTGTACCTGTCTGTCTGCCTCACATACTGTATCTGTCTGTCTGCCCCGTATACTGTACCTGTCTGTCTGCCTCACATACTGTATCTGTCTGTCTGCCCCGTATACTGTACCTGTCTGTCTGCCCCGTATACCGTATCTGTCTGTCTGCCCCACATACCGTACCTGTCTGTCTGCCTCACATACTGTATCTGTCTGTCTGCCCCGTATACTGTACCTGTCTGTCTGCCCCGTATACCGTATCTGTCTGTCTGCCCCACATACTGTATCTGTCTGTCTGCCCCGTATACTGTATCTGTCTGTCTGCCCCACATACTGTATCTGTCTGTCTGCTCCGTATACTGTATCTGTCTGTCTTCCCCGTATACTGTACCTGTCTGTCTGCCCTGTATACTGTACCTGTCTGTCTGCCCCACATACTGTACCTGTCTGTCTGCCCTGTATACTGTACCTGTCTGTCTGCCCCGTATACTGTATCTGTCTGTCTGCCCCACATTCTGTATCTGTCTGTCTGCCCCACATACTGTATTTGTCTGTCTGCTCCGTATACTGTACCTGTCTGTCTGCCCCGTATACTGTGTCTGTCTGCCAGGACTCCAGAGGCCTGACCCTTCCCCGTCCGCGTGCTCCTACCTGTCCAGCCATTCTTGTTCTCCTTGCTGACGTCAGCTCCGTGCTGCAACAGCACCTGGGCGCTCTCCACGTGGCCCAGCGTGACGGCCAGGTGCAGGGGAGTCCGGCCGCGCGGGTCCAGCGCCTCGATGTTCACCTGAGGCCAAGGGGCAGGCGGGTTAGCGCGGCACGCCGTTCTCCCAGCACAGAGGACAGGGAGATCCGGGAGAGACCGAGACGCAGACAAGTGCTAATTGAGCCATCACACTCCGAGAGACGCAGACGGCCGCTCTCCGGGGGCTGTGGAAGTCTGTATCAGCCGCTCGCCCTGCGATCCCCACTCACTCCCACTCCGTCTCTCTCCCTGCTCCCCCTCCCCAAGCAGAATAATCACTAGCTTTCTGCACGAGCGTCTGCATCAGACCCTGTGTGGCACACAAGCCCAGGAACTCACCTGGATAACTCTAGCACAATACCAGTTACACCCTTCTCCTATGCTTAACTTGCTTTTCCATGATTTCCCAAGCTGGAATTGTGCTTTGCCACACCTAGCTGTGCTTTACTGTGCCTTCACTGTGCTGCATTTTGCTCTCTTTTTGCAGTGAATGTGTGGTTGTATTTGTGTCTGCTCCATTTTCTGCCTGGTGTTGTGTCTCTGGTTATGAATGATATAGAACCCCTGATCTGAGCTGGTGAATTGTGAGCAGGGAAATGCCCAGCCTGATGGCCTGATTGGTGTCAGATCCTGTCAGAAGGCACCCTCTTTTTTCTGGTGTTCTTTAAAGGATGGAGCTGAGAAGGAATGGTGTTGGTGCTGCTGTGTCTTGGGCACTGCCTAAGATAGTCGTCACTCCTGACTTTTTTCCTAAGAAATCCCAGAAGGTGTGCTCACTGGCTAACAACCTGGGGGTGAGGAATTTATTTATATCTCACCCTGAGCGCTGGGAGATTCTGCAAAGTCACGGCACAGTCACATCATTACTCACTGTGCTCACTCAGAGCACTACACTGGCTCCCCAAGCCCATCTCTTTCAGCCAAAAAACTAAAAATAAGATTAAAAACAAGCTGTCCACTCTGCCTCCCTGGATCCCTCAGAAAGAAACCACCAACAACCTTTTATATTCGTTTAACCCTAAATGGGCACCAGGCAACTAATCATTTTCATTTCTTGCTTCTGAAAATGTATTTTGGAGCCACCTGCTTTTACACAAACCTCTAACTGTCTGCGGGGCAAGATCTTTAAATCAACATTTGTGTCACTCTATGACACAAGCGATGATGGGTCTCCAAACATGATAATTGAATTGATTTTGACATAACACAGTCTCCAAGACCATGGTATCACCTGGCAATGCTAAGGCACACGATACAGCTACCCAGCATCTTGAAAGATACTGATGAACTCAAACCAAGGACGCAGATGGAAATGAAGAGCACCTACATTCGGGAATGAAAACAGGAACCACACCTTTGCACAAAGAGTAGTGGGTGCCTGAAACAAGATATTCAGTGGTTTTGTTTGCAGGGGTGGAGTTGAGCGGAAAATGGTGTCCTGGGCCCAGACAAGAGCGCAGCTCCGCCTGACATCTCCCACCCAGTCTCCTCGTTAGGATGCAAGCGCACGCAGCCTCATTAAGCACGCCGAGTCTTGAGCTTGCGTGAAAGGGTCAGTGTGTGATCTGCGAGGACTGCGGCGTGGAAGGACCTGATTCCTTGGACGCAGAAGGAGGGAGGGCGGCCTGTGGGGGGAGGGGGGACTCTTCTGGTGGGGAGCGGCAGGCTGCCGTCTCGGGACAAACGCGCACTTAGCGTTTTAAAGCCGTCATCTTTGCTCAAAGGAGCTTTAGTGCCTGGAATATTATTGCCAGGTAGCCACAGCTGTGAGAAACCCCTGGACGAATGAACTCCAAACAGCCAGGAGACAGGTCACATGGCCTGTCGTGTGGTTTCAGCTTCTAAAGTCCTACTAAATATTAATTACACAGCAGTGAATAGTAGAACAGCAGACCACACTGCTTGTTTTCAGATTCTCCATTTGCAAGCTATCTCCCTGCTTCCTCTGGATTTACCATGGCTGTACTCCACTTCTCAGGGGCTTGGTGTTGGCAGGGCTGGGCCAGGGCTTACCAATCATGGCCTCCTAATAACCCCCATCTCTGAACTGGGTTCATCACTCTGCTCTCCTCCCCACTGAGAGCTGGTGTGTGGGGGAGAGGACTGGTGCATCATCCAGGTGGGGCTGCACACTGGTGGTGGTGGAGGGGATCCCCATTACCTGTAAAGCGCTTTGAGTGGAGTGTCCAGAAAAGCGCTAAATAAGTGTAAGCAATTTGTTTTATGGTGGGTCATAAAGAGCCCAGTAACACAGGCAACTTCTGTCCGCTTTGTAAATGTAATCCATTTATGGACTGTGCAGTTTGCACAGAAAAGACTGTGCAGAGAAAGTGAGGACTGGCGGTGTAAATTTGCTGGGAGACCCAGTATGAGTGTCGGACAGGCAGGGTGGACATGTGTGTCCCACCGTGGACCGGGTCTCATTCAGCAGCAGTGCAGCGCGGTCCCCCTCCCACAAGTAAACTACCCCCGTCCCCAGACAGCAAAGTGCCATACAACAGGGCTGTAATTAACAAGCTCTAATTAACACGCCCCGGATAACGAGTTCCCAGAGTGCAGTGCTATCCCCCCGGAGGTATCGGTACGTAAAAAAAAAAAGAGAAAAACAAAATTTGCACTCGGGGAGCGGGGGGGAGCAGCTTAGATGGATCGCCATAGCAACGGGGGAAGAGGAGGCGGGGGGGAGGGGACCGCTGGCAGACTCCGTGTGCGATCCTGCGGAAACGCGGAGAGGGAGAGAGGGATCTCCAGTGTCTGAGCGTGGCCCCAGCACTGTGAGGCTGGAGGTCTGGAAGAGGCCAATCCCATCAGGCCGTGCTCTGCAGCTGGGATCCCCAGGAAATCGAGAGCCGGAAGAGCACCCCATGATTTTCCAAACTCCCTCTGGAGGATCCAAGAGGAACCGAGACTGGCGCATCTACGCTTGCCGGCCTGAATCTGCCCTGTTCTCTTTGTCCGGAGGAGGATGAGGAGGGGCAGATTCAGGCCGAGCCACGCGGGTGAGAGCTGTGTGTCTGTGTGAGTCCGCGCGCGCGTGGGTGAGACAGACGGCCCTGCTGCACACTGGGAGTCTGATGGACGGTCTCCGCTGGAGAGCCCGGGGCTGTCCTGTTTCGCCCACAGTAACCCTGCTGGAGCCCGTCACTCTCACGGACACGGCAGTGACTCCGTGGGCGATCCTGCTCACGCCACACTCTGGTGCCCTGTCCGCGGCAGTCCAGTTCGGCCCGGCCAAGATCAGCTGAGTGGGCTTCCAGTCCAATTCATCCCAACTGAATCCCATTCCCACTAGTCTCAACCAGTCCGATTCTGACCTGTCCCAATGCCCTAGTCCAATCTAGTTCCAACGCAACACAGCCTAGTTGAATCTGCGTACAGCCTAATCCTACTCAGCCTGGTCTCCTCCTCTGTGAGGCTCAGGAATGGACACGCAGACCTCTGGAGCCAGGAGCTGACCTCTGGAGCCAGGCGACTCAGACAGCGGCAGCGGTCACTTCCTCTGGGAACACGGCACAGGGAGAGAGAGCGGTGTGCTCCGAGAGCAGCAGGCTGGCCACTGGGCCCGAGCGATTATCGTTTTCAAAATTGCTGACTAATTAGAGAGTGCTCCAGCTGCCAGTTTCGCTGTTTATAAATGAGCTCCGTATTGATCGCTCTCCTCCATCGCTCAGATTTTGTTGCGATCAAGCACAATTCCCGGGATCTTCCCCTTTCCACTCCTGCTCATCTGCTTTGCCCAGTGCGCTCTCACCCAGACGCTCAGCTGAAAAGCCTGTGGGGGGCGCTGTGTTTGCCCCACTGGCTGCCACGATGCGGTGCCTGGGCAGCCTGTGCCAGGTGGGGTGGAGTAGGCAGGGAGGGGGTGCCTGGAGGGACAGGCCTGGGGGCAAAAGGGGCAGAGAGGGAGAGAGGGAAGGGAGATCACCGGAAAACCGAGAGAAAAGGAGAACAGTCCCTCCTCCTTCCTTCCTCTCCTCTCCCTCCTCTCTCCTCCTTTCCCCCCTGCCTCGCTCCCTCGCTCCATGCCTGAGCAGGGCAGCTGCATTATTGATAGAGCCGCGGTCTGGAGCATCTGTTCCTGCAGCCTTGCTGCGCTGACTTGATTCAGACTGGCATCTACTTAAACCACCATTAATCTTTCATTTGCACTGGGGCTGCAGGGGGCATTTAGCAAAAACAACCCCCCCACCACCTCTTCTGAGCTCTAGTAGCTGTCGCCATGCAGAAGAGCGAGCAACAGAGCAGGGGTCTCCATGGTAACCAGGATGGAGGGGTGTGTGAGATTGCTGGGGGCAGGGGAGGAGTCTGGCTCATTTATTGATGATGTTGAGATGAGCAGACTGCTAACAGGCTCTTCCACATTAGATCGGTCAGTTTCAGTCTTCTGGATATAAATGCTTCTGCCCCATTCAAGCCCTTTCAGTAACCTTACAATGAACCCCTCATCACCTGTCCTCTCTCCTGTATCTGCGTGCGATTACATAGGCCTCTCCATTGGCCACACATTCTGCTGCTTCCTATCCCTTAACCCATAGCAAACAGTGCCACCCCATGGCCATCAATTGTGATTGCAGCCATGACTATTTTCTTCTTGCTGCAGCAGTGTCTAGTGAGCTGTCAAGGGGTGACTGAAGGACTGGTCCGGGTGATGTTTTGCTGTAGAATGCAAGGGGTGTTGTCTAAAGAAGGAGGCACCAGCTCAGGGCTGTCTGACTCCAGGTGATCTCTGAACTGTCTAATAGCACCAATCCTTTGCTCAACTGGACAAATTCAACCCTTTTCCCAGGGTTAAAGAAGTTATCCATTTCAATCCAAGCTTAAAGGAAAGTCTGACACAGACCGAACCTAAACTAAGGCACTGAATATCTTCAGTCCTGAAAAGGAAAGAAGATGGTATAGTGGCAAAGTGGTTTCTTTTGGGTGCTCTGGTTCCTCCCATAGTCCAAAAAAAACATAATTAATTGGCTTCCGGGTGTGAGTGAGTGCTGTCTGTGTTTGGGTCTGTGTGTCTGTCCAGGGTGTGTCCAGTGCTTGCTGGGATGGGAAGCAGTCAGAAGATGGATGGACAGACAGGCGAAAGGGGAAGATTACGGGGAGATATGAGGCAAGTATTCAAAATCCTGGAAGACTTAGAAGTGACAAATAGCAGTGAAAACAAGGTCCTGATGGCCTTTCAGGCATTGTGCAAGTAAGACTGAGATCAAGACAGATTTCTGGAGTGTGGAACAAGCTGCCCCACCATGTTGCTGTATCCGATACCCTGGAAGTATCACCAAGACACAACTGGGTGAGATCTCTTACACCATCGTACACACCAGACTGACCGAATAGCCTCTTCCTGTTGGTGAGCACTCCTGTGAGCCCTGCTCTCAGAGATTCCTGGACCTCTTGGTGTGGAGATCATGCCCAATCGAGCCGGGGGCCAGCTGGAGTCGTGCACCTGTTCTGCAGGCGGTGGCCCTTAGGGACACAGCTGTGTCCACTGGCCCTGGCTTCACCAGAGAGACACCGGGGCATCTGCCCTGCGTGCGATCGCCAGCCCAGGCAAAGGGCACTGAGAGGGGAGGGGTGGCACGGAGCCAGACAGCTGCCTGGAAGTGTGCCCAGGATCGATAATTCTTGGCTGAACCCCCCCTCCCTCCCCCCATCAGCTTGCTTTCCTGCTTAGTAACAGTTCACAGCATTGTACCTCATTAATTCAGGACTTTCATTTTGCGATCATTAAGTTAACTTACTGTGTGTCTCCTATCGCTCTGTGTGGCACCTGAAGTGTCTCAGTGGTGCACCTACTAGAGATTTCCTGGTTCTCCAGAGCCTCCATCAAGCACTTTCTCAGTTTCCCTCAGGGTCCAGCAAGCCCAGTCTGGCCCTGAGTGGACAGGTGAGATTGAGGAGCCCTTGAAGACCTGTCCGATAGTGGCCTTGAGGTTCTCCGAATCATTCTGCACATTGATTTGGAGAGATTTTAGCCGTGGGATAGGAACTGCTTGGGAACACAATGGAACAGGAAAGATAACTGACTGATTTTGATCAATTTTTAAAACCTGAGATGGGTGCTGTTGTTCTTTATGCAGAGTGAAACCTCCCTGTGCGCCACTCAGGCTGGATCGCTGTCGCGTTCATGAAGAAACGGTAAGAGGAGACAGAGGGGGACTGAGTGATGCCCAGCAGTGCAGCAAGCACTTTCCAGAGCCCCACTGCAGCCCTGAGTGGAGCGCTTGGTCCCTAACCTCGATCCGGCTCCTTCTCCCTTCTGCACTCCGCTGAAGTGGGATTCAGTACAGTCTGCCCTCTGGGGTGCACACTCACTCACTCATGAACTCACACTCACTCATGAACTCACACTCATTCACTCATGAACTCACACTCATTCACACTTGAACCCACACTCACTCACTCATGAACTCACACTCACTCATGAACTCACACTCATTCACACTTGAACCCACACTCACTCACTCATGAACTCACACTCACTCACTCATGAACTCACACTCACTCACTCGTGAACTCACACTCATTCACACTTGAACCCACACTCACACAGGAACCCACACTCACTCACTCATGAACTCACACTCACTCATGAACTCTCACTCATTCACTCATGAACTCACACTCACTCACTCATGAACTCACACTCACTCACACAGGAACTCACACTCATTCACACTTGAACCCAGACTCACTCAGACAGGAACCCACAATCTCTCACACAAACCCACACTCACTCATTAACTCACACTCACTCACTCACGAACCCACACTCTCTCACACAAACCCACACTCACTCACGAACTCACACGCACTCACACACGAATCCACACTCAACACACGAAGCCACACTTACCAACCCACAGTCACTCACACACAAAGCCACACTCACTCACAAACTCACACTCACTCACACAGGAACCCACACTCACTCACTGATGAACTCACACTCACACAGGAACTCACACTCACACACGAACCCATACTCACTCACTCACAAACTCACACTCACTCACACATGAACCCATACTCACTCACTCACAAACTCACACTCACTCACACACGAACCCATACTCACTCACTCACAAACTCACACTCACACATGAACCCACATTCACTCACTCACAAACTCACACTCACACACGAACCCATACTCACTCACAAACTCACACTCACACATGAACCCACATTCACTCACTCACAAACCCACACTCACTCACTCACGAACTCACACTCTCTCACACAAACCCACACTCAACACACAAAGCCACAGTCACTCACACACAAAGCCACACTCACTCACTCACAATCCCACACTCACACACACAATTCCATACTCACACACCCATAAAACTCTGGTCTCTCTGCTTAGAATACGTTTCCCTTTGCAAATTTTGTTCTGACTTCTCTCTGACAAGACTGATCTTACTGCAGTGGAGTCTTCTAAGGGCCGATCCGTTCAACAGACAGGAACTGCCCTATCGCCTTACGGGTCGCTCTGCTGTTCCGAGCGAGTGAACTCCTGTAGCCTGGCCATTTTCCTATCTCAGCCGTCTAAATTACCTTTCTAATTGCGTTTCCTGCTTGTCTTGTGTTCTGCAATTCTGGCCACGCTCTGGCAGAGACAGAACTGGCCAAACAGAAAGAGAAAAGCAGTAACATAAACAATGTCCTATTCATACACCAAGCCCGAGCAGGCAGCATGCCCAGGTGGCCTGGGTCCGAGTTCCTTTCTTTACTTTCTATAGTTGATTTAGTTATATTATTAATATCAATGGCTTCCACTTACACAGGGCTTTTCATCCCAAAGCACCTTATCTATAGGTAGGGACCAACTTCATCTGCAGTCCAGTCTGGATTCACCAATTGAATTAAGATCTTTATAGAGGCCAGACTTTAGAGGCCCAGAGTGGACTCTAGGCAGGCCACTGGGGTCAGAACCCCTCCTCTGTGAACAGAACCCTGGGACCCCTATCATCTGAAAGACAGAACTTCCTCTAGCACAGGGCTCCTGGTCACCATAATGCAGCGCTGGTTTGGAAATTCGTGTCTAGAGCGATGAGCTTTCCCGATTAGTCCACCAAGGAAAAAGGACTTCCATTCCAGTACTGACTGGACCCACCCTGACGTCTGAAATCTGACCAGATCTGCTGTGAGGTTTAGTCACACATGTCCCAGACATACAATCAGTAGAGGCAAAGTCACCCTAAGCAGATGTTACTGTAGTAACAGCAGTGCAAGGTGAAGCACAAGGGCTATAGGAAAACATGATGCACACCATGGGAACCTACAGCGCAGCACCATCAGGATGTTGTCTAAGCGAGGCAAAACCTCAGGGAAAACGGCAAAAATAGAGTCAGAATTTTCCGAACGGCTGGAAGGGCGAACTATGGTGAGAACGGAGCTCCGTGGGCGCACTGATTGGCCCCGGCCCACACGAGCTGCCCTGGGGAGCCGAGCTGGCTGAGGTCTGGGAGCTGTGGGAGCGCGGCGGGGCACAGGGGCACAGGGGCGTGGCTCTGCTCTGCTGTCAGCGAGGGCGGGGTGAGGTCAGGCCTGTCCCATGCCTGCCAGCCCACTGAGCTGACAGTCCCTGACGGCTCCATTGTGTCTCGCAGACACACCCTACCGCTTGCTGGATTTTTAAACTCTGTTCTACATCACCTGCATCAGTATGTATTTTCATACTCAGTACAGATTTGCACTCAGGTGGTCTTCTTTCCCTGTCGTTGCTTAAATTGATCAACTTGACCAATGTAGACTGCGTAGCCAATATTCTGAGAACAATCATTTCTTTCCCAGTGGTCCACACTGCCTCACTCCCTCTCTCCCAGTGCCTCAGCCCTAATCACTAACCCACAAGGCCTCTCTCCCAGTGCCTCAGCTCTAACCACTAGCCCACACTGCCTCTCTCCCAGTGCCTCAGCCCTAATCACTAACCCACAAGGCTTCTCTCCCAGTGCCTCAGCTCTAACCACTAGCCCACACTGCCTCTCTCCTAGTGCCTCAGCTCTAACCACTAGCCCACAGTGCCTCTCTCCCAGTGCCTCAGCTCCAAACATGAAAGCCATCAAAGATGAGTATTTATAGCCCATCACAGACCACACCAGTTTCACACCTGTTTTGTCTAATAAGAAAGTAGTAAACTGTCACTGACACCTTTCTGGACATAACTGAGAGTCCCTGTGTGCAGTTTAAAAGCAGGGGGCTAACTGTGTGCCAGGCCCTGGAGCCCTAGATGCCTGTGTCCTGTGAAACAGCCAGTTGTGGGAGAAAAGCCTTTCACTCTTGTGAGACTCCAGGCTGTTTCTTTCTGCTGGGTCTTTAATGTGCTGTGCTGTATTCATTGCTTTCACTACTATAAGGAACTATGTATTCCAGGGGAAAGCAATGAATCGGGGGAAGCAAACAGCTGTTGCACAGTGCTGTGAAGGCCATTGGTGCTTTGAAGCCTTGCACACCTGGTGCGCAGTTTAAAGCCTTCCCCTCTCATGTCTGGATGTGCATTTGGAAACTGCTAACTGGCGCAGAGAGCCCAGCTTCCTGAGAGCAAGTGGTACATGAGGCCAACACAGCCTTATAGAAAGCAGGCAAACTTTTCTACTAAGCTTTTTTTTTCAATTCTGAGGCCAGAGGGGCCCCATCATAATTCTCACATTGCATCTCAGTAAAAGCTTTCTGCAACACCCTTTCATCCCCAGTGACACTCGGCACCGCAGTCAGCGCTGCTGTTCAAAATGACTGTAAAGCCATGAGAGAGCAGGGGGAGAGGCAGTGGGGGAGAGAGAGAGGAGACACGGAGACAGAGATGCACTTTCCGCTGCACGGGGAGAGGTGCTCGGGGATTAGACAAACATTCTGCCCTTAAAATTAATCTGATCCCAGAATTCCTGCACCTGCCAGCATCACAACAGCTTCCATTCCTACTGGGAGAGGGGAGAAGGAGCTCGGATGAGCTGCAGCCCAGTACGTGAGCTCCTGTCTCTCAGTGATCTTCTGTGTTGTAAGCCATCTGTCCGTCCTATGTTGTGTGTGTCTTGGAAATGTCGGTAGAAGCTGTCCTGATGGTTTATGCCTTGACAACACTGTCATTTGGCGGTCATGCCGGTAAAGCTGTTTGGATTTGAAATAATTGAATTTGAGCGAAGGTGTGAGTAAGGGAGTGGAGCCTGCAGAGAAAGGCTAGAAACCCCAGAGAGGGGGAGGGAGGGAGAGAGGGAGAGAGGGAGATAAAGATTGAGAGAGAGAGAGGGAGGGAGGGAGAGAGGAATAGAAGGATTGAGAGAGAATAAGGGGGAGAGAGGGAGAGAAGGACTGAGGGAGAGAGAGGGAGAGAAAGTGGGCAAGTGAAAGAGATGAGACTGACTCAGTCCTAAGGGAGATGCTCTGATAATGGAGATTTTATCTGAACAAGGTTGAGCCCTGTAGTCCAGACGTCACCATGCCCAGCCTGGCCGGCTGAGACCGGGATCCCCAGCCGGTGTCACGCCATGGACCCGGGCTCCAGCAGGTGTGTGGGGGCCCAACTCACTTCAGTTTCTCGCACAGCAGCCCCCCCTGTCAGTGGCGGCCCCTCCACTCAGTGCTCAGGCTGCTGTAGGCACAGCAGGACTCGTGTGGTGACAAATGGCAGATGGCCTAACATATCTGTATTTCCCAGGAGAGCAGGCACTGGCGGGCCCTGTCCTCAACCCTCCCACTCTGACCCTAGATCTGCAGCAGGCGGGCCGCCTGATTGACACCCACTGTTTCTGCACCGCCAGGCGGGAGGCTGTGATTGGCTGTAATGAGCACCCATCAGAAGCGGCACCGCCTACACTGCGGGTTCCCAGGCGCAAGGCAGGCTCACGACCCACCCAGGGGAGCCTGGCCACGGCTTCGGTGACCCAGCCTGGACTCGAACCTGAGGCGTCCAGCCTGGTCCTGGTGTCAGTTCTGCAAGAGTGCTCTAGGACAGCGCTGTGTTAAAGGGTGGCGGCTCTGTGGCTCAGGATCTGTGCCTGTGGTTGGGAGGTTGCTGGTTCGAATCCCGTGCCTGGCAGAGGAATCCTACTCTGTTGGGCCCCTGAGCAAGGCCCTTAACCCCAGCTGCTCCAGGGGTGCTGTATAAATGGCTGACCCTGTGCTCTGACCCCCAGCTTCTCTCCCTGTCTGTGTGTCTCATGGAGAGCAAGCTGGGGTCTGCGAAGAGACAAATTCCTAATATGAGAAAATTGTGTATGGCCAAGAAAGTGATCTGATCTTAAATAAAAACTGTCCTTTACTGTTTTGTACTTAGCTGAGCTTAAAGCTCTGTGCACAGACAGTCACTGTCGCCTGAGGACGTCTCGATCTGCTGTGGAAATCTAGCGTGCCCCCGCCCAGCCCAGGATGCCCAGGTGCGCTTCTTGAGCTCTTCTGCTGCTGGTGCTCAACTGATTCTTCCCCCACAATCGCAATGAATCGTTTTTGCTCACTGTGGCACGTGTAGTGCTTTTTCAAGGTCTTTTGAAGTCGAGGAATTAAAAGCCGCAGCTAGCTGAGGCTATGTGCGTGGGGAGCGTACTGGCGCACTATGGCTGCCGTTGCATCATCCAGGTGGGGCTGCACACTGGTGGTGGTGGAGGGGATCCCCATTACCCGTAAAGCGCTTTTGAGTGGAGTGTCTAGAAAAGCGCTATATAAGTGTAAGCAATTATTATTATTATTATTTTGTCAGCTATGAAAGCTTGACTGGCCGGGATAGAAGTGTTCGATCGAATTGGATCCCAGCAGCTCAGCAGCGAGGGCTGGGGCAGAAACTGGGACTGTGTCTGACAGGGCTGGACTAGACCCCCCTCCTCCCGGGGGGCTGGATTATGGCGGGTGTCCGCACCAGGCGCTCCCCAGCTCATGGGATACACGGTGCTGTCCAGACAGGTCTCCCCCTCCCCTCCTCCCTGCCCACAGCCCTGCTCTCTGACTGCACCACCACTGCCCCCGGCCTGCTGTCCAGTCCGGCAAAGAAGAAGATCCAGAGGAAGACAGGAAAGTCAGGAAGTCAAGGATAATAATAATAATAATAATAATAATAATAATAATAATAATAATTGCTTACACTTATATAGCGCTTTTCTGGACACTCCACTCAAAGCGCTTTACAGGTAATGGGGATCCCCTCCACCACTAATGTGCAGCATCCACCTGGATGATGCCGACAAGGGGTACCTACAGGACGTGATCTGTGATGTTCCCACTGGGAAACACAATCATCTTCCCCTGCGCCATCACCCTGCGAGCGATCGTGACGAGGAGATACAGCTCGGACCCCAGGACCAGGAGCGGGTCTTCGGCTCTCCCCCACAATCGTCACCCCGACCCCAGGCCACGCGTCAGAAAATACACACACCCCTACCCCCTACCATGCCATCGCCTCGACTTAGCTCATCCGTCTGTGTCTGGCAAAAAGGCTGGGCGACTTCCTGCATCTAAAAACGCTGTCGGCGCTGATCAGGCGCTGAAACTGCTCTATCGCTCCTCTCGCGCATTTGGAAAGCGCTGTGTGTAGTCATCCGTCCTGCGCCCAGTCTATAGCCTGCACCATGCAGAGAATCTCTTATGTAAGTCGTTTCAGAACCAGAGACGAGGGAAGATTCTCAGTGCCTTTCCTGGTCGCGTTACAAAGCCTGTCTGTCATTCCAGCCCGGTGTCTTATCCATTAGGCCCGCAGTCTGTGCATTATCCCCAACGCCGAGATGTCAGGCTTCGGTTGTGTTTTTTGGTGTTATGCTAAGTACTACATTACATTTAGTTAAATAAATGAGGCGCACGTTTCTTCCAGTGAGCTGTACTGCAATATATATAATGAGACTTCACTCCGTGCACAGAAGCAGGCACACTCTCACTACCCAGATGAAATGACTAAATCCACCTGCCACAGCCCCAGCCTGCCACACGGCTCGTGCCGCGAGGTGCCGGCTCGCCCGTCCACGCGCTGCCCCTCGCCCACCTGCCGGGCTGCACCGCACTGCCTCGCGCGGCTCGCGAGCTGCCGCGGCCCCCGCTTCACCACGCGCGCTCAACCCGCTGAAACCCGCAGGACCGTCGCCAACTTCTCTCGGACCCGCGCCGCGGAGAAGGCAGGCAGCGGACGGGCGATGGCAGCCCGTTGTGTTTTTCGGGGTTGCGAGCGCGGAGGCTCCCGATGCAATTCGAAGCCGTTACCGGTCTGCCGGTCCCCCGCCTCCGAGCCCCGAGCCCCGCTCGGACAGCCTTGGCGACGCTCAGTTGCATTTCTGCACCGGCGGCATCGCGGCTGCGTGCGGCGATAGTGACAGGAGACCCCAGCCGGCAAGCGACATCGTGTCTGCTGCCGTGCCGCCCCTCTCGACGAAACGCCAGACGATGCCGCTCTATCAGACCAGACTCCCTCGATCCCGAAATCGTTCGCCACCGCTTTTCGCGCTGTCTTCCCCACAGCCTGGGCGGCCCCCCGGCTACACCGCCCCAGCCCCGCGGACTGGGGCGCCGAGCTGCGCCTTACCTGCTCCTCCGCGGTCAGCTCCTTCTCCAGCTGGCGATGCCTGTTGTACCACACCAAGGTGTGCAGGGGGTATTTACTTTTCTCCGGAGTTCTCCTTGTGGAAATCATCCTCTGTGCATAGTTCGCTATTCTCTCTCCTCTCTTTTTTCCCCGGTTATTATATTCTCAGGATCGCCGGAGCCGGAATAGCGGCTGGTTACAGGAGCATGATACAGATATAGCGGAATAGATAGAGGGAGCAATTAACGGCCGGGAAATACAAGGCTTTCGAATAGAGATTACAAATAAAAAATAAATACATTCATATGTGACCGACTCGCCTTTCTTGGATTTTCCGATGATTCCACCTTCCTCGCCCCCTCCCTGTCTGTACCCTCTCTCTCTCCCTCCCTCCCTCTCTCTCTCCGTCTCTCGCTCGCTCTGCGAGGATGAGCGGGCGAGGGGAGGATTTTCCGCGTATTGACTCGAGCTGTAAGCAGCTCATCCGGTCTGGCTGGCCGCTGGAGTGACAGGCTGGAGCTGAACATGTTACCCGGCGAAGCACTGCTGCCCCCCGGCTCACAGACACGCGCGGCTGTGGCGGCGTCGTGCGTGTGAATGTGTGAGAGTGAGAGTGTGTGAGTGTGAGTGAGTGTGCAGGGCTCGCCGCCCGCCAGCCCGTGTGTGTGTGAGTGTGAGTGAGTGTGCAGGGCTCACCGCCCGCAGGCTCGCGTGTGTGTGTGAGTGTGTGAGTGTGAGTGAGTGTGCAGGGCTCACCGCCCGCCAGCCCGTGTGTGTGTGTGTGTGAATGAGTGTGAGTGCGTGTGAGTGTGAGTGAGTGTGCAGGGCTCACCGCCCGCCAGCCCGTGTGTGTGTGTGAGTGAGTGAGTGTGTGTGTGTGTGTTTTGTTTCGGGCTGACCGAGCAGACCTGGGCGAGTCGGTCGTGAGGACCGTGTCCAAATGTTGACGCGTCAAATTGAACACGCGGCTCGAGACGCCGGGCTTGCAACATGGTGTGGACGTGGACTCCGCCGTCGCAGCAGCCTGCGTGTATATAGCGCCTTTCTGGGCTGAGGACGCTAGGGCGGTGCCGCCAGTCACAATCACACGCGCGGATCCGATCAGAAGGACATTCCGTTTCCATTCTTCGCTTTCTAGAACAAAACGACGCAGGTGAGACTAGTCAAGGGAGCATAGTTATAAACACAAGAATCAGTTGTCTCTGCAGTTTAATTTCTCTTTTCATAAGTAGCTGCTTTGTTAATGTGGTCGCCGGTGGGGCAGGACGACCCCCCGGGTACCCCCATGAGGGGCTCTAGGCCAGAG
Organism: Lepisosteus oculatus; assembly: GCF_040954835.1. NCBI lineage: Eukaryota > Metazoa > Chordata > Actinopteri > Semionotiformes > Lepisosteidae > Lepisosteus > Lepisosteus oculatus. The sequence goes on along the minus strand of NC_090721.1, from coordinate 10,579,771 downwards.
GGGCCAGAGGGGGCGCTGTCTCTCCACGCCGCTCCTGGGGGATCTAATCCGTCTGGCGGCCAGTCTGCTTGAAGGACAGGCCAGGGCCAGGCCAGGACACTCAGTAATTCCTCATGGATCGACTTCAAAGCCCCTCGAGACGAGCTCACAGGCGAAATCTTTGTTCCAGCGCGCTGTTTACGCTTTTGCCCGGTCCAAATGTCTGGTCTCCCCGGACCAAAGTAAAATGCTAACCAAGCTTGTGGTTTATCACAGTGCTATGGGATATCTAACGTCTTAAAGACGTCCTTTTAAGTGTTTGAAAAACCGCTTTCCGGCCCAGAGGGTAATATCTTTGATCTTCTACTGCAACATTAAGTGCATGTTACCGCACTTATTTTGAGTGTCTCGGAATCTAAGGGCTTCTGAGTCTCACTTGAGGTCCAATGTCGTGGATCATCTGGACAAAACCCGTGAAGAAAACAGAAAACACTTGAGGACAAACCAGCTTTCAGGGGTATTCCTGACAAACCTCGGAGAAGCCTTTTCGACCGAGGGAAAGTGCGCACGACTTTGAAGGAATTCTTCGATATCATCTCTTTAACACCGGAGCACACAAGTCCAAATTAAGTGGAAGCGCGTTTGAAACTGAAAAGAGGAGACATTTTTATAGGCTTGGGGGATTCTGATGGAAGCTATATGCTGCTGATATCCAGGCTTTTTCCAAGAAGTAGCTGGATGAGACCTTTGGATCAATTAGCTACTGAAAACCAATTATCTAGATGGTCTTCTCGTTTGTAACCGTTCTTAATGTATTTGGTGTTTATAAACGGCTGAATTACCACCGCCTCTTGATACTCCCGAAGGTCTTGGACACCGCTGTGTTTCCAGCGCTTCACGATTAAATACAGCGACTTTTTCGACTCTACGTCAAGACGCAGGGAAACATGCAGGTTCCTCCCAGACGGGGCTACATTTGAAACTACAGTAGCTGCCTACGTAGTTAATCGCAGGTGTCTGTTTTTAATGGGAGTTGCTTGACGGTTTATTGGTGACTCGGCGGTTAGCGCTAGTGCCTCGCAGCTCTTGATCCTGGGTTCAACTCCGCATGTTCACGCACATTGCGGTGGGTTTCCTCCCACCGTCCAAAGGCGAGCTCCTGGGCTGTTAGGTGGGACTGGTCAGGCGTGCTGTAATACGACCTCAACGCCGGCAGTACCGCAAAGAGCAACAGGTGCAAGAAAATATCATTGGATTGTCGTTGATTCTTATGGTGAAAGCAAAACTGAAAGCACGGGTCTATTTTTTTAATTTCTTAAAGTCGAATTATTCATGCATAGGTGAGGGGAGAGAGGGGTGTTCGGAATAAGACAAAGCCGTGTCCGCAATGCTAGCGAGGGAAAACGATCATTGACGCGCTAAATTCGGCTCAGACTGACTGACGGACGGACGGACAGGCAGGCGAAGGCGCAGACAGAGGGACAGGGGCTGCCGTGTGCGGACCCCACCGTGCAGTTAGGAGCCCCCGGGGAGCGGGGAGGCTGTGGACGATATTTGCAGTGATCTCATTGTACTTTGTGGTCTGATGAGCAGCCCCTGGCTGCGATAACGAGCGAACTGAGAGCGACGGTGCCGGAGGAGGAGGGGAGAGCGGCAAGCAGGGGGAAGCCAGGAAAACCGGGGAAAGTGCTGCGCTTTTTCCACGCACGAACACTGCCCTCGCCTCCCTTTCAATGAAATCAATCATCCCAGTTTCCCCTGTAACCCACTTGCTCAGTACGCCGACGCCATATAGGAAAACCGGGGATATTTCTGTGCACTGGGGAGCGAGAAACGCACACACGCAGGCAGAGGCCGGGGAACCTGTTCCGTGCTGTGAGGCTTCCGGGCGATTCGGGAGCAGGGAAGCGGCAGTCCAGCCTTTTTCAGCCCGGGGAACGGAAAGGCGACTAAAATAACAACATTTCAACACCATTGGACACAATGTCCAGGAAAGTGCAAAGAAGCGAGGTCTGCGCCGACTGCAGCGCGCCGGGTAAGATTTTGTTTTTTAAAAGGCGTTGTTAGCAGCTGGTGTTTGGCAACTCGGGGAGGGAAGAGGCACTGGGATGGGAGAGGGTGACCGGAGATGGCGGTCGCATCCCGGGATCGGGGAAATAGGAAAGCGGCCCGGCGCGCTCTGTGGCCTAGATGCCCTTCCACTTGCAGTGACCATTTCTCCCAGTAAAGATTCTGCTGTGGTCGAAAATATACCTATTAACACGAAATCATACGCCACTCGTAGTGTTTAATTGTAGTATTATGTTTATTTTTTTCCAACTGACAAGGCGTTATCCCATTACATTGCGTGTGGTATCTACTGGTATATTTTTAATATTGTACACGTTTATACGAAGCGAGCTGTTCAGGGGAAAGTACGTTAAAAATCTGGGTTTTCAAATAAAACGTCTCCTTTTGTTTTGGGTAACTAGCTAGATTCTCCAGTCTAGCTGGGTAGTTGTTACCTCAATGGGTGTGCGTTACTGGGACATTAAATACCGTGATTACTGAAAGGCGAAATTGTATTATTTCTCATTAACTGCAGTTTTTTTTATTCAATCAGAAGAATAAATGGCAGTTTTAATTGGAATCCGATGTGAAAACAGTTTTGTCGATAAAGACAATTTCCACTGTGTATACCCTAGAGGCCATTACATTATTCCGAAGTCGACTGGTTTTGTAGTAGTAAGCCAGCCGCCTCCGAACATGTCGTTGCCTGCAACGCAATTTACCAGTTTTTGTTGTTTTTAAACCCTCGGAGTTTGAGTGAACCGAGTTCGGCGGATGCCTTTGCAGGCTCCAGAGCCCGGCGACGCCAGACCAGGCGCTGCTGCGCTCGGTAGGTTTTGGGGTCACAGTGTGGGCAGGTTCTTGCCGAGCCCCAGCGCCATACGTGCCGTCACCCTGAGTGACTAAGCAGTTTGTTCTTGTTTTTCGGGGGTCACACCTAGCGCAGGAGTTTGAATCTTTGAAGTGCAGCCATACATTATAAAGTAGTCGAGAAGCTGAGATTTGACAAGACACGGCTGGACGTCTGCCGCCTCCGGTTTCCGGTTTGCACAAGACGGGAGTCTAAATCCTGATTCCTGGAAAGGAAGAGGTTGCGGAGATGTGTTCGTTCTCTGTAAACGCTGTGCAAGGCCCTTCCAGGTTTTGCAGTACGAGCTGTACACGAGTATCAGGTGCAGCAACACTTCACACTTTGAGCCATATTTGGAGTAAATGCTAAAGAAAGAACTGCTGAATCTAAATACTGGGGCACAGTATGCACATTGTTTGCCTGGAGCTGGTCACTCTTGGCACTGGGACCCCAATACACACAAGCACCCCCCAGCCTGGAGCTGGTCACTCTCTGTACTGGGACCCCAATATACACAAGCACCCCCCAGCCTGGGGCTGGTCACTCTTGGCACTGGGACCCCAATACACACAAGCACCCCCCAGCCTGGAGCTGGTCACTCTCTGTACTGGGACCCCAATACACACAAGCACCCCCCATCCTGGAGCTGGTCACTCTTGGCCCTGGGACCCCAATACACACAAGCACCCCCCTGGCCTGGAGCTGGTCACTCTTGGCTCTGGGACCACAGTAGCAGCTGGCTGCGCAGCCCGGTCTGTCTCCCGGCAGCCGACTAGTCTGTCAGAGGGTCTGGAAAGTCGATTTGTTTTTGCGACGACCAGACAAATGTTGAGCTTTTTGAGAGGTGACAGGTTTTCCGGAGAGCATGAACACTCGCACATGCTGTATTCTGTAAGGGTTGGGGGGGGCTTTCAAAGCGCTTTGTTCCACAGTAGATTTTGTTCGGCTTTTTCAAACTCGACTTCCAGATAAAAGAGGCAGAGAGGGAGACAGAGATCCAGTGATATGTGATGGAAAATTGTGATATTCTGCGTAGCAGCTCATCTCCCCTAAGAACTGAGTGAACGCGAGGGGGAATTAAATTAGGATAGATGTGCTGAATTGGGCTAGAGTCGGCAGAGCTGCAGGTGGGGCTGGTCATTGTGTCCTGGCACTGGAGGTCGTGGTGCACGCAGGTGAGAGTGTGGCAAAGTGCACAAGAACATACTTTTGTGCACTTGTGTGCACGTTGCTCACCAGCGGACCTGTGAGAGGGCTCCTGCCGGGCGAGCCCAGCCGCTGGAGTCGGGGGGGGGGTACAGCCGAGCGAGAGATCCACAGCCCTCCCTGCGCGGCACGGGATCAGGCCGGTGGGGGGGTTTCAGTGTGACGTTCAGGGTTCGAGGACTGGAATCTGTTGAAGAAAGTCGTGCGCGTTATCTTCCTCCTCCTCCTCCTCCTCGTTGTACTGTTTGGCTCCATGGTTACGCGGGGCGGCGGCGGGGGCCGTATCTCCTGTCTCTGTGGCCTGTTCCCGCCGTGCTCGCAGCAGGAGGAGGGGTGTTTGACGGGGGGGGCAGGAGCGGCCTTCACTTGACTCCTTGATACTTTCGTGCCCGTATACAATCCCCGAAGGTTGTAAAGCAGCTGATGATGTTGAGAGGATTAGCACCTTCTCCCTCCTGCCTTCTGGCCCTGCTGTCAAATTTGCCCCCTTTGTCCTCTGCCTTGTGCGAGGTCTCTCTGTTACCTCTCTCTATCCTTCCCGGCTTTCTCCATCCCCCTCTCTGTCACACTCTCCTTCCTCAGGCCTCCCTCTCCAACACCCTCTTTTCTCCATCACCCTGTCAGTTCAGTTCAAGGTGCTTTACTGGCATGGCCGATGCGTACAGTCAGTGGTGCAAAAGCAAAATGGATACAATTAACATAAAACAAATTCTACAGACATTTACAATTAAGACACAATCATGAAATATTTACATAAAGATGTATGGCGCATGACTGGGAGACAGGCTGACTGTTCCTCAGGCTGTGACAGGAGATCACATACTGGGCTGCCAGTTCAGCTGAGTTCCCTCCTCCCTCTCCCAGTAGGATTGGGAGCTGTCGTGATTCTGGCAGGTGTGGGAATTCTGGGATTAGCTGTGTAGATTTGGGAAAGAATGTTTCTCTAATCTCAGAGTATCTGTCACATTGCAGTAGGAAGTGCACCTCTGTCTCAGTTTCTCCCTGCTGGCAGTGGGAGCACAGCCTGTCCTCTCTGGGCAGTCAGGCCCGCCTGTGTCCAGTTTCTATGGCCAGGCTGTGTCACTGAGCCTGTCCTCACTGGGCAGCCAGGTCTGCCTGTGTCCAGTTTCTATGGCCAGGCTGTGGTCACTGAGCCTGTCCTCTCTGGGCGTCCAGGTCTGCCTGTGTCCAGTTTCTATGGCCAGGCTGTGGTCACTGAGCCTGTCGGCTCTGGGTGTCCAGGTCTGCCTGTGTCCAGTTTCTATGGTCAGGCTGTGGTCACTGAGCCTGTCCTCTCTGGACAGCCAGGTCTGCCTGTGTCCAGTTTCTATGGCCAGGCTGTGGTCACTGAGCCTGTCCTCTCTGGGCGTCCAGGTCTGCCTGTGTCCAGTTTCTATGGCCAGGCTGTATCACTGAGCCTGTTCTTAATCAGGTTTCTGTTTGCTGCTCTTTATCTTGGTTAGATATTCGGCTAGTGTGTATTGTCTGTTTAGGATTCTGTAGCATTCCAGTTTGTGTGTGTCCCAGTGTGTGGGATATTGCCGTTTGATCTGTGCTGTGACACTCTTCCTCCATCACCCTCTCTGTCCCTCTCTCTCCTTCCTCAGGTCTCCCTCTCTAACACATTCTTTCTCCCTCACATCTCTCTGGTTTCTCCATCTGGGCTGTTGCCCCTAGCAGCCAGTCGGGTGCCAGGGTAACAGCCCTTGATCCCAGGGCACATCTGTAGGGTGGGTAAACATCTGTCCCTGGTGTGTTCCGCTTGGCTGGGTGTACAGGCACCTGATGGGGCTCCTTCATGAGCTGAGGATGTCTCTTAGCTCAGCTTGCATTCCTCCCCTCCAGATCTGGGTTCCGACCCCTGACTGCTCTGTGCATGCAGATAATAATAATAATAATTGCTTACACTTATATAGCGCTTTTCTGGACACTCCACTCAAAGCGCTTTACAAGTAATGGGGATCCCCTCCACCCCCACCAGTGTGCAGCCCCACCTGGATGATGCACCAGTCCTCTCCCCACACACCAGCTCTCAGTGGGGAGGAGAGCAGAGTGATGAAGCCAGTTCAGAGATGGGGGTTATTAGGAGGCCATGATTGGTAAGGGCCAATGGGAAATTTGGCCAGGACGCCGGGGTTACACCCCTACTCTTTTCGAGAAACACCCTGGGATTTTTAATGACCACAGAGAGTCAGGACCACGGTTTGACGTCTCGCCACGAGCCGTGGGCAAGGAAAGGTCAAGTCGCGCGGTTTCGTTGCCGCTGAACCCCAGCGGCTGTATGTGGTGCAGTCACGTGACCCGTGCTGGAAGCTGTAAGCGAACGCCTTTTAATTCATTCAGATGGAAACACCGTCGCCGTGCTGCAGAGCAGTCTGCCTGTGTGTCAGCGCGGCGAACTGGAGCTGAATGCAGACACGGAGGAGAGGCTTCTGTAAAGCCCTCACCTGCTGAGAGTGTTGGCGAGTGCTGTACGCATCTGGGTCCGCAGCCCGTGCTTGTCACACAGCTGCGCAATTAATTGGCCTTGGTGTGTGTGGGTGGGTGTGCCTGCAGGATGGAGTGCACACAGCTGCTGGTAATTATTTCATTAGACTGGAAAAGTTGATGTTTTCAGCCTGTTAGGCTCTCTGGAGTGTGTCTCGGGGCGCCGGGATGCGGCGGGTAGCCCTGCTGACTCGGTTCCAGGGTTCTGCTCTCGAATCTGGATTTTGGGACCCGTCTGTGGGGAGTCTGCATGTTCTCTCCCGCAATCGCATAGGTTTCCTTGAACCTCCCAAAGACACAACGGTGAGGTTTAATTGACTGATGTTGTCCTATCCGCGGGGCTGGGTGGATTTCACTCCAGAATTCACACCTGTACTGGCTGTAGGAGCGCAGGGAAACTGATCCGAAAGACCTCACTGGGCCGAGCTCGTCTCCTCGCCTTTCTTGCGGACTACTGCTACTGCAGGACTTGCGTCGGCTGGGCTGCGCAGCCCTCAGCTGATCCGTGTTCGGTTTTCCTGTGAGCCAGTGGCTCCCCCTGGGATGTGGGATTTCGTGAGTTGTCACCCAGGCTTGAGTACATTACCATCGACCGACGCGGAGCTTAAACAACACAGCTATCACTCGCGTCCTGACTCCCAGGACTCCCAGGAACTGAGGTTTTACCTGGTTCAGCTGGCCAGAAGGCGCTAAAAAACAAACAGGAGTGACTTCAGCTGGCTCTGCAGAGCCGCAGCTGTGTTTTAATGGTATTTGACGGTAATGACGCGGTCATACGTGATGGTATTTCCGAAAGAGTGCACCTGGAGCTGGTGTGGATTCATGGCATGTCGGTCGATGAATTTAATAATAATAATTGCTCACACTTATATAGCACTTTTCTGGACACTCCACTCAAAGCGCTTTACAGGTAATGGGGATCCCCTCCACCTCCACCAGTGTGCAGCCCCACCTGGATGATGCACCAGTCCTCTCCCCCACACACCAGCTCTCAGTGGGGAGGAGAGCAGAGTGATGAAGCCAGTTCAGAGATGGGGATTATTAGGAGGCCATGATTGGTAAGGGCCAATGGGAAATTTAGCCAGGACACCAGGGTAACACCCCTACTCTTTTCGAGAAACGCCCTGGGATTTTTAATGACCACAGAGAGTCAGGACCTCGGTTTTACGTCTCATCTGAAGGACAGCGCCTGTTTACAGTATAGTGTCCCCGTCACTATACTGGGGAATTAGGACCCACACAGACCGCAGGGTGAGCGCCCCCTGCTGGCCCCACTAACACCTCTTCCAGCAGCAACCTCAGTTTTTCCCAGGAGGTCTCCCCTCCAGGTACTGACCAGGCTCACACCTGCTGAGCTCCAGTGGGCTGCCAGCTGTGAGTTGCAGGGTGATCTAGCTGCTGGCCATTTAGCAGGAAAGCTCAGGGAAGAGTGTTTTCCTTAGATTCCTGTATGTTGTAGGATTTTTGTCCCAGAAAGCCTGGGTAACTCTCCTCTGGTAGACTGCAGGCATTCTTAAAGCTCCAGTGGGGCATGCCACACCCACTCAGACATTTCGAAAACCCCTTCGTCAGTGGGTGTGATGGGAAAACCACACATCCTCTAGCGCTGCGGAGACAACCCTGATACAGCGCCCAGTGTGAACTGATCACGCGGCGTGCACCGGACCCATGTTAGTACTGACCTCTGCTATTAAAATAGCTCAGTCTAGCTCGAGCCTGCCCTGCAGTTCGCGACAGTGCTTGCGCCTGGAGCCTGGAGGTGTCTTGAGTGTCCACCAGTACACGAATCTGAAAAGAGTCTGTAGTTCGGGTAGGTGCCGACTTCCGCACTAGTGTGAGGTGGTACTTGGTGGCGCCGCTCGGTGCTGTGGGCCGCGGGCCTCTCTGAGCCTGGCACTGGGCTGGGCAGGTGCCAGGGGTGGCCCTTGCCGTGAGCAACGTCGCTGCCCTGCCTGTAAGATCCCTGCCTCGGCATGGGGCAGCTCATACACTTCTTCATCACCTTAATCCCTGTCCTTCCCCTGCCTCGTTGCAGTTTTGTCTGTCTTTGTTTAGTATAGATTTGTTATTGAAAATGCAGCATTAGTTTGGTCTTTGGCAGCAGGTGTTTTTTGTTGGTTGTTCCCACTGGCTGTTTTTGCAGAGACTACATCACCCAAGACCCCAGACGCAGCCTTGGTGTATCCTGTTACCTGAAATCACACCGTTCTGCCCAGTAATCCAGTGGAAAGGGCCAGTTGTGTTGCCCCGCGGTGTGGAATAACTGCTCAGGCTGTGTCCCCCCTCGCTCCTGTCACCTCCTTTCCTGTTTGCCTCATTTCCTGCCGGCTGCTTTTCCCCTCGTTCTCCCCTCCCCTCTGTGGTGTTAATCTGCTTCCTGCACCCCCATCCTGGGCTGTGGTCTGTGTCAGCTGAGCGTGCCTCCCCGTGCCTCACGCGCCCGTGCGCGGTGTGTGTGTGTTGGTGTCCGCAGACCCCGGCTGGACCAGCATCAACCGCGGCGTGCTGATCTGTGACGAGTGCTGCTCGGTGCACCGCAGCCTGGGCCGCCACATCTCCATCGTCAAGCACCTGCGCCACAGCGGCTGGCCGCCCTCCCTGCTGCAGGTACCGGGGCACGGGCCGGCGGGCATGGAGAGAGGGTCTGGGAGGGAGAGACGGCCGGGGCGGAGGAGAGTGAGAGACGGCCGGGGATTGAGACACTGTTGTTGTTTCAGATGGTGCAGACTCTGGCCAGCAATGGCGCAAACTCCATCTGGGAACACTCCCTCCTCGACCCTGCGCAGGTGCAGAGTGGACGCCGGAAACCCAACCCCCAGGACAAGGTCCAGTAAGTGTGCGCCTCCCTAAACCGTCCCCCAACTAGTGAAAATCCAGGAGTGTGCGTCTCCCTAAACCGTCCCCCCACTAGTGAAAATCCAGGCATGTGCGCCTCCCTAAACCTTCCCCCCACTAGTGAAGATCCAGGGGTGTGCGCCTCCCTAAACCTTCCCCCCACTAGTGAAGATCCAGGGGTGTGCGCCTCCCTAAACCTTCCCCCCACTAGTGAAGATCCAGGGGTGTGCGCCTCCCTAAACCTTCCCCCCACTAGTGAAGATCCAGGGGTGTGCGCCTCCCTAAACCTTCCTTTCACACCACTAAAAGGAGACCCATTTCCATCAGGGTCGGGTCCTGGGATTTTAAAGTCGTTACTGTAAACCAGGGAGAAGGATTCTGCGAGGATTTCTCATTTCACCCGTCTGTGTTATCTGTTTCCAGCCCAACAAAGTCAGAGTTCATCCGCGCCAAGTACCAGATGCTGGCATTTGTGCACAAGCTGCCCTGCCGGGACGACGACGGGGTCACCACCAAGGACCTTAGCAAGGTCAGCAGGGTGGGGACACACACAGCTGTTTGGAGAGAAATGAGATGTGAAACTATGACACCTGGGCCGCAAGGTGGTGCAGTGAGCATTACTGCACTGGGGCCCTGCTGGGGCCCTGGGTTCAAGTCCTGGGGCGCTGTCTGCATGGAGCTTGTATGTTCTCCCCGTGTTCACGTGGGTTTCCTCCAGGTGCTCCGGATTCCTCCCACAATCCATAGTAGTAGTTTAACTGGCTTCTGGGAAAATTGGCCTTGGCGTGAGCAGGTGTGTACATGCCTGTTGCTTTCCAGGGTAGGCTCCAGCTCCCCTGCAGCCCTGAATTGGATAATAATAATAAACTTTATTTTATGTAGCACCTTTAAAGGTGGCTTCTCAAAGTGCTTTACAGAACAATAACAACAAATGAAAACAATACACAATATATACACAGTGAGAAGAGACAGTAGATGGAGGTACAGAATACGATAGGAGCAGAGGGGTACATAACAGAACCAATTAAGTAGAGGCCCTTCTAAAGAAGAAGGTTTTGAATCTAGATTTGAAGGAGTTTAGGGAAGGTGAGTCTCTGATATCCTTAGGGATAGAGTTCCAGAGCTTAAGGCAATAACAAGACCCTATCACCCATAGAGTGTAGACGGGCTTGGAGGACAGACAGGAGACTAGAATTAGAAGAGTGAAGGCTGTGAGGTGGGGAGTAGGACGATAGTAGCTCAGACAGGTATTGAAGTGTCCAGCCATGCAGAGCCTTATAGGTGAGTATGAGGATTTTGAATTTGACATGAAACCTGCCTGGAAGCCAGTGCAAGGACTCCAGGACAGGAGTAATGTGATCACTTTCGCTACACCTGGTCAGGATTCCGGCTGCCGAATTATGGACATACTGCAGTTTGTTCAATGCGGATGTAGAAACCCCAGCGAGCGGAGCGTTACAGTAGTCAGTTTGGGAGAAGCGGGATAAAGAGGTTAGAAGTTGGATGGATGGAAGTTGAACAGCTGCACAAAATGGTTTCAGTGTTCAGGACAGCTGTCTGTTTGCGCACCCTGTGTTCTGGCCCTGATTCTCTCTCTCTCCGTCTTTGCCACAGCAACTCCACTCCAGTGTGCGGACAGGCAGCCTGGAAACCTGCCTGCGGCTGTTGTCCCTGGGGGCGCAGGCCAACTTCTTTCACCCGGTAAACACCGCGCTGCCACCCCCCCCCCCCCCCCAAAAACAGCCCGCTGCTCTCCCGTGTGCTCGGTCCAGTTCTCTCTCTCCGTTCCTTGTTCCTCCTCGCTTCCTTCTTCAGTCTCTCCGCCTCTCCCTGCCTCTCCTGCCCTCTCTCTTGACACTTTTCACTATACTATGCACCCGTAAGTAAGACAAATAAAGCTGAAGTAAAGTGAAGTAAAATAATAATAATAATGATACCAACTGTACATAGATAATAGTAAAATATGCAATAAATGCGTTTTTGTCCCTGCAAACAAAATACGAGTCTAGCCCTAGGAATCAGATCCATAAGACACTCACAGAAAAAATATGAGCCCCAGTGCCTGCGAACCCTTACCGCGCTCTGCCCGCGTTCCCCCCCCTCTCTCCAGGAGAAGGGCACCACGCCCCTCCACGTGGCGGCGAAGGCGGGCCAGGTGCTGCAGGCCGAGCTGCTGGTCGTGTACGGCGCCGACCCTGGGGCCCCTGACATCAACGGGAGGACACCCATGGACTACGCCAGGTGAGTCCCACGGGCGCCCCGATGCCCGGCCTCTCCCCTTGGTGCTGGCGTCAGAGGATGACGTTTCTGTGTGTTTATTCACTTCTATAATAGGAATCGTCTCTACTTTACCTATACCAGGCCCGATGTATGGATCTGGAATTCAGTTTAGTTTATTTTTATATAGCGCCTTTCACAACAAGGTTGCCCCAAGGCGCCTAACAAAGCTGTTTGACAGTACATGACGTTACAATACAGAAAGAGAAAAAGCCAGAAGACAACCGAGGAGAGGAACCAAAAACCCTCTAGGGGTCCAAGGTCAACTGGCTGCCCAAACCTGCTTGGCATGCTAACTAAGTATGTTCTTTACACACTATACTATACATACTATAAGAATGTAAGAAGGGCTGAATGATCTCCCCCTTGTTTGTAACCCACCCAGCCTGTTTGGAAGTGAGTAGTTAATTGATCGAAGGGTCTCGTTCAGCCATTTTGTGAATGAGGTATCAGCTTCGACAGCATGCCTCGGGAGCTTGTTCCACACTCCCACGGCCTTTGTGTAAAGAAGTGCTTCTTGATCGTGGTTGGCTCCCCCTTACAGTTCCCGCTTGTGCCCTTGTGGTTTGCGTCTTGACGTTCGGGCCTTTGAATACCTACACTTTTGAATACTTTCTCGGGTCTCTGTAATCATCTCTGTTCACGACTCGGAAGTTTCATCAGCCTGCCAGTGTGGGATCACATAGAATCGGTGTTTGTTTTTGTCCTCCTCCGCTCCGTGTTCAGTATATATGCTCAGCGTGCCTGATCGAACCTCCTCTCCCGAGAGCTGGGAGGCAGGCGTGCTCACTAACCGTGATCGTTGCCCTTGTGCCCCGTGCCAGGCAAGCCGGTCACGTGGAGCTGGCAGAGAGGCTGGTGGAGTGCCAGTATGAGCTGACGGACCGCCTGGCATTTTACCTGTGTGGGCGGCGCCCAGGTAAGCCCCCCCCCCCCCTCCCCTGTCGGGTCACCTGACTAACCCGTTCCTCACGCAGTTTCCTGTGGTTTTGGCAGCCCGTCAGGTGAGGCACACGTTTTCACCAGTAGACTCGTTTCCACACGTTCGAAACCAAAACGAACAACGTGTCCAGAGAGATCGGGAGTCTTGCAGATATTTGTCGATTCATTTCTTTGCGAACAAGTGGTGGCTTATCCGAAATACCCGGCTGAGGAACGCGCTACTGGTTGAACAGGACGCGTGCAGACTCCTTCAGCTGGATTCTCGCCATCCTGGGCAGCTGTTCTGACGGGTTTCTGCCGTCGGAACTGTGCTCAGGAGTCTGTGCCACCCCTGTGACGTGCACAATAACTTTTTCTTGGAAGAAGAGGGAGGGAGAGAGAGAGAGAGATCCAAGCTGCCGTCCTGGGGAGGGAAATTGTTTTGTCTTGAGGGGATATTTGGGGAAGGGTTTCTAATCTAGTTGGAGTTAGAAAAAGTGTGCCAAAGCGCACTGTGGGCTCTCCGGCTGAGCTGTCTCTCGTTTTTGTCTTTTCCTCTTGCCGTCCCCCAGATCACAAGAATGGCCATTACATCATCCCCCAGATGGCCGACAGGTAGGTGTGCACGTGCGCTGGGCATCTCTTGCCTGCCTGTGGCGGGACAGGTGTGTGTGTGTGAGTGTGTGAGTGTGAGTCTCAGGAGGTTGTGATGCAAGTGAGGTCCGGTGCTGCTCTGGGTTAATGCGTCGAGTGTCCTCAGACACTCTTGTCTTTTAACACCTGTCATAGCATTCTGTTAATTATCTGTTCTATTCAGGGTAAGTACGGTACAAAAATAACACCCGATTTCCTTTAAAGGTGATATATTGATTAATCTGGGCTCTCTCTCTTCCTGGCTCGCAGGAGCCAAGGGTACTTTTCAAAACTCAATATTTCAAAGTAGTAACTTGAAATATTTATGCAGGGTGCACTTCCGCCCTTATACCACAGGGGGGCGATGTGGGATGCTGCTCTCAAATACTAGGGTGGCCAGGTTCTGGACCTGGAGAGCCACAGTCCTGCAGGTATTTGTAGAGACAATCTTTGTCATCAGTCAGTAGTGTCTAATAATGAATGTGAGTTTTGATCAGTGTAGGAGCTGCGGACTGGCGTCTCCAGTCCCCTGTGCCTCTGGTTCCCCTTTGCACTGAGCTCTTAACTGATCCCTTGACTTTTTAAACTCTTAGAGAGTCACGTGGGGTTCGTGAAGCAGCACAAACTCCAGGGCGTCTCTCTCTTTCAGTTTCCTGAAAGTGATGCAGCCGGACCTCTGCAGAGGGAGGAGAGTTTACTGTTGATGGGGGGGGTGTCGTTCCCACTCCTGTCCGGGCTGTGTGGCCAGCTGTCTGCTTGTGCGCTCGGGGCAGGAGCTTGACGGCCTGGCCCGCGCGGAGGGGCAGGAGGTGGGGGGTTGTGCTGATGTGGGGTCTGTCTGCCTCTCTCTCTCTCTCGCTCACTCATCTTCTTTCTCTCCGTCTCGCTGCGCTGGAGGCAGAGCTCGGCCGAAGTGCCCGACGCAGAGGTATTCTCTCCTGTTCTTTCCCACCCCCACCCCACCCCGCGCTCGTCCCACGGCCGCACGCGCTCATTCTCAGGGTGGGGGGGGGCCCCATCCTGCCCTCCTGCCCTCTTACAGTCCAGTGGGGTAGTGTTGAAGAGGGCGGGGGGTGACGGAACGCCGCCCTCTGTGTCTGTACCCATTCACGGCTCTGTGATGGGTGTCAGGCTGACCCCCCGCTGGGGCCTGGGACTGGCCAGCAGAAGATGATCTGTGGAGTAAGGTTAAGGGCCCAGTATATCCAGTCCCTGGCCTGGGAGAGCCTTCAGCCGGTAAAACGTGGCGCGGTGTGGCATTGTGGGATCTGAAAATAAACCAATAGTATTGAGGCCCTGAGCAAGGCCCTTAATCCCAGCTGCTCCAGGGGCGCTGTATAAACGCTCTGACCCCCAGCTTCTCTCCCTGTCTGTGTGTCTCATGGAGAACAAGCTGGGGTATGCTAAAGACGAATTCCTAATGCAAGAAATTGTATATAGCCAAGAAAGTGCTCTCTTAAGCTAATTGACCTGTTCAGATGACTGTGTAATGGACTCTGCCCTGTTCAGTGAAGGAGTTGGTGCGTGTGCTGTTTAAATGGACCTGCTGTCTTTCGCAACACCCTGTGTACGATATTAAATCATTCTGATCGTTTTTATTGAAGAGCAAATGAACGGTTAAAAATGAGCAGATTAAACATCTGTCCTGTTCAGTAGTTAGTGGCTAACTGATCCAAGGATCTCATCCGGTGGTTTTGACGGTCCTTCAAATCGTTTTCCTGTTTTCTGGAAGAGCCGCTGACTGTGCGGATATGATCCTGGGTGGTACAAGCTGGCAGGAATGGGAAGACGTGTCCGCTCCTGCCCCTCCGCGCGCCTGGGCAGGAGCCGGTCATGTTGTCTGACTGTCCCTCTGTCTGTCTCTCTGCGTCCTGCCCCTCTGTCCGCAGTCTGGACCTGTCAGAGCTCGCCAAGGCAGCCAAGAAGAAACTGCAGGCGGTGAGTGGAGCAGAGCTGGGGGGTCGTGGGGGGGGTGTGGTAGAGGGGACACTGACGGAGCTGGGGGGTCGTGGGGGTGTGGTAGAGGGGACACTGACGGAGCTGCGGGGTCGTGGGGGTGTGGTAGAGGGGACACTGACGGAGCTGGGGGGTCGTGGGGGTGTGGTAGAGGGGACACTGACGGAGCTGCGGGGTCGTGGGGGTGTGGTAGAGGGGACACTGACGGAGCTGGGGGGTCGTGGGGGGGTGTGGTAGAGGGGACACTGACGGAGCTGGGGGGTCGTGGGGGTGTGGTAGAGGGGACACTGACGGAGCTGGGGGGTCGTGGGGGGGTGTGGTAGAGGGGACACTGACGGAGCTGGGGGGTCGTGGGGGTGTGGTAGAGGGGACACTGACGGAGCTGGGGGGTCGTGGGGGGTGTGGTAGAGGGGACACTGACGGAGCTGGGGGGTCGTGGGGGGGTGTGGTAGAGGGGACACTGACGGAGCTGGGGGGTCGTGGGGGTGTGGTAGAGGGGACACTGACGGAGCTGGGGGGTCGTGGGTGGGTGTAGTAGAGGGGACACTGACGGAGCTGGGGGGTCGTGGGGGTGTGGTAGAGGGGACACTGACGGAGCTGGGGGGTCGTGGGGGGGTGTGGTAGAGGGGACACTGACAGAGCTGGGGGGTCGTGGGGGGTGGTAGAGGGGACACTGATGGAGCTGCGGGGTCGTGGGGGTGTGGTAGAGGGGACAGACACTGACGGAGCTGCGGGGTCGTGGGGGTGTGGTAGAGGGGACAGACACTGACGGAGCTGGGGGGTCGTGGGGGTGTAGTAGAGGGGACAGACACTGACGGAGCTGGGGGGTCGTGGGGGTGTAGTAGAGGGGACGCTGACGGAGCTGGGGGGTCGTGGGGGGGTGTAGTAGAGGGGACACTGACGGAGCTGGGGGGTCGTGGGGGGGTGTGGTAGAGGGGACGCTGACGGAGCTGGGGGGTCGTGGGGGGGTGTGGTAGAGGGGACGCTGACGGAGCTGGGGGGTCGTGGGGGGGTGTGGTAGAGGGGACGCTGACGGAGCTGGGGGGTCGTGGGGGTGTGGTAGAGGGGACACTGACGGAGCTGGGGGGTCGTGGGGGTGTGGTAGAGGGGACACTGACGGAGCTGGGGGGTCGTGGGGGTGTAGTAGAGGGGACACTGACGGAGCTGGGGGGTCGTGGGGGTGTGGTAGAGAGTAGCTGCATTGTGTCAGTGTGGAGAGCTCATTCCTGAGAGGGCAGGGCTGCAGGGAGGTAACGTGCTGTCTGTACTTGCAGCTCAATAATCGGCTGTTTGAGGAGCTGGCCATGGACGTGTACGACGAAGTGGACCGGAGGGAGAACGATGCAGGTGAGTAAAACGTATATATCACCCCCCTGACTCGTGCATGTGCCCCCCCCCCCCCCACCCCACCAGAGTCACTGTCGCGCTCGTGCATGTGCCCCCCCCCCCCCACCAGAGTCACTGTCGCGCTCGTGCATGTGCCCCCCCCCCCCCCACCAGAGTCATTTTGCGCTTGTGCTCGTGCCCCCCCCAACCAGAGTCACTGTCGTGCTCGTGCTCGTGCTCATGCCCCCCCCCCCCCCACCAGAGTCACTGTCGTGCTCGTGCTCGTGCTCATGCCCCCCCCCCCCACCAGAGTCACTGTCGCGCTTGTGCACGGGCCCCCCCCAACCAGAGTCACTGTCGTGCTCGTGCTCGTGCATTTGGCCTCTGTAAAGCTGGATGCTGTATCCAGGGAAGCGTTACCTAGTGTGGCCAGCCTCCGTCCCTGAATCTCCACACACATGACTCTTGGTCAGAAAGGGTCAGTCTGAATCGTACTGCAGAGCTCCCTGCGTCTCTCCTCTCCTCCCTCACTTTCCCTCCTCCTTCCTTTCGGATAAACGCCTCAGCCGGAGTCGCGGAGCTGATTTGAGAGAGGAGGGAGGAGGAGAGCAAGCGAGGGCTGGGAGGGAGTTCTACAGGAATGCCGCCCTCTCCCTCTCCCTCTCCTTCTGGTACTTTCTGCTTCCCTTCCTCTTCCCTGCCACGCTCTGGGCTGGTCCACCAGGCTGGGCCTGGGCGGTCCGGGCTGGACTCCTCTGCCTGATGTCACAGGTAAGGGAGAGAGGGCCGCAGGCAGGGCAGAGTGGCTGGGAAAGACGTTCACTGTGGAGGAGGCGAAGGAGCCTGCTGGTCTAGGAGCGAGCGGCCGAGGCAGTGGAGACGGGCAGAGCTGTTCGGCTTCACAAAGACCAGCTGTATGTTCTCAGCTCAGGCACAGTGCTGTGGGGAAGAGAGCTGGGAGAGGGGGCAGGATCTGCCAGCTGGACCTCCTGCGTCAGAGGGGAGGCGGTCCCTCTCGCTGCCCACCCGTCTGTCCGTGCTCCTTCGCTCAGGGCCTCTCCCCCATCTAGAAAAGAGGAAGCAGGGAGAGCTGTGTGTCGGGCCAGGCCGGACCTGCGCGTGTGTCCGTTTCTGTCTCATTTGCTCAGGTTGGCTGCTGGTGAACAGTCTCAGCCCGAGAGGGAGGGAGGAGGGCTGGTGCTGCAGGTACCTGGGTGTCGCAGTCCACCTCACGGTCGGCCCTCTGGACTGCACGGGCGTCCCACTGGCTCCCTCTCCTCCTCTCTTCTCTCGTGACGCTGCTACAAAAGCGCCTGTTTCCCTTTTGTCTCCCTCTCAGACCTCCTTCTTCTAACTCTCTCTCCTCCCCAGTTTGGCTGACAACGCAGAATCACAGCACGCTGGTGACCGAGCGCAGCGCAGTGCCCTTCCTGCCTGTCAATCCGGAGTACTCTGCCACACGCAACCAGGTAACTGCCCTCCCACGGGCGACAGGGTGACCGGGTCAGGTATGGAGACACGGAGGCAGTGCAAAGGTGAGATGTAGGGAAAATGAGGGGAGTTAGGAAAGGTCAAGAGACCGGGGGAGCTCTCAATAGAGAGATGGTTGCCACCAGCAGGAATCTGGGCACGTTTGTGGGACAACATGGTGGGGGCTGGGGGCAGATCTTCGAGATTGTGGATTAAAAACACCCTCATCTGCAGGCGGGTCCCCGTGAGGCCCCGTCGAGAGCCGTCAACCTCTGAGAGTGCACATGGGAATTGTTGACGGAACCTTTAACCCCACCCCCACCCCAGCTTTGCTCCTCCCCCTTCCTCCTCCTCTTGATTCTGATTGGTCTTGTCACGGAGGCCCCTCCCTCAGCAGGCCGGCGCCACGTCTGGAGCGCCAGTGGGAGAGAGTCGGCCTCACACGGGGGAAGACGGGGGGCAGCGGGTCGAGGGTCAGGCTGCAAACTGAAAGTATGAGCCTGCTGTCGAGGGTGGGGGGGGCTGGACAGAGGGATGGACTGGGGGGGGGGGGGGGATGGGAGGAGGGTGTTCTGCATGCTTTCCCAGTGCAGCCACGATTGCCTGTTTATCTAAGAGTGTAGTTACAGCAATTGATGTTATTCTTACGGCTGCCAGCTGCTTGGACAATAATTTTCCAGGAGCCGCTGCCAGTAAAGGCAGGGAGGAGAGACGCATTCTGGAATCTTTCCATGAATCCTTGCGCTGGACGGGATTGTGTCTGAAAGCCGTCCCCCTGCCTGCCTGCCTGCCTGCCTGCCCCGTCTGTCGTCTCTCTCTTTCTCTCCGCTACTGACGGCTGCCCCTCTTCTGCGTCTCGCCCTGCCCCAGGGCCGTCAGAAGCTGGCGCGGTTCAACGCCCGGGAGTTCGCCACGCTGATCATCGACATCCTGAGCGACGCCAAGAGGCGGCAGCATGGCAAGGGCCTGAGCAGCCCCACTGGTGAGGGGGGCCACGGGGGCAAAGGTTACCTGCGGGTAGGTCGGAGGGTGGTTGGTGGGGGTCCTGCTCTGGTAACGGGTTGTTGGTTCCGGGCCGTGCAGATAACTTGGACTTGGGGCTCCGTAACCACGGCGACGCAGATGACCAGCATGACTACGACAGCGTAGCGTCGGACGAGGACACGGACCAGGAGCTGCTCCGCAGCAACAACGCGGGCCGGAACAACCGGGCCAAGGTGAGCAGAACCACCGGGTATCGGGGCGCGACCCGAGAGAGCAGCCGAGAGGGACAGCAGAGGGGAATGTGGGGAAAGAGCTCCTCCAGGATGTGCGTGTCCAGGCTTCGGAGCTGCCTGTGGCAGGGCGCTGTGCCCCGCTGTGGTCTGAGAGCCACACTCCCATCATCCCGGCTCCTCCCAGCCCTTCCCAGCATGCCTTGCAGGGAGCCGACCGCCCCATACCTCAACTGTGATGTCAGTGGTTATTCTGGGACCTGACTGCATGCTTTGTTCTGCTGTGGCTGTCGAGGGGGTGGGGTGTGGGAGGTGGAGGGGCTGTCTTTCCTAGCCCTGGTCCGGGCAGACGGCAGCTAATTATCTTCCACTTTTTACTGTAGTGCTTATGAAACGAGCAGAATCTTGCATTTCACGTTAGAAGATGTTAGAGCGTTGTGGCACCATTCTGATCAAAACCGCGGGAGTAGCAGAACAGGTTTGAATTATAATTGCACATTATAGACCTGTTTATGAAAAAAATGAGACTTTGTGAAAGAAACTGAAACTGCCAGCACTCTGCCCCGGACAGACATAGTCCTGCTGTTGGGCTCTGCACCCTGTCTCAGGGTGAGTGTCCAAGTAGTCAGAGGACACATCCAGCAGGACCCTGAGTCTCTTGTATGTCTCAGATTGGTGCTCCTCTTGTTATCTTTCCGGTTTGCATGTTTAGTCAAGAACCACTGTCTGTGACACATATCCCTCTTCTCTCCCCTCCACTCTGCCCTACAGTTGAATTCAGTTTAAGCTTTGTTGTCCTATTTCAGGGAGATTTGTTTCCCGGCACACTTGCAGCATAACACAAGGACAGACAAAATTTTACCCACCAAGACGTCAGTGCAACAGTGTTACTGCAAGATAAGGGCGAAGTTAGTTGAGCTAGATTGTTGGGAAGCTTTCTTTGCTACCCTCTGTAGAGGAAATTCAAGGTGATTTGATTTGCCCCAGTTAATTTGCTATTTATTTTGACTAATTTTGATAGCCTATTACCATCAGCAGTACTGATGTTACCAAACCAGAATGTGAGACAGTGTGTTAAGACACTTTCAATAAGTGTGCCCACGCTCTACAAGCCTGCCTGCTTGCTCTGTGCCTTCATCTCTCCTCTTCCTCTCCCTGCCTCGCGCCCTATCTTCCTCTTCCTCCTCTCCCTGCCTCGCATCCTCTCTTCCACTTCCTCTTCCTCCTCTCCCTGCCTCGCGCCCTCTCTCCTCTTCCTCCTCCCCCTGCCTTGCGCCCTCTCTCCTCTTCCTCCTCTCCCTGCCTCGCGCCCTATCTTCCTCTTCCTCCTCTCCCTGCCTCACATCCTCTCTTCCACTTCCTCTTCCTCCTCTCCCTGCCTCGCGCCCTCTCTCCTCTTCCTCCTCCCCCTGCCTTGCGCCCTCTCTTCTCTTCCTCCTCTCCCTGCCTCGCGTCCTATCTTCGCCTTCCTCCTCTCCCTGCCTCGCGCCCTCTCTCCTCTTCCTCCTCTCCCTGCCTCTTCCTCTCCCTTCGGCCTTGTGCTCTAAATCCTCTGTCTCCTCCAGAGTATGGACTCCTCTGACCTGTCCGACGGCCCCATCACCCTGCAGGAGTACCTGGAGGTGAAGAAGGCCCTGGCTGCCTCCGAAGCCAAAGTTCAGCAGCTGATGAAGGTCAACAACAACCTGAGTGAGGAGCTGCGTCGCCTGCAGAAAGAGGTAGATGGGAATTATTTCAGTCCTCTTAAGCCCAGCATATTCTTAGTGTGCTACATGCAGATAGTTCAGAGAACACTATTACCGTTTTGAGAGTCTAAAGATCAGTCCGTTTGGAGAAAAATCTGAGAATTATGGGATGGTGTTTTTTTCCCCTCCATTGTGTGTCTAGAACCATTTTATTTTATCCCCATGCCATTGGCACCACTGGTTTGTGACTGTTTCCCTCAGTGCCATTAGTCTGTGCTGTGTGCTGTGTGTTCAGCCCAGTTCTCTTTCCTGCCCCCCCATCCCCCTGTCCTGTCTCCCCCCCGGACCACGTCCCCAGACAGCCCTGTCAGGGGCCGGGGGCTCCTTGCTCCCCAGTTTTAAAGGACGTGCCTTCATGCTCTCTGCAGGTGCAGGACAGTGTCTGGTGGAGGGGATGGGCTGTGCTAATGAGACTATTCACTGTCCTCCTGTGCAACAGTGCTCATTTACCCAGAGCTTCTCGGAAGAGGGAAAGACAGGAATGTGAACTCAAAGCACAGCAATCGGGGATGACAGCTGGTGCTCAGAGCTTTACAAAGGGACTCGATGGGTGTGCTGTCACCTTCCACGTGCATTACAGATTGCAGTATGAGTGCAGTCAGCTCACAGCGCACAGACTGAGGAGTAACGCTACACGCCACCAGTGGCTCCAGAGCTGGGCGCTCTCGGCCCTTCTGTTGTAAGAACACGTCTTCATGGTGTGAAATTGAGCACCAGGGTCAGGCGTGTAACCTGAGATTCTGGCGTGTAGCCTGCTGGTGTCCAGGTGCCACTTATTGCTGCACGGACTGTTCTGCCTGACCTGGGAGATAAAGCCTAACAGGGTTTTACCGCAGTCGCCTTGATCACCCCCCTTCTCCTGTAGATCACCCGGATGCAGACGGAGAACAGCGCCATGCGGGGCCAGGCGGGGGGGGTGCCGGCGGCGGGGCCGGGGCTCGGCTCGGGCGAGCGCGCGGAGTCGACGGGGGCCCCGCCCCCTCGGCGCGACCGGCAGGCCTTCTCCATGTACGAGCCGGGCGCCCCCCCCAAGCCCTTCGGCCCAGCCATGGACGCGCTGGCGGGCCGCCTGCAGCCCCTGGGCCCCAGCGTAAGTGTGCTGCTGCTGCTGCTGCCCCCTGTTGCTCACGCCGCGCAGCCGCACCCGCTTACACAGCTAACGGCATGGGCTACTAACGCCAGCACTGCTGCTAACCTCGGGCTGCACTCCGGGAGGCGGGTCGGGCCGCACTTTCCACAGCTGATCTGTGCAACACACGGGGTGCAGATGTGTATCTGTGGCTTGCATACTCGGAGCTCCTCATGTTCTACCGCTCACGAATGACTGTGGTAGCCGATCTGCAGAGTATGCCCGTATATATATATACATAATGTGTGTATATATACAGATGTTTTGCATCCTGAGCACTGGAAGCAGTCCACAGCACAGAGATCTGCCTGGGTCAGCACAAGGGTGTAGACATGGGGTCCCCACTCACTGCAGCGTGGCTCACTAACCACCAGGTGGCATGCCAGAGCTCGCCACTCACAAGTAACTTTGCCCTTCACAGACGCTATCGGTGCAGTTACAGACGCAGGGGTTGTGAAGTGTTGTTTTCGGAAGGTTGGCAGCTACCTGCAACATGAAGAAAACAAAATAAGCCACTAATTCTCATATCTGCAGTGGGGAGACACAGGGGTTCTGGATTGGAGGTGTCTGGGTCTTTGACCGAGAGACTGTGTGCGTGCGTGCGTGCGTGCGTGCGTGCGTGCGTGCGTGCGTGCGTGCGCTGTTCGTGGACTCTCTCCATACAGCATCAGTCCGATACTGTTGGGTGTGAGGCTTGGGGTGGGGGTTACTTTCCAGTCTGGGGCCCCTTCACAGGGACAAGAGAAGCGCTGTCTCCATCCTGCACGGAGCGCAGTGCTTTCTCTTCCCGCTGTTCTCCAGCTGACTTCCTCTCCGTTTCCCTTGTCTTGGAGTGCTGTTCCAAAGTGTTGTTCCACTCTTGTTTTCCTTGATCTCGTCTCCTCCGTTCTGCCCCTCTCATTCCAGGTGCGGAAGGGCGTGTCCACAGGCCCCTCCCCCTACAGCGGACTTCACCACCTGGGGGTGTCCGAGGGGGGCAGATACCTGGTGAGAGGTCTTCCTGCCCACGCTGCCTGGTTCAGCCCCTTTTTCTTCTTCCTCCTGTATTTCTGCCTCCTCTCTCCGTCACACCATCGCCCATCTTCCATAATAATTTTGTAGCACTTTTCATATCATATCAAGACGCTTTACAAGAAAACCATAGAACAACAGAGACACATGCACAAGTATATTCAGTTCAGCAGAATTTGTTTTAATGTGAAAGTGCTGATTCCCTTGCAGTGAATCAGGCTCTGTTTGCCCACTCCTCTTTGCCCTCTCTCCTACTCTTATTCTTCACCTGTGGCCTTATTCTTCACGCTCAATTCCACTTCCCACTGTCTCTGCTTACCCACTGCTCCCATGTCCCCCCACTGCTTGCTTTCTCCTCCCCCCTCTCGTCTCCCCGCCCCTGGCCACTCCCACCCCTCTCGTCTCCCCGCCCCCAGCCACTCCCACCTCTTGTTTCCCCACCCTGGCCACTCCCTTATTCTCATTCTCTCCAATCATCCTCTACCAGGCTCCCAAGGGAGAGAAGCACGGCAGTGGGACAGATAGTGACTATGACAACACCCAAGCCCACGATTCCTCACTCAGGTGAGTGATGCCCCAGGGGGCGCAGTGATCGGGTGGAGCCTGTGCCCACAGTGTGATCTCCAGGCTGCCTTTAGAGAGTGGAGGAGCATAGAACTGCTCTTCTCCACCAAGGTGAATGCATGATGGTAGCTGGATTGCGAACAAGCTTTGTAATTGGTAACAAATGTTAGTTAGCTCATAAAATGCAGTTGCCTTGAACACAGTCTGAAACAACAGATGTGGATTCGTTTTTTTAGAGTGCCCGTGCACTCAATCACTGCTCAGAGTATTTCTTTAACGTGGAAATGGAAGACCATGACAGCTCCAGATTGCTTCACCAGCTACAGTGTTGTCGCCTGTGTTGGCAGCGTTTCGGAGTCGCGCCTGGCGCGGGGGGGCGAAGAGGAGGCCCGCGCGGAGACGGACGAGGGCGACAGTGAGCCCGACCCCACCCTGCCCTGCACCGAGGACGTCATCCTCAAGACCGAGCAGGTCACCAAGAACATCCAGGAGCTGCTGAGAGCCGCACAGGAGTTCAAACACGACAGGTACTGCCTGACAGCAGGACAGGTGAATTATAACACAGGGAGACCACAGGACAGCACCACACTTGCCTAACTGCCACACTGTATCAGAGGTCGATTACAATAGACTCGTACTCATAAAGGATCTTTTTTCTCTTCCTTAAGACCCCATAATGAACAGCAACTGCAAAACAAGCACATGAAAAAACACTTTGGAAATGAGAGCACAAAGCGCTGCTGCCTCCCGGGGTCCTTAACCACAATGCCTGGCGCCCGCGCGGAAATACGCAGCCGTTGGGTGGGGCCGAATTAAAATTTGGCCGCTGAATTCTTGGCCAGAATCGGTCATCGGTCTCGAAGTTCGGATTAGCGAAATTTCGTTCTTATAACGAATGACAAGCTGCAAATTCTTCACGTTCGGATGAGCGAAAAAAAAACGTGTTCTTATACCGGGGTACGACGAGTGTACCTGTGTCCTGCAATGGTAGAACATAAGAGATTGCAAAGCCAGTAGATCCCACTGTAGTTTCGAGTGTGGAGGGGCTGCAGGGCAGGGTGGTACTGGAGCAGCACAGGAAACTGCCCGACAGGCTCAAACAGGACACCACTTGACTACACGAAACGGGCGCGGTCTGGCGCCTGTGGGGAAGTGTTGTGTCACGGCGAGGGGGGAGTCGGGCAGGCTGCCGGAGAAAGACGGTGACTCTCCGTGTCCTTGCCCGCAGCTTCGTGCCCTGCTCGGAGAAGATCCACTCCGCCGTCACCGAGATGGCGTCCCTCTTTCCCAAGGTGAGAAGCCTCTTCCTGTCCCGGCTCAGGGCAGCGCCGCCGCTCTCCGTGCGCGTGTGTCCATACTGACGCCCCGCTGTCCCGTCCCCCCCCAGCGCCCGGCCCTGGACGCGGTGCGCTGCTCCCTGCGCCTGCTCAGCGCCAGCGCGCTGCGGCTGCAGAGCGAGTGCCGGAAGACGGTGCCGCCGGAGCCGGGAGCGGCGGTGGACTACCAGCTCCTCACCCAGCAGGTCATACAGTGCGCCTACGACATCGCCAAGGCAGCCAAACAGCTGGTGACCATCACCACCCGCGAGAAGAAACAGTGAGGGGCGGTGGGGGGGGGGGGGAGGGGAAGGAGGGGGGAGAGGTGACCTGTCTGGCTGGGACGTCGAGAGGCGGTGGCTGAGCAGCCGGACAGAGAGAGGCTGACTGAGCACAGGGGGGAAGGGGGAGCAGAAGAGGACCAGGCAGGAGCCAACAGAGCTGTAGTTTTAGGCAAAATGGGCAGACTGAAAGGATCAGGAGAGGAGAAGGGGACTCCGACCCTGCGGCTGAGAGAGCGAGAGGAGGGGGAGGAGAAAGAGGAGAGGCGGGGAGCAGGGGAGGGGTAGGCTGGCCCCTCCCCCCTCCCCCTTCTCTGGAAGCCATGCCCACTGATGACCCCTCCCCCTTCTCCTTCTCTGGAAGCCACGCCCACCGTCTTCGCAAGCCCCTCCCCGCCAAACACCCCGCCCCCTGGGACTGCCACGGCAACCGCCCGGCTGCGCCGTTCCTGCGGCAGTCTGGCCAGACGCCCCTGCGGCCCGCGCGGTCGCTGCTGCTCGCCCGTTTGCAGCCCAGTCCTCAGATGGACGGCGTGGGATGACAGGAGACCTCGAGGCCGCAGTCCTGCAGGAGCTCCGGCTGCCGTTTCCGTCGTCATGGAAATGGGGCCTATGTTTTGGTTTTTTTTTGGGTTGACCTGTACCTCTTGGCACTAAAGTCCATAACTTAAAACACTGGAATTATTTTTACGTTTTTTATCATTAGTATTCTCGTTGAGTTATTTTCAAATGTTATTTTGTCTCCTTTGTGAAGGGGCAGTTTTAAATCTTGTTAACGCGCCGTGTTAATTTTCACGGCAGCACACACGGTGCCGTACCACACGCGTGCAGAAACGCACCGACTTCGGCTGCCTGTCCCAGGGACACCTTCCCTCTGCTGCCTCCCTGTGCGGGGAAGTAGCTCAGTCTCCCATTGCACGGCACAGTGACCTGTTTCAGGTTTCTGTGCACCCAGACTCCCTGTGCAGGATGTTTCACGTTTGTTCCTTTTGTCTTGAGTAACCTTACACCGAAGCATGTGGTCAAATACAATGAAATATACTGCTTTTGTGCTTCATTAGTGTAATGACGTAACATAACAACAGTAGCTCAAAGTAAAATCTGGAATGGAACAAACTGCTGTGCAGCCGGAGTCGACTCCGTTCCCTTGCTGGCGGTTTGCTGGGTGTTGTCGGGTTCCCTCGCTGTGCCCCGGGTGAAACAGCCGGGCACGGCGGGGCTCCGCGCTCACGGTCCTGCGGGCCAGGGTGCGAGAGTGCTCTGGAGCAGGGGGCAGCGAGGGCGTCGGGTGAAGCTCAGCGCGACATGGGTGCCAGTGCCTGTCAGGGGTGCCCGTGGGTGTAAGGGTCCTGTGTGCGAAAGGGGAGTGGAGGGACGAGGGCAGGCAGGTGTTGGACCCCCTTCCCGAAAAGAGCGTGGGAGATTCGGAACCCGGATCCGTGTGATGGGGTGGGGTTTAATTTGAATTTCTGCCTTTCTCGTTTGGCCCCCCCTCTCCTCTTCATGGAGGGCGGCGGTCCAGGGTTCTGATCCGCTTCGGCAGCAGGTGAAACCGCCTGAGGTGGCGGGCAAGCAGGATGATTCTGGCCAATTCATTCGCTTTTCGGCTTCCTGGAGGCCGCCAGCTGGCAGAACCTGAAATGGATCGGTTCCGCTTAGCGGGAGTCGGTATCTCTGGCTGGTTTTCCTTCACTGGGGTCGGATCGTAAGCAACTTGATGATTTAGGTGTGCTTGTAAGAAAACTAAAAGATTCTGCAGTTGTAACCCTGTAGAACTGCTACAGGAACAGCTGTCCCTGTGGGATGAGGGGTGAGAGAGATTCTCGTGTTCCTGATGGTTGTTGATCAGAGTTCTGCTCGTGCGGCACGTGATAGGAACTGCTCCTGCAGCCAGTTACTTTCTCTATTTATTTTGTCTGGACCAGAGCTGTGACGGATCTTGGGTGGCGTCTCGCAGACTCGCCTAATGAGGGCTTTGCGATCCTTCGCTATATGCAGAAAGCGAGGTATCTTTATTATCATTCTGACAATCGAAGCCTTAAGTTATTCTAGAGAGCCTGTGAGAGATCCCCACTATGCTGTCCGAATCACTTCTATGCGCATTGCTACCGTGTTGCTGGTGGGTCGGGTAATTGCAGCTTCATTTGTGGTTGGCAGGTCAGGACAGGTCGGTGCCCCCTGAGCTGCTGGGTCAAGAGAGTCTGAGACGCCTCGCACTGTGCCCACTGGCGACAGATGCTGCCCGGCTCCTCTCTCCTCGCGCTTTCCAGATGAGCTGAGGAGCGCTGTGGCGAAGGCCACTTTCTCCTTCCAGGGCAGCAGCAGCCTGCAATGGAAAATTAATATTCTAGAGCAGAAGGTTCTGGCATATTAAAATGTAAACAACATAGTCGTTCTCAGTGATCAGCTGGAAGCGTGCCATGGGGGGCGCTGGGCCAGGTTTCTCCAGTTCCTCGTCTTCTCTCCCTGTGGATGCTCTGGAATGTTTGCTGTGCCTCTGTGGGTCATTTTTCTTCATCTGCACCACACATTGATGATCCTGTAACCTTGCTTCTTCTGTAGTCGAGATGGCAGGGGTCCGTGTCCACTGGGACAAACTGGACGCTGGGGAGCCCCACACACTCCAGGAGGCCAGTGGGTGCCCGTCCCTCTCTCGCAGCCGCCCGGTGCGTGGTGCCGCGGTGCGGCCCAGGGCACCCCTCTGCGGGCTGGGGGTGGGGGGGTAGGCCTGGGTGCAACCACCGTCAAAGTAGGGCTACCCCCCTCATGTCACAGGGCTGTTCCCGAGAGCCTTCCTGTGAACTGTTCTTTTTTTTTTTTTGTCGGCATTTTGCAGTTACAGCCTTGCAAAGACGGGATTTGTATTGCTAAGAGTTTTCCAGAATCGGAGAACTGAGAGCACAAGAGGCGTGTTTGTAGGAGAAACAGGTCACATTTGAAAGATGTTTTTGTTTCCCGACTCTCCAAGCCTGGTTTCTGGGGCGCGTCAGCGGAAGGCTCATGTGTCCTGTGCTGCTGCTGTTCCTGTACAGGCGACAGCTGGGGCCGAGCGGGGGGGGGTGTTTTTGCAGTGTAACTTGGTTTATATTCGTGTTCATTAAAATCATTGTAAAACTGGGCTCCTGTGTTCTGAGCTCTGGTATATGGCCCACTTTTGGCACCAGGATGGCAGGCACATGACACTCCGAGGAGCTCGGGCCCACACAGGGATGAGTTATCCCCGGATGCTCCTGCAGGATTCCTCTCCCTGAGCCTGAGGGAGCTGCAGCTGGAATTGCCCCGAAAGCCACAGCATCCAGCAGCTGGCCAAGTTCCTCTCTGCAATGCGACACTGCTTTTCCGATGCCCAATTCCCAATACCGCACCCGAGCAGAGAAAGAGTGCCTACGTCCCTCTGTGCTGTGCCTGGGTCATCTTCGTAGATCTGCACCTCCTCACGGGGCAGAGTTTGCCTTTCCGGACGAGGAGCTAGAGCTGACCTGAAGCAAATGGGTCTGAAAAGCCCCATTCGTATTAAGCTATTGAGACCTTACTGGGGAAAAAGCACAAGGACACGTAAAGGGGTTGGGTCCTGTCCTCTTCCCCAGTGCAGGCGAGAGGGGTCCTTGGTGCGTCTCGTAGCCAGCTGGGCTGGGCTCCGCTGGGCCTGGGCGCCATGACCAATGACCGCACTAGAATAACGTTGCTGAATACTCCGCTTACTCTACGCTTATTTTTCTGCAAGGGTTAGTGATGTATATGGCAGCTGTATGGTCTGTAATGCTTAGCTGTGTGCCAATAGCCACCTCGCTGCCCAGTTCACAGCAGAGCCCCATGCTGCCTGGGCTGTGATCCACAGGGCAGGTGTGGCTGTGGGGACGAACAGCCGGCCTTGTGCATGCACACGTGCACGTCTGTATGCGCCAGAGGTCACGTGACCTTTCGTCTCCATGGCAGGGGCGGTCACATGGTGTCTGCTGTGGTGCCCAGCGGTCATGTGACCTTTGTTGCACATGCACACTAAATCCCTTGACCTTCGCTGTACAGTAGAGGACCTACACCATTGCCAATACTGCATCGACTGTGGAGGATCAGTGATGGGGGGGGAGAGATGTTTAAAAAAAACTGCAAGAGTGAAACTGTAAAAAAAGATATTAAATCATAAAGGAAACTCATAAATTGTACATTTGTAATAAATAACACTGTAATTGTCCTAACTGCTATGTGTGGTTCTGGTCTGTGTGGATGTTGGGGGTGAATGGAGATGAATGCAGACTGCTGTATAGTTACTGGCCCGTGGCCTTGCAGTGATGCTGCTTGAGCAAGGTGGAGCCCAGCTCTCTAGAGTGGGGACACCTCATGCCCTCCACCTGCACAGAGACCCCACATCCTTAGGCACATGACCCCCCCCTTAAAACACACCTGCATGGCTGGAGGAACAGAGCAGTTCTCTTCCTTTACCAGCTCTGCACTGGAGGTAAGAGATGCTCAGACCACTGCTGCGCACCCTGGAGTTCCCCTGAAGTTGGTTTTCGCACGCAGGGGAGATTGGTGCAGAGAGCTCCTCGTTAAGCAATTAAAAAGAAATGCCCACCAGCATCATTCGTCAACAACAGCTTTAATAGAAAAGTGCTGGTAAAGGCCATGAACAAACAGTGCAGGAAGGTTCAGGAACACGAGTGTTGCGCTGTGGCTGGAGACCCACCAGTCTGCCAGCTCACCCCTCCACCCCTTGAGCTTTCCTCAGTCACCCCTAAAAACCTGCCACCCCCCAGGCGCCTGGAGGGAGGCGGAAATCCCCCCAACTGCGATATCAACAGCTAAAGTTTAGACTTTGTGCCTTGAGTCACAACATGTCTAAGCTTTTTACACTGTACACCGCACATGAGCCCCCTCCCTTATATCTACACATAAAACATCGGTCATAAAACATTCCCTTTAAAAGCTGAGAAGCTGCACACAAACAGTGATTAGTTCCCAGCGCTGCCACTCAACACCACACCCAAACCCTCTTCAGGGCTGCCAGCTGTCGGTGAGCAGCTGTTCAAGGCCCAGTGCATGATGGGAACCCTTCAGACAGGGGCTCTCCTATCTGAGCAGCCAGGGCCGGCAGCTACACAGTCCTTCGACAGACACACACATGCTGCCAAAACACAACTTTAAAAAAAACATACACTCTGCACACACCACTGCGTTTTGCACAGCTGTGACATCATCAGCACGTAGCAACACACCCCACCCCCAAGCGACTGCTGGGAAACTCCCTGCACACAGCTGGGAATCACTCAAGGATATGTCCGGGAGCAGTTTCTTCGCTTAACTGTAGTATGTGGGCATTCCTGCTGGGATGCTTCCGAGACCTCCTGAGTGACCTGATGGAATTCCCCCAGCAGCCCCGGAAGGGGCGCCGCTGCACGCGGACAGGGTTGACGGCCGCGGTATGAAAACTTGCACGTTCACCCAGTCAGCCGGCACACCGACCAGCTGAAGACCCCAGACCTCACCGAGCCGGCCGCTCCAGAGGCAAGAGGGGAGAGAGCCGGGATTCTCCCCGGAGACTGTTCCTGCTGGGCCTCCGCGCGCACGGGGGGGCCGAAGCAGCACTTTCTGGGGCTCCGCCGCCCCGCCGCCGAGGTCAGACCGCCTGGAGTCCGCCGAGCCGGTCCCGTCCCGCGAGCAGACCCCCGGCCACACCGCCCCCCACACCAGAGCGGTCCGCGGGGGTCAGCCAGCGCGCCGAGCTCGCCCGCCCTCAGCTGGACCCCTCGCTGCTGGAGGGGGGCAGGAGCGCGCTGCCCTCCCTGCGGCTCTGCGTGGCCCTCCTCTTCCTCCGCCCCCCCATCTTCAGCCGCCTCCGGATCACGTCTGCAACAGAGGAGCACAGGCAGTGAGGCCGCGCGGCGCCCTCCCGCGGCTCCCCAGCAGGGGGCGCTCCCGCGGCCTACCTGCCACGCTGTCGTAGCCGGCCTGGGGGTCCTGCCAGTACAGGCTGGGCGCGCGCTGCCAGTGCCTGTAGAGCCGGGTGTGCAGCACGGCCAGCGTCAGCAGCGCCAGCAGGAAGCCCAGCGCCGCCGCGGCCCAGGCGGCCTCCTCCGTGCGCGGGGTGGGCAGCCGCAGCCCCAGTCTGGCGCCCCTTGCGGGGCCCCTCTGTTCTCGGCACTCGCAGGGCACCGGGGTGCAGCCTGGGGTGTCGCTGCCCCCCCTCTTCCTCTCCCCTGCCTTCTCCAGTTCACCTCCTCCTCCTGGTAGAGTTCCTCCGGGCTCCTCTCCCCTCTCGGTCCCTCCTTCCTCCTCGGCAGCCCCTGCAGGCTTTGCAGTTCTGTGTTTTGGCCTCTGGGTGGCGCTAACAATGCTGCCATTCCCCGGGTGCTCAGTTTCACTGGCTGCCGCACTGCCCAAATCTCTCCCCCCAGGCTTGCCCTGCACGGGACCAGGGATCTTGCTGTTCCCGATTTCTCTCTTCCTCCTCCTCTTCCTCCTGTCCCAACCCGAGCTCTCCTCCCTCTGCTGGCGATAGTGCATGTCCTTCTCCTTCCACGCCAGCTGGGGGCGCACCGCCCTGAACCGGTGGCTCCGAGTCTGGGAGAGAGAGAGAGGAGCTTGTGAAGAATTACAGGCACCAGGGCTCCAAGATGTCTCTGACCCACAGCAGCAGAAACATACGCATGGATGTGAAAAGGTATTTGATTTGCTTCCCACGCTTGCAGGTACCGGACGCCACACACGTTCTCCTCTCACCTGCAGGCTGGCCAGGGGACACGCCCCGCCCAGGCCGCCTGTCCGCGGGCCGGCCGCCCGCAACAGCATCAGGCTGTACCGCCCACTGTGCCCCATCGGCCAATCCCGTGCACGCGGCACATTCCGCCGCAGCCAATCGGAAGCCTCCGGCAGGGTCACATGGGACATCTCCAGCGTGCGGCCCCAGGAGACGATGGCAAGAGGCTGAGGGGGGAGAAAGACCCATTGAGCCACGGAGTTCCTGTTCGTTGGGCGTTTCGCAGTTTCTAGCTCCTATGACAGTGCCCCAGCTACAACCGGAGTTAATGCTACGCGATCCAGGCGTTAGACAACTTTATCAAATTGGGATATTTTCTTCCTTAATCTAAAGTGTTTCTGCCACAGAACATTATTTTAAGATGCATCCCCAGTTACAGTATTTCTTCATCTGGCTGAAACAGTGGGTTAGGAGTTGATGTAAGATTGTCGCAGTGCTTCAGCAGCTCTGACAGCTCCAGGCCTGTCAGCTCTCAGTGAAATGGAGCAGGCAGAGAGCTCTCTGGAGATCTGTTCTGGTACAGGAACCAGACCTGGCTCAATTCCGTTACCACATCTTTTAGCTTTGGGTTTCAGTCATCTGTGCAAGTGTGGTCATGCTTAACTCCACATCTGCACATGACCCCCAGACTGCGATCAGCGGGGTGACCCAGTCGGCGCGGTGACCCCAGATTGCAATCAGTGCCGTACCCCCAGTGTGATCGGCGCCACGACCCCAGAGTGCGATCGGCGGGGCGACCCCGGGCGGTGCGCTGTACTCACGCGCTCTGGGCTCAGGCCTGCAAAGGGCGTGATGATGTGTCTGTTCACGCAGGCGCGCGCCAGGGCCACCAGCGGGACCCGCAGGGAGGCAGGGGCGCAGGGGTGGTACAGGAACACAACCCCTCCATGCTGAGAGGAGGCACGACAAGACAGGGGCAGTTAGTGTGCAATTCTCTGCCATGCGTACCCCCCTCCAGCCCTGCCCACAGAAACAGATACAACTTGGACATCCTGATCAAC
This sequence comes from Lepisosteus oculatus, assembly GCF_040954835.1. Lineage (NCBI taxonomy): Eukaryota > Metazoa > Chordata > Actinopteri > Semionotiformes > Lepisosteidae > Lepisosteus > Lepisosteus oculatus. Next base: position 10,546,767 of record NC_090721.1, on the reverse strand, counting down.
ACAGAGTCCTGCACCCGTCTGAGAGGTTAGATGCTGTCTGTGCTGCAACAGGGTGCAGCCGGGGCGCAGGAGAGAGAAGCAGGGCGGAGTCTGGTGAGCTGGCAGATACAGTCCTGGGGGGGGGGGGGCAGGGTGGTCTTACCTTCAGGTTGTGCACCCAGCGCTGGGGGGGGCAGTACAGGTACTCCCCATACTGAGCCCACGTGGGGCGGTGCGGCCCACTGCGGCGAGAGAGACAGAGAGCATCAGCGAGGCGAAGACTCCCGGGTCTCTTATCGACCGACGTTGCAGCAGTGACACTGGCTGAGCCCTTCGCTCCCCGCGAGACCACCCCAGGCTCAGCCAAGCCTTCTGGCAGACGTAGGCCTGCATGGGGCACCTAATACTACCGGTTCAAGGTGCTCAGACGGGGAGCTGAGCCAGTCCAGCACCAGTGTGGTGAAAACGGCACTGTGGAGCCTGGCTCTCCGACAGCTGGCTCCCGATACCCGCCGTGAGCCAGCCCGCCCTCAGAAGCGCCGGCCGAGTCCGAACCCCCCCTGGCGTGTCCGAGTTCGCGGTGGGCATCGGCGGCCCCGGGGCGCAGGGGGAGAGGGTGGCTCACCTGCTGGGGATGGTCTGGTTGTAGAGGATCGGCCTGTCCGTGCAGACGCGCTCTGCCTGCTGTTGGCACACAGGAATGAGATATTTAGGGCCTGGAACGTCCCAGCGCAGGGGAAGAGCCAGCTGGCGGGGGAGGGGATGTGCAGTGTGTCCACAGGAACAGGGGGTGCACGGTTGAGGGGCGCTCTTACCTGCTCCTGGTGCCGCGTGGCGATGCTCGGCAGCTTCTGCGAGAAGAAAGAGCTCCGCTTAGAGCTGAGCGGCGGGACGCCCACACCCCCCTGGACCCCTGGACGACACCTGACGGAGCCTCGGGGTTCACAGCCGTAACCCCCCACCTCCCCCGTCCCCACACCCCTGAAGGCGAGGGTGCTCTGTGGGCGCTGCCGTATTACCTGCGCAGGGGGCAGCCAGGCGGGGCCGGGACACAGGTACTCAGAGCGGCGGGGCAGGTCGACCTCCAGGAGGCGCTGTCGGACAGCACACATGGGATTCCACTGTTAACGCCGGCACTGCGCAGCTTTCTTACACCACTGGCACTGCAACAACACCAGCCTTCCCCATGTACATAACTAACCCTTATATACTGTGCACACAAGACCTAGACTGCACCAGCACCTGCAAGGCATTCCTTCACATCTGTGGAATTGTACTGAGAGCTACCGTGACTCTTTTCCACCTTATCAGAGCCGGCTGACTGCATGCCTGGCCTCCCGTCACTGGCTCTGTAGTTCACTCAGCAGGGCGTGTGCACAGGGCAGGAGGACTGTGCGTCTGTCCGCTCAGCTGGAACCAGTGTCACAGCGATGGCGTGCTGACCTCTGAGGACAGGGCCCTTCCAGTCTGCAGTCCTGCTGCACGCGGCTATATTGACAGTTTCATAATCAATTTATACAACTGGAGAGCTGGCGGAGTCCGGGACCCGCGTCGGTACAATCACAGGAGCTGAGCTTCCCGTTTATTGTGAAAACGTGCTCCTCGGACTGCAGGACACAGAGTCCAGCGCGGACTCCAGGCGACCCTGCTCTCTGGACACGCCCAAGACTCTGTTTAGTGAAGGGTTAACAGCGTAAAACTGTTTAGCCCCCTTCTTCAACATCGCTATTTCTACAATGAATTCCCCAGTATCGTACCTAACTGTACCAGTACAGACCACACAGTCACATCGACCTGCATCCCTACTACAAACACGGTGCTCTTGGCCGTCTCCTGATGCCTAGGGGGCGCGTCTCAGCCCCCCTGCTCTCACAATCCACACAACCCCCACCTCTGTGCCCTCCCCCCGGTGAAAAGGAAATAAGATTTAAAACCATCGTTCACCCTCTCTGCAATCTTACTCAAAATAACTCTTTCAGCTCCTGAAATGGTGTTGTCCTGAACTCTTTGTGTTTGTTGTTGGCGATGACGACCGTTTTTGTCGAGTTTTTAAGTTGCGATCTGCCGCAGGACAACTTTCCTGCCGAGGACGAGGGCAGCCCGAACAGCGAGACGGCAGACGACATGGGGGACCCTCGGCACGCGTGGTATTGGGGTTTCTGCAGCCGCGTGACCTGATTTCCACTGTGCCCAGTTACAGGCGTGTCCCCGTGGCGTGGGTCAGCAGCGAGAGCGCGCTCTTACCTGGCCATCGTCACAGCCGTCCCACGGCGCAGCAGCGACACGACCCAGCGACACCAGCAGCAGCCAGACCGGCACCGCCCCGCGCAGACACATCACACACACAGCCAAGCTGGAGAGAGTTAAAAAAACAGCAATAAAATCGCTCTTTTAAAACTTAGGTCAGACCTCAAGAGCAACCGATCCGATCCGAACGCCAACTCGGGCTGCCTCCCGGGTCTGTGTCGCGCAACAGCAGGGGTGCGAGAGAGACCTGCTTCAGCACGCTCCTCACGGAGCCCACGAAACTTTTACAGCCTGAACATTAACACCTGGGCAACTTTTCCAGAACACCGCTCCGGTTCCGCCTCGACAGGGAGTTTGAAATGCGCCTTTGGGGTCCAGTCGAATTTGTTTCCATGTCCTTTTAAAAGCCCTGCTGGGACCTCAGACCCGAGCGGTGAGGTGTGCATCCCCGCTGCCGGCTGGACAGTCCCCGTCCCCGTCTCTGCCCCGTCCTGTCTGCGGGATTGCGGACGAGGTCCCACAGCCACCCGCACTACAGCGCCTCCGCAGGGCCAAAACACACGGCGGCGCGGCGAAGCGAGAAACTCGGTGGGGGGGTGGGGACGTGATCCCGTCCCCACCCAGCACGGGCTTGGGGCGCGGGGCACCCCCAAAATCGCTCAGCCCCCAACACGGAGGTGTCTTTCATATTTGAGTCGAATTTTGGTCAGGCTGCAAACTCCAGGGGCCAAAGCGTCCGGGCCTGTAAAACCTGATCTGTAATCTATCTGGTTTAGACTAAAACTTCGCATCTGCGGTTTTCAGACAGTATTTCATGGTGTCGACTGTGATTTATACCAAGAAGTTAAGATAACATCCTCATCTGCTTGCGGTGATTTTTGTTTCAACTAAACCACTATTTCATCATTTCTTTTTCAAATGCATGAGTCATCAAAAACAAGGAACTTCTGCTGTGGGGAGTATCGGCACTGGCCGCTTATCGCTCGGGTAAAGGCAACACAGCTGCACGCACTGACTCCGCGCATGCGCCTCCATCCCCAGACACTCGCCGTAAAGGCAAACTGCGCCTGCGCGGAGGACGGCGGCACAAGAATGATTACGTCATTTTTCCTACCCGAATTCCTGCGCGCAGGACCGTGGAGGTGACTTCATCAGAGAGACAGCGAGAGATGTTCTGCTCTTCCCGCAGGGAGCTCGTTACTCAACATGTTTTACTGCTTAGCCGCTTGCTAACCGTAATTAAGAGCTGTACAATTGTACTAGTAACAATAGCTCTGTGTGATAATTACAAAATGCGACGGAATCACTTACAAAGTCGTACCAGAAGGCGGTTTTATACACGTATAGACTGACAGACGTTAAAAACACAGCAAATAATATTGCTTCCAGTCGTTTTTCTGCCTCGCAATGTAGGTGAGGTAGCTTCTGCAGGTCCCCTCTGTCTGCAGTGTTGTTGAGGAGTGACGTACAGCCTACCCTGTCTCTCCAGCTCAGTGACCCATTCCTCACCAGCCTGTATCGATCTGCCCCACTCTGGTCACCCCCTCGTTCTCACCCGGCATGGGCACAGCTGGGAGCACAGGCTCCCCACAAGGGCCATTGTCTCCTGTCCCTGCACCCCCCACACCCACGGGCCATTGAGAGTGGCTCCTGTCCCTGTACCCCCACCCCCACAGGCCACAGAGAGGGGCTCCCGTCCCTGCACCCCCACGTGCCACAGGCCACAGGCCACAGGCCACAGGGAGGGGCTCCTGTCCCTGTACACCCATGCACACAGGCCAGGGAGAGGGGCTCCCGTCCCTGCACCCCCACGGGCAGGGCACCTCCCTGCGTGACTCATTACCCCCTGCCGGGGCGGCTGCCCTCTGCCCCGCAGCTGGAGGCCTGAGTGCTTGGTAACAGGCTGAAGCAGAAGTGGGGAAACGGGAACTACAGCTTGCAGGTTTTCCGTACTTCTTGAATGCCTCAGTGGTTAAAGACCAGGAAGGAAAAAAAACAAGAGTCAGTCCTTTGGGAGGTGGGCTGATCGATCAGCACGAGGGAGTTCTGATTGGCTGCTGCCCCAGCGACACGGCCCTTTTCCCCGTTTGCCTCTCGCCTGTGTTCTCAGCTGCTTAATTGAACTAATTAGCTGATCAATCAGTGGTGTTTTTGCCACATCTCTACCGGAGCAGCTGTCTCTGGCTCAGGCGCTCACACAGCAGGTGTTCTTCCCCGGAACAAGGCGGAGGGAGGGGGGCACACTGGGACAGACGGACCCCTTCTCGGAGCTCCTCCGTGCGGGGGTGTGGTGCCGGCGGTGGGGGGCTCCAGGCGGCAGCGATCGTGCCTTCCTGCGCGCAGCCAGCGGGTGGATGATTGACCACCCAGGCCAGCGGCGTGTTTGCTCTGGAGTCGCTGTGTCACTCCCTCCGTGTCATCGGCCCCGGCAGCCGCTCCGATCGGGAACACAGGGAGGTGAGAGCGGATCCCTACGGATACAACAGTACAGCCAGGGCCTCACGCTTCACAGCCCCACGGCAGGGATCGGGGCTCAGGGATCGACGCCCTGCAGCACCGCGCTGAAGGAGACTGCGGGAGGACTGCACGTCGCCTGGTCAGTGCAGCTTCTTGCATATCTGGGACTTTCACAGGTAGAGCAATAGGAGCCAAACCTCTTCCCATATCTCAGTTTGCACCCTATGTTTCTATCCTTCAGGAGGGCTCTTTTACCCCCCAAATGAGAGCAAACGGTTTCAGGTCGTTGAGAAATCTCGGCGATGTTTTCTCAAGCGGTCCTGCTGGATAAGCGACAGACACGGGTCCTGGGCTCAGCTCTGAGGGGGGCTGTGTGCTGAGGGCTCCCGTGTGATTGAGCAGCAGGAGGGCTGGGGGTGGCTCCGGGCTCTGGACCGGTCCGGTGGGACAGAAAGAACCGAACGTAAAGGATTCAGCACAGCGAGCAGCAGGAACAGAACCCCAGGCCCTCAGCCAGTCTCACTCTCCCTCCTCGCGCCTGCCTGCTGCAATGTGGGATTCCGTGGTGTTCCTGCTCCCGGTGCTGGTGCTCCTGAGCTCGGCTCTCCTCCTGAAACTGGTCTGGAACTCGGCCTCTGGTGTTCTGTGGCGGCTGGGCCTGGGCCTGTGGGCCCGGTTGCGGACCCGGCTGGGGCTCCCCCAGCCCCACTCGGATCGGCCCCAGCTGATCTGCAAGCCCTCGGCCCTGGCGCGCTTTCTCCTGCGCCACTGCGGCGCCCTGGCGTGGCCCACGCTGACCCCCTGGCCCTGGGGCGACCCTCACGTCCAGACGCTGCACAGCTTGGCCTGGCCAGCAGGGGGCGCCGCAGGCAGGGTGGACTTCGCCCGAGAGCACCTGGAGCTGCGGGACGGCGGCATCGTGGCTCTGGACTGGGCAGTGGCGGCGGCGCCAGGGGGCAGCAGCAGCAGCAGCAGAAGCAGAGCCCCGCCCGCCCCGGCCTGTCCCCCCATCCTCATCGTCATCCCCAACTCCTGGGGCAGGCGCACCCTCCACCTGCAAATGCTGTGCAGGCTGGCCCTGGCTCAGGGCTTCTACCCCGTGGTCTTCAACCGCAGGGGGCAGGGGGGCTGCCCCTTGGTCACCCCGGCGCTGCAGCCATTCGGGGAGCCCTCTGACCTGATGGAGGCCGTGTCCTACATCCGCTGCCGGCACCCGTCCTCGTCTCTGCTGGCCGTGAGCGAGGGCTCGGGCTCGGGGCTCCTGCTGTCCTACCTGGGGGAGTGCGGCTCCTCCTCCTACCTCACCGCCGCGGCCTGCCTGTCGCCCATCTTCCTGGGGCAGCAGTGGTTCGAGACGCCCCTCCCGGCCCCCTACAGACTGGGCCTGCTGCTGTACCAGAAGCTGCAGATCAGCAGGTAAGAGCAGAGCCCGGATCGACAGCACCTCTGCTAGTTTAATAAGACAGACCTATTCTGAGTTACTAGATATTCTTGTTTTCCACACTTTGTAAATTTTGTAGAACATTTAGCTCTACGGCAGCAGGGCGTTGTGGGTCTTGGGCTCGATTCAGACTTGGGCACCTTTTGTTTGGAGTCTGCATGTTCTCCCCACGTCTGCATGGGATTCCTCCCTCCTCCCCCAGACACAGAGGCTGTTAATTATTGTCTCCGAAGTGCCCCCTTGTGGGGTGATGGGCTGTCCCGTGCAGGGTGCAGTCCCGCCTCGTGCCCCATGCCTGCTGGCTTGGCCTCTACAGCAGGCAGGGTGAAGCAGTGGTGGACGATGGGCGGCTGTGTGGCCCAGCCTTGCAAGATTGGTCAGGAAAGGTACCCTCCTTCTTCACCAGTGACTGAAAAAGGAGCCACCGTCACACACGTGGAGCAGCAGCGCTGCACTGCCCTGGAGCAGCCTAGATCTCTCCAAGCGCAGTTGAACCTGGGGTAGGGTCAGCCGGCAGGTACCGTTTTTTTAAGGCGAGATAATTCTCCTTTACACACACGCCGTGATCCGTAACAGTCGACTCATTTACCATTTTCCACGTTCGTTTTTACAATAACTCGCTCAGTTTACATGCCCACCCGGTCAGGAATCTGCCGTTTGTTCAAGCGCACTGGGTCCAGGAGTACAGGCCGTGCGTTTCCCTGCCTGGGCCCGCAGTGGTGCCCTTGCAGACGCTTCCTGGAGCCCAGCTGAGCGGTTTCTCTCCCCCTCAGGTACGGCACCGCCCTCAGCGCGGTGATGGATGTGCAGCGGCTGCTGCGCTGCTCATCGCTGCGGGAGTTTGAGGAGATCCAGTTCTGCTCGGGGGGCACCGGGGAAAAGGGAAAGCCCCCCTCTCCGGACTGGGAGGCGTACTGGGAACGGAACGAGCCGCTGCGGGACGTGGATGAGGTGGCCGTGCCAGTGCTGTGTCTGTGCAGCTGGGACGACCCCGTCAGGGGAGACCCCCATACCTCCCTGCCCCTTGACCTCTTCCAGACCAGCCCCTACTTCCTGTTGGCGCTGACGGGGCGCGGCGGGCACTGCGGCCTAAGGGGCGGGCGGGAAGGCAGCGCGTGCTGGAGCCACTCCGCCGTGCTGGAGTACTTCCGGGTCGTGGGCGAGTTCCTGCAGGGCGAGGAGAGGGGACGAGACGCAGGCCAGCTGCCGCGCCACAGGACCAGCACGCTGTGGACACGGCGCCGCAGGGGAACCCTGCTGAGGAGAGACAGACACTCCCCCGCGGCCAGCGCTCAGCTCCCCGAGGAGCTGTTCCAGTGGCAGCGCTCCTACACGCGCTGACCCGGGGCAGGGGGCTCCCCGCCGCGGTACCACCAGGATCTGTCCAGGACCGCCGCGAAGACAACAGCCAGACGACGCAGGACCTGGAAATGGCTGGCGGCCGATACAGGCTCCAGGACGTGACGAGCTGTGCCAGCTGAAACACGGACAGAGGTCAAGCCTCCTCCTGGGTGTTTTTTGCTGTGCTGAGGAAGAAAAAAAAATGGAGACAAGCAGCTTTCCCTAACTATTGATTCCTTATTTACATTTCAAAAAAGAACCCTGGGACTGATCCCTAGCTCCCCGTTTGTTTAAACAGTACATTAATACATCACTCATTGCTCTTCCGTCAGGGCAGCGACATTGGAACCCCAGGCTTTCAGAACTGCTCTTTCCTATACAAAACAAACCGGAATCCCAAACTGGGCCAAGAAGAAAAAGGTGATTTACTGCACCAGTGTGAAGGTGGAGACCTCAGGGCTGTACTGAGGGGGTTAGACGAGCTGCTTCTACACTGGCAGGCTGTACAGCCCTGGTACCCATTGCCCAGAGACAACAAACAGGAGACCTTTAACATTGTGCTGTTAAAATATTGGTGAGGTCAAATCGAGAATATTTTATGGCTCTTTTAGTTTGGCCTGCATCAGTTCTTATAAAATATGTAACAGCACAATGAGCAGCCAAGCGCAGGACATCTCAAATCTCTCTTCATGGTCCTTCAAGGTTTCCCCGATGGTTGTTACCACTGGATTAAAGCAGAGATCAAAGTCACGTCAGTGTGCATCACTTAGTCATGTCACCAACAATTGAAACCACAAGTGAGGAGCTTGAGATGAGTCAGCTGTGTTCAAACGAAGGAGCGTGACACCAGAGCAGCAGGCTGGGGGAAGTATACACTCACATCGAGGCCCACAGACTACACACAGGCCCTGCTGGAGCTGTCTGCTCACTCCCCAGAACATCTCAAGCAGCCTCTCCAGGCCAGGAAAACATCAGGCAGAGACATTTGTACTAAAATTACTTTATTACAGTTGATTCTTTGTCCAGTATCCTCCGTGAATACGAAGGAGTAATTACAAACAAAATATTACATGACCCTAAAGTTGTTGTTTTTTCCTCTGTCGCTTTAATTCACTTATTTTATTTTTGTAATCCTCTTTCCGACATTCAGTAACAGATTCACAATCTATACATTTAATACAGGTTATAATATGGGCTGTAATGTTATGTTGAACCAGAAAAAAAAAATAAATGGCAGAATACTGACAAATACACTGTACAGAACTAAATTCCCCTGCCCCCCTTTCTGCCCAAAAAGCACTCCCCCCCAACACCCCCCCTCCATTGGCGGAAAAGGTAGGTAAGGGTTCAAGAGCAGCACCACAGACAGGAACCACAGCAGGGGCGTTTGGCCAATCAGTAGGCAGGATTTCACTCTACAATACTAGGATACAGTCTAATTGAAAATATCCTGGCGTTCCTGACTCGGAAACGTCTAGTGTTTCAGCTGCTGAAGGAAGAGGCCCTGATGGCTCCAACTGGCCCAGTGTCAGACTGAAGGGAAGGCAGTGCTAACATCATACACTTCACTGAGCTGCTTTCAGGCCTGTCAGCTTTGATTAGGAAAGTGACTCTTGGAAACACTGGCCACCTCATTATTTCATCCAACAAAAATGATAGGATGCAACAGCATCAATCAAAGCAGAGGTCTGATACTCGGAGTGCCTTGCCTTTCGCCAGACTAACACCGTCTGCCTTGCACTGCAGAGCCTATTCAGAACCTGCATTAACCTCAATCAGCCTAGGAATGGAGTCGTATCCACATAATGGCGCTAAATTGTTACCATCAGTAGAATGCACTTTTCTTAAAAAGGTTGTTTTTAAGTGCTTGGCTCTTGAGCGGCTACATATTTATATATAGAAACCATTGACTCAGTGGATTGTAGAGACAGCTACCGTTAAAAATCAAATTTCTAATTTTACTAAATAATTGTAGTCATTTTAAAACCTTTGGGCACAAACTAATCACCCCCCCCCCCCCACATGCAGAACGGAAGCATTTAATTTGCTATTAAATAGAGCTGCCCTCTGCCACTCTACAGGGATAGTCCAATAGCCCTGTGCTCTTAGTCTAGGGAAGGCTGCAAATATTAACCTGTCTCAGTCTCCTCTGTGCTTCCAGATGCACTAGATACATTTCTCCATTTGTTAAGAATTCCCAGCTAGTTTTTTGTTGTTGTGATTATCATAACTATGATTACAAACCAGAATTTGGACAGGTTTTATCAAAGGCAATGAGTCCACTGCTATGGCGAGTGGGGCTCAGGAGTCTTGACTGTAAAGATGGAGCCTGGGCAGCAGTGAACTGCCCATTTAACCTGCAGTTATGCCGTTTTGGGGGGGAAAGCAGGAGAACATTCAGATCCCCATTTATTCAACTTGACCGCCTACAGTATAGTACAGCACTTCTAATCCAGAGATTAAAAAACTGGTTTAACGTTAGGAGATGCCTCATGCACTGCTGGTTTCAAACATCTTTTTAAAAAGAGTAGTACAGTTTAAATATCTCATTACAGTATACAAAAGTGATGTTTTAGATAAAAGCACAGGAAGCTCCAAACAGCAATAAATTATTTCTTGCACATCCTGGCTTTAAATGAAAATAAAACAGCGTTTAAAAAAAACATATCTGGTTTCTGATTGGTCAAACCCCCTTACCTTTGAACTGTGAACTTTGTGGGCTGCCCCCGATGCCACCACCTCTCTGTGGAGGAAGGGAGGCGTTTTCTCTGAAGGAAGAGAAGAGGAGGAGGTGGGGAGCACTTAAGCATCAACCAGAAGAGGCAGTTTTTCATTCGACTGGCAAATCTACTGCCTTTCCAACACCCCACTCCCTTCAATAGGGAAATCCTTTTCTTCCCTAGTTTGTGGCGGACAGTGGCTACAACAGATTCTTGGCCAAAATGCGCAGTGATGATGATTCTGGTGGAAAAAAAACAATCCTGAGAGATGAGAGCAGTGCGGCAGAGCCACACTGCTGTCGAGCAAGACTGACAAGAGTCGAAAGGGAAAAACGTTCTGAATAACATCATGAGGCCCGCAGAGGCAGAGAGCAAGAGGAGAGACAGCGGCGCGAGGGAGTGAGAAAGCGGTGAACAGGTGGCAGATCGGCAAAGTGAACAGGCTGGTGGATACAGAGCCAGCCAGCTGGGTTAGTCTCTCTGTGGGAAACATCTCTCTCCCTGTACAGACTACATCATATACAACAATAAGATTCTTTTTTTGTGTTTCTTTTTTTTCTTTTAAATATTAATGTTAGAAACCAAGTATTTTTCTCTTTTGTTTAATGTCTTCACAATACAAGCAGTTAATTTCAATTTTTAATTTTCTTTTAATTCTAAATATACAATATAAACATTTCCTATACACCCCACCCATACTGTCTGTAACGTTATATATCAACATCTTTTTCCCCACATTAAAGATTTGAGAATATTCTTCTCCCTAAACTGCATTTTAACTTAGCTGTAACTCAAGTGTCCTCGCGGTGTCTCTAGACGCAGCCTGAGGCGTTGGGGTATGGGAGGGCTGGGGAGATGGGGGGGGGGGAGACACTGCAGGGACATTGCAGGGGCAACACCAGCAACACCCACCCACCCAGGAGAAACGCTGCGCGGCTGAGCCCTGCCAGGGCCCTGGGGGAGAGAGGAGGTGTCAGTGGAGGGGGTGTATGAAACCACTGCCCAGAAAGATCAAGAAGGTGTTCAGTCCCAGCCTTGAAGGCCACTCGGGTCACCTGGTTTCTATTCCAGCGGAGCCACTGAACCTGCAGGCCAGCTCTCTTACACGATTCAAAGACCCAAGACCTGGACATGAGGCCTGACTGAGCAGGCCCCTAGCTCAGTTAAGGGCTCAGTCGGGTAACAGAGAGCTGAACTGGCAGGAGAGTTCAAGAGAGGACCGAGGAGCACTTGGGCAGAGCACACCTGCTGAACGAAACCACTGCCGGCTACTGCTGCTCACCACACCCGCCGCCTGCGGCCCACAGCCCCGAGCTCCAGCTGCGGGCCCAGGCTAGCACTGCCTGCAATAGCACACAGCCCCGAGCTCCAGCTGCAGGCCCAGGCTAGCACTGCCTGCAATAGCACACAGCCCCGAGCTCCAGCTGCGGGCCCAGGCTAGCACTGCCTGCAATAGCACACAGCCCCGAGCTCCAGCTGCGGGCCCAGGCTAGCACTGCCTGCACACAGCACACAGCGACAGGCTTCTGACTTGAAATAAGAAAAATCACAGTATCTAATGCCTTTCATGCACACTATTATTGCTGATCGACACAGACGCTTAAAACGTCTCACATGCATGTACAATACTGTGCACGGGGCCGGGTTATTACTGGTCTAAATTCTTCCAACAATCTGATCATCCAGACCAGACGCAGCAAGATGGAAGCTGGTGCTGAAAGTGCCCGAATACTGAGTCCCAGTGTGCATTTGACTGGGGTCTACAGGATTTTACCCACAACCAAAAACAAAGAGGCACCCAACAAAAACAAAAAAACATATGGAAAGCTGTAAAAGACATTTGGTATAGAATTCCTGCATCTAGTTTGACAATTTGGTTTTAATGTTTCAACATTATGCATTACAAAAACAAGAACACAAAAGTAATTTTAAACAAGTTAAAATTTCACCAAAATAATCCAAACATTGGCACAGTACTGTACATAGGACAACGGAAGGTTTTGCATTGATATACACTTCTGACATTTTTTTTGGCATCGGTAAAGGGATAATAAAACTAATTTTATTTCTCAATTTTCCTAAAACCATGCATTTTTTGGCTTATTGCATGAAACCACCATATATTCCTACTCTGGAACTGCTTATTTTCAAGAGAAAGCTTTAGCTTTTCTGTTACCCTCTAAGCCCTAGGAAGAAGTCCGGAAAATGTTTTTCCGAGCACATATTTATGGATACAGACGCTGCAGCCTGCAGTTTCGAAAATCCCAGTGCATTTCGTCTTTCGCTATAGCACTTTTAAAACCTCCCTTAAATTCACACATTGGTTAAAAACTGTTCAAAACAGCTTGTCTGGGCTTGTCAAGAACAAACAAATTTGGAGCTGTAAAGACAGAAAAGCTGTACAGCAGTGGTCAGTTCATACGGGGTCAAACCTGCTCACATGACCAATTATATTCTGTAAAGTGACAAATTAAAAATCATATAAACCCACAAAAGGAATCACACTCAAGTACCCAGGACATTCCCTTCCTGCTTCAAGCCCAGTGCAGTCGACAGTACCGTGCTTTCCAAGAAACGCAGCACAGCTCACTGTTCTCTCTCCATTAGCTACTGAGAAGTCAAACCAGCCAACAGTTGAATGTCGAGTAAACCAGCAGTAACATACCGGTGAGACTGAGAAAAGTCTGACTGGTCTGTTGAATAATGCTACAGTATCTACAATCCAGACAGCTTATTCTTCCTTTTGAATTCTTGCACTTACACATACTGAAGCAGCAAGGTATCTTTACTGACACACTGAAGCAGCGGGGCATTTTCACTGACACAGGGCTTCTAATGGCACACTTACGGTCTCCAAAATTTCCTGCCACTCCTTTTTATCCTTCTATACAACTAAAACCTGCTTTTACCAAACAATCACCTCCACATAAACTTCCACCACCTAGCACCAGTATGCAAAATCGTCTCCTCGAAAAAACAACCGTCTCTAAATTTCAAGGTAACTTTTAAAATATTTTCTCAGATACAAATTCAGTCATGTCATCCTCAATGAGATACCCAATTCTAATGCTATGACCTGTACAAACCCTGCCCAAACACTACATTCATCCTGTGCTAATCTGTCCTCTCTCCAAGCCCATCCCCTGCCAATATCTGGCTGCTGTCATCGGGCTTGTTTAATATAATCTTGGCATCCTGTAATCGTTATACTGTCTAAAGTGCTTCAGTCTGGCCATAGCCCATCAAGGCACTGTATTATGCTGTCAATAACATGCTTTAAGTCATTCTTTTATCTGTGAGCATCATTCCTGAGGATTTTAACAAGCAACAAGGCAAAGATGTGATGTACAGGTGACCTCCATAACTTCCAGAAACTGCCTTGTTAGCCCAATGGCTACTGTTCTTCAATACTCACATCAAATATCACAGGAACTGGCTGCCAGTTGCTTCAAGCACACTATATTGCTCAGCAGTCTATAGGTAATGAGTCGGATGAGTCCATGCAGAGTTAATGTCAAGTTATATTCGATCAACTTCTAATGGCACTGTCTTCAAGGCTTCAAAGTCACAAAGTGTCAAAGCAATGGTTACCCTTTCTGTGTACCTACATAACCTATAAAACAGCAGATTCTGGTGGCAAGCGACAAAGTGCAGCCAACTGCAATATTTTATTATATCCTATGGAAAAGTACTGGGTTAATGCTGAACGAATCGCTGCTCAGTTCAATTCTTCCCTGTTATACCAACTTGTATTTGAAGCCCTGGTGTGATCTGACTACTGTACTGCCCCACCTCTGTGGCCTCATCCTTCATGGCTCAGCCAGCTCATCTTAGTGTTTTTGGCAGAAGGATTTTGGCACGTTGCTAGAGAGAATCCTGCTAGATGTCCTTCTGCTCTTGATCTGGTGGCTAGGCTGCACGGTGTTGCAGCAAACTGGAAAGAACACAGTGCAACGGTTCCCTCTCAAAGTGCTTGACAGTGACAGCTGGCAGAGGCCGGAGTTAAAGATGTAATTCACTTTATGGTACTTTCATTCCTGGCCTAGAACAGAGGAAGCCCAACTGGCGCTGCAAAGTATGCTTCGACCTTTTCCATTCTTGCAAGAAAATGTCCGTAGTGTTCTAGCTATAAATTAAGACTTCTCAAAGGACTTTAAGGTGGCAGAATTGGGCAAAACCCACAGTCCCACCCGGGAGAGTCAGCACATCTCCGGGCTGCAGACCAGCAGAGCTGGAGCAGTGAGAATTTATTTTTAAACCTCCAAAGAATCTTTCACTATGGCACAGGAATGAGCAGGCTTTGGCCGTGTTTGGACTAGACTTGGAAAAAGGGAAGTAATTAGGGCGTCGTCCTGTATGAATACTGTTGAGCGAGCACCTCACACACTGCCTTTCTGCACATTTACTAGCACCTGGAGAGAACAGAAGCAGGAAAACCCCAACGTCAAAAATAAATTATAGGATTTAACTAACTTTTTTCCCCTCAAAGTTTAAGCTTTTTCCACTCAGTATCTAAAAATAATAATTAAAAATAAGCAGAAATGAACAGCTTTTGCTCTGCATTATCAATAATCTCTTTAAGAAATGACATTCTGAAGAGGAATTGGCTCAGGTAATCCAGGTCAGAAATGATCAAATGTGTCAGTGACAATCTGACACTCCACACATGTACAAATGTGAAGCTTTAGTGCTTTTATTTACAATTCTAAAAACTTTACTGCACCTAGTGTTCATATAGAGTATTCTTGTATAAAGCACATCTCAGCCTTTCACTGTAAATTTCGCACATTCAGTCCTGTGCACCCAAATATGGCATAAAAGTTGCAAGTTTGACGTATCTAAAGAAATAACCCTAATATACTGAGAAAAAAAAACAGCAGCTAAAACCATTTCACATTCTCACAGCTGCCACTTAAAGTGCTGCCCGGCCTGAGCAGCTCCTCAATGCCAGAGCCACACTGAGGCAGCTCTTGCTCCAGCCTGCAGCCGGGTGAGACTGCCTGGCTCAGAGAGGTGCAGCTGCTTGCCCAAGAACAGCAGGCTGCAGCAGTGAGACTGAGGTGCTATGACAGTCTCCATCACAGCTGTTCAGAACTTTCTGCAATTGGCATATTGTGTTGTGACTTGACACTTGAATTAGCTTTGATTGAAACTCAACCGTCTGATTGGCTATGTAGTGTATGGCGTAGGACCTTTTAATGCTTTAATAAAATTACTCTGCACTATGCATTGACAGCACTCATCTGTGCTGTCTAAGATGTTGCACTGCATAGCAGGTTTGAGCAGAAATGATTATGTCATGTCATAATTTAATATTTCAAATCGTTTACTGGAAACAAAGCCTGTTTCTAATTGTGTTTTGGCTCTGCTCATGTTGCAGAGCTGCTTTAAACCAGTAACATCATCTCAAGAGAATCTGACAGGTTTCTAGCCAGTGTCTCTATAATCTATAACGTATCAAGTTGAGAAGTGGCCAATCTGAACATTGGCTCAGATGTTTCAATTCACGTTTTCTAATTGCAATGAAATCAGAAAAAATACAATAATGATAAAAAAAATAAGCAGTGGGCAATTCTGATCTCCATAAAACTTTTTGCCAGCGAAGATCCCTGAGCCCCTGCTGTTGACAGCTCAGCACAGGATTGCTCTTTTAAATACCAGTACACACTAGGATGCCATCAGTTTTCAATATTAACTGCTACCACCACATGGACAAACTGGCATGACTGTCTCTTCTAGGCACAGATGCCAGGTTCTCAAATCGCCCAGTAAATAGCTTTAATCTGGACCAGCTACCCACTCGGACCCCCTGCCAACTTTCCAAAGCAGACGGGCAAGATTTGCAGGCACCCTGCTCCAGTCCTCTGGATAACAACTCACTGGTTAGCCTGAAAACAGTAAACACATATTCTTCAGACGCAATCTGCTGATAGATGGTTACAAGGTTTTGTGGTCTTAAACTATTTGGGCAGTCCTTACATAAAGACACCCAATTGTTTTTCTAAGGTCTAATGAGATGTGCACTTAAAAAAAAAAAGAATTAAATTGCCCTGTACTTACAGGACTGGAGCGGTTTTCCAGCAGCTCTTCTCCAGGGGTATCAAGCTCATTCACATGGTGGGCAACACCCCTCTCTGCCTTTGCTTGATGAACAGGACACCTACTTTAATCCAGGCCTCACTAACCATTACAAGCACTGCACCCTGAATGAAGCACAACCCTAACTGTCAAAGACCCTGAAAAAAGGCGATGATCCAACAACAGCGCCTGCACACACAGCTGCTCCCTGTCACGTTGTCTCCATTATACTGCTGGCATACGGAAGGAGGAGGGAGTGTAGATCCATCGGTCTGCTGAAGGTCTTGAGATACAACGGGAACCAGAAGGGGCTTTAGCCCTGCTACTTGGTCACTGCACACTGACAGCACTGCACAACCTCCGAAAAACCGCTAGAAACACCCGCGTGCGGCTCTGCAGGTGGCCATCAGCTCTGCCCCTGGATGACCGTTGCCAGCTGGATCTCAGCTTCCCAAAAGAAATTCTGAACAGGCTCTGTCAACCATACTGTCCTCTCTTGTACTAGAGCAGAACCTGAGACTTCATAAGCATGGAGCACATATAGTAGATGTATAGAGACCTTCACCTCCGGCAGTGGTTTCTGTGTGACATTAGTGTAAGCATGGGCAGTGGCTTCTTATACATATAAACAAAATGCATGTGTATAATATACACACAGAAACAAAATGATTCAGCAACAATTCACCACAGGAGAGAAAAATAAGAAATTTCTATCAGACTATATATGCTGATCAAAAAAATCAAGAAGGAGCGTAAACATCTTTAAAAATCCCCTTGGCCAACGCAACAGCCCCACCAGCTGGTTATAAAGTGCTACCTTGGAGGGCTGAGTGGAGCTCACAATGCAGAATCGATAAAATTTTGTTCCACTGATATAGTGCATTGTTTGCAATCATCCCATATATCTGTGTATATATATATACACACACACACATCAAACAAAATGATATTAGCCTGTTTAAATTGGTCTATAGATAGGTCTATTGCTCAAAAATACAGAACAATCATACTTTCTCTTTGTGGTGTGAGCAATGTGTATCCATCACAATGTGTCTGTATGTAAGCATACAGCAAGATGATGGAAGAGAAAGAGGAACAGAAGGAGAGAGAATGCTGAGGTCCTCATCCCCTCTGTCCCACCTGTGCCCCGTGGTCTCCCCCCGACCCTGCAGCAGGACCCTACCCTCTTGGCATGGTGTCGCCTGGAGCGTGGGGGCGCTCTATGTGTAGGACAGATGCGACCCATTGGATATCTGCGAGGCGATGCTGGTGCTCCTGCTCATACCCTGCTCAGTGCGCCCCCCGGAGGCCGTCCGCCGCAGCGCCTGGGGGCTGTTTCGCACTCCCATGCCCCCCCCGCTCCTCGGCACAGCCCCCAGGGGCCCAGAGGAAGGGTGCCCCCAAGGCTGAGGGCCCCCTCCTTGCATGGCGTGGCCCCATGCCTGCGGGGGACCCCCCACCTGCCCAGACCCCGAGTGGTGGTGATGGTGGTGATGGCCGTGATGCCCCCCTGAGCCCCAGTGTGGCCCCTGGGAGCCGGCCTGATGGTGGGACCAGCTGCTGGGGGCCCCAGGAAAGCTGTGGCTGAAGGCCTCAGGGGACAGGTTGGACAGCACCATGTTGCTGAAGCCCAGGCGCATGCTCTCTGAGTCGAAGGCCTCGATCTCCCGGGCCTGGCGCTCCAGCAGGCTGCGTATCCGCTCCGAGCGCTCGTTCTGCAGGGCCAGCATCTCCTCCTCGATCTGCGGGAGAGGGCAAGGCGCAGGACGATGAGCCACAAACTTGATTCCTAGTTACCCGTTCTAGATAAGCGCTTTACCGGCTTGTTCTTAATGTGACAGAGGTGGAGAGAGAAACTGTGTTTAACACTACTAAGAGCGCTGAAGAATCCTCCTTTTCCACAGCATTTGCAAACCCGAGTTTAGAATTAAACCGCTACCACCCCCTGCTGGCAGAGAAGGGACGCCCACCTTCTGCTCCAAGAGGGCGCGGCGCAGCGACACTCTCTGCTCCAGCTCCTTTCGCTCACGCTCATGCTGGGCATCGGTCTGCATCTTGATCTTGCTCTGGTAGGCATTGAGCAGCTCCAGCTCCTGCTGCAGCTGCATCTTCAGCACCTGACACTCCGCCTCCTGAGCCTCATCCAGACGCAGCTACGCAGAGAAGAGGAGGAGTCAGGACAACTCCTAACACACACCATCACATGCCAGCCTGTGCCAGGAACCACAGTATATCCAAACCTCACTCTCCACAGAGAGTTAAAAGCTTGCGTAGGAAGTACCTTGCTGTGGGCATACTCTTCTCCCCCTCTCTCTCTACAGGTACACAACCAGCATTCCAGCTGCTGTCTACTCACTGAGCTCTGCATCAACGGGCTGAAATGTTTCTACCTATATGGGGTCACAGCCTCCTCTATTCCCATCTGCTCCCTCCAATCCATCACAGTCCGGCTCTACCTGTTACTCACTGCCTTGGACCCCAAAGTAATTCCCTTCTTCTCTGTCCCCTTCAGCTTTCCTTCCCTTTGCTTTTTCTCTCACTCTATCCCTTCATTCTCTAGTGCCATACCTCCCCCCTTCCCTCTGCCCCCCTCTGTTTCTTCCATCCTTGTTTTCCCTAGCTCCTGCGGGGTCCCCTGCCTCGCTCTGTCACTCACGGCCTGCGTGGAGAGCATTTCATTGATGCTGTGGTCATACTGCTCAGCCAGGATGGCCAGCTTGCGGGTCTGCTCCTCCTTCAGCCTCTTGAGCACCGCCTTGTGGTCACTCTTGGGCGTTGTCTCCAGTAGGTGGTTCCTGAGTGCCTTGTACTGCCGGGTCTGGATCTTACAGGTGTCCTGGAACTGCTTCTTAATCTGCAGCTCCTTAGACTGACATGCACAAAGAGACAGGGCTGGTCAATATACTTCAAACAATTCAAAAAGGAAATGAGAAGAGTGGACATACATGCTGAAGTAAATTGTATTCTAAGATCTTTGCTCCCTTCAAGAAAACTGCAGTGTGATCTTCGAATGGAAAGCATTGTATGAGTTAATGTTGACACTTTTTGACACAATACATGTTCTCGCCTGGAAAAATGGCTTGATTTTTCCACAAAAACATAATACCCCAATCACATATAAAGTCTTTGTATATACCAACTTGTAACGCACTATCACATCTATTTTCTAATATACTATAAGAAAACAGTTAGATTACAGCTGAAATGAAGAAATATACAATATGGCAGAGAAAAAACAACTTCTAAACTACACAGATGGTACATCGGGTGGAAGAAGAAATGGGATGTCCTAGAAATCATGACTTGGCTGGCATGTCCTGGCATGTCAGAGTTACTGAACTCATTCAGCCAAAGACTGAAAACAGATGCGGAATTAACAGAAGCCCAAATCATCTCAACACTCAGGACATGCAAAGTGGATGGACAAAGGAGAAGGGATTCATGACAGAAATTGTTTATCAGTCTTTTAATAAAGGATTTTAATTTTAATAAACAATTAAAAGACCACCGGGGGGGAGGGCAGGTCGATGGCTCTGTGGCTAAGGGTCTGCACCTGTGGCTGGAAGGTTGCCGGTTTGTATCCCGCAGCCGGCAGAGGAATCCTACTCCGTTGGGCCCCTGAGCAAGGCCCTTCACCCCAACTGCTCCAGGGGAGCTGTATAAATGGCTGACCCTGCGCTCTGACCCCCAGCTTCTCTCCATGTCTGTGTGTCTCATGGAGAGCAAGCTGGGGTATGCGAAAAGACAAATTCCTAATAAAAGAAATTGTATATGGCCAAGAAAGTGATCTTATGTTAATTCATGATGCATAATCGCATCCAATACTGAGATTTGTAGGGTAAGTCATCAGGGATAAAGGGGAAAAAAAATGAAGAATGAAAGCGGCAATGGCGAAGCGGCGCTCCTCCTGTACCTTGAGGCTCTTGGGCTGCTGGCGGACCTCCATGACGTGTTTCCTGCGCAGCTCCCGCTCCCGGCGCTTGTTGTACTCCAGCTGGTTGGTGAGCTCGGTCTGGTGCTGCAGCCGGATCAGCTCGCAGCGCATCTTCTGGATGGTGTTCAGGTGCCGGAACTCCAGCTCCTGCATGGACTCGTGGTGCCTCAACAGCATGGCGTGCTCCAGGTCCTTCTGGGTCTGCCGCTTGTTCAGCTCCTGAGGGGCAGAGAGGGGGCAGCACTGAGAGAGGGGTGCGGACGAGGGAGCGAGCGAGCGATAGAGGGCGAGCCACGTTCCGCTGCCTGAGCGGCAGGGAGAGAGAAACGTGAAAGCCGTGCAAAAGGAAATCTGTGCAGAAGAAAGGCCGTGAGAGGAAAGTAAAAACCAGGGAGTCTCTAGGTAGGGTGAGGACTGTCAAAGTCAGTGAGAACGAGAGGAAAGAAGAGGGAAGAGAGAGGCGGAGGCACAGGTGCCCCCAGCGGCCCAGCGCCTCGTCCTCACCTCTCGCACCAGATCCTGCTCCACATTGTGCCGCGCGATAAGGATCCGTCGCTTGAATCGCCGGCACTCCAGCTCCAGGTACTGCCGCTGGCGCCGAAGGAGGTTGGCCTCCTCCTCGGCTTGGAAGTGCTGGAAGTTCTCCTTCTGCTTCGACAGCCACTCCTGCTTCTCTTTCTTAGGGGTCGACTGGTTCTCATTCAACTCCTGCAACCACAGCCAGACAGTGTCACAGAGGAGCAGGTTCTCTCGTTTCCTACGAGCATTTGAAGCTAAAAGCAGTCATTTCTCAGCCAGTCTAAAGCTCTACTTAATGCTCACAAAGCTGGAAAAAAACATTAAAATGATATTGTACATTTGATCATTGTATCACAGATTTGATCAAATTAGAGATGATCATTAGTTAGAGTTAACACTACAGTGCTGGGTGTCTCATTTTGTGTTGCTGCTGAGATCAATATAAAGCTACAATACCTTGTGTACAATGTAGTACCAGGTGCTGGACATTACAGGATGCCTATAAAGATATCTATTTAAGAGTAAAAACTACTTCCTATGGCTCAACAAAAAGTAGTACTTCTACAAATGAGCCCACTCCCACAGTGACAGCTCAGTAACGTTACTGGTGTTCACCACAAGGTGTGCAGTGCATTAGCAAGTTTCAAAATCATAAGCACAGCTGCCCATGCCTCTAAGGACTTCTGTGATTATTAAAGTCAATTAACACAGAGCTCATGAATCCTTGAACAATGGTTAAACTGGCATGCAGAGAAGATATTTCCACCCCAAACAAATTACAATGCAATGAAGCCTAGCAATGGTCTGTTTGCTGCTCTTTGACATGGGAAGTGCACCTGTACCTCTTTGAGCTGCTCTTTGCGCAGTTTGTATTCCCGTTTCTGCGACTCCAAGAAGCTGCTGAGCTCTTTCTTCTGTTGGCCCTGGATGTGCTGCTGGAACTTCTTTTCATCGTTGGCAAAGGTCTTTGCCTAGAGAGAACACAGACAATCATCACCACACACTGTCCTACAGACGGGAGTACAGGGAGGTGCATTAATATACTCAGGGCACCACACAGGGGGCCAGTGGAGAAAGACACTGGATACCGCTGACTACAGGTCCTTTTTCTGAACTACACCACACACTATAAATGGTGGGGCACAGTGCGCTGCATGTTCACACAAGTGAGGAAACAGTACAGCAGTTTTGAGGAAACCTGCGAGGAAGTGGACTGTGTGGTTCATCGTGAAGTGCATATGGAAAGCACAGCAATACTGCTCCAGAAATCCTGTTCATACAACACCATTCAGGTAACAAGTACTTAGACACGCCAGCACTGGCATCATGTTTTAAACTGATCACTTACAGCCCAAATCATGGGTTCAGAAAAACCTGAACTCTGCTTCAAACCTGTACGGTAACACTATGCAATGTGGTGATTTACAGCTCTTGGCTCCTGGCTGAAACTGAATAGTGAAGTGGCAGACTATGCTGCTCATCCTGCAGCAAGCTGTACAAGAACAGCAGCACCGGATGACAGTATGAAAGAGAGAGTAAGAGGAGATACTGTACATCCTTCTCCATGGCGGCTTGGTGCTTCTTCACCAGCTTCTCCATCTCGGCGGCGAAGTTGTTGCGCTGGGTCTCCAGCTCCTTGTCCAGCCGCAGCCGGTGCTCGTCCATCTCGGCCTTCAGCTTGTTCTCCAGCGCCATCAGGTGCTTCTGGTGCTGCCGCCGCATGCGCTTGTACCCGGACATCTGCTCCCGCAGCTCCGAGTCCTGCTCGTGCTCCTGGATCTGCCGGGTCACCTGCGCAGGGGAGGGAGCGAGAGCAGCATTGCGGGGAGGCCGAGTGCAGAGGAACGCAAGGGGAGAGAGAGAGACAGCGGAGTGAGGCGGCGAGACGGAGCGAGGACCATGAAAGACAGGGAGAGGAAGAAGTGAGAAAGAGGGAGGGAGAGTACAAGGGATGTGTGAGGAAGAGAGAGCAGTGTCAGACAGAGGGGGGGAGAGAGAGAGAGACTCACCAGAGAGGCAGTGCGGATGGTGGCAAAATGCTCTCGGTTGCGGTACTGGGATTTGTGCCGTGGGGTCTGTGCCGGGGGGGACTGCGGCTCTGAGGGCCTGCTGTGGGGATCGGGGTCGTCATGGTAACTCTCCTCCTCCTGTGACAACAGACAGCCGTTGTGTCCTCAAACCATCGCCTGTGTCAGGTTCCACTCCTTCCCTGCAGCTTGCGGCATTTTAACCAACACGTGCAAGCCACGTTTTTTTGCACATTGAGAAAATTCCAAAATATGGAGTCATTTAGAAACTTAGCATAAGCATAGGAACTTTGTGCGGCCATGCCTACATTTGCAGAATGTCAAGCCCCTGCGCTCTGCAAGGTGGGCTTCTCAGAGCCTCTGCTCTCCCAGGGTAAGTGTATGGGTCTGTGGGGTCTCCTTTTAACTTAGAGAGGATGCACAGCGAAGTCTACCTGCACACTTGGGAGTCTGGCCTTTGTTAGTGTTGGACTGTGTAACCCGTGTCAAGGTTGCAGAATATAAACAAACGTGGATTTGACACTTCCAGCCTACTTGTCTGCCTTCTGTATAACTACACGCCTGTCCATCGCCGAGCGCCGGCCCAGGCTTAGCAAGCTCACCGGTTTGAGGTGGATGACGGAGCTGTTGGACATCACAGTGTGGTCACCCTCCATCATGTCCAGCTCACTCTTGTCGTCAGCCGCATCTGGGAGGCTGTTCACGCTGCTGCTCTGGCTGCTGGCGCTGATGGACATGCTGGGAATGGACTGGTTACTGCCCACACTGTTGACCGTGCCCGTCCGGCCCACACCGTGCTCGGGCTCCTGGGGACAGAGAGTCACAGGAAGTATAATGAGCAAAATTATCAAGCATGTTAAGTAAACCTAATGAAAGAAACAAACAGCTGGTCTTTCCCACTGCGTATATAGATGTACAGCGTATTGCATCACCAGACTGGCATGTATCAGTCACGAAGCCATGAAGAACGCTGGAGCGGCCCGTGCTACAGGACAACGAGGAAGAGCGAGCGAGCGGGTCTAACCTCCTCCTCGTCGGGGGCCTCTGCGGCCGGCCCGTTGTGCACCTCCTGGAACAGGATTTTCTTCATCTTGCGGTACTGCAGGTTGTCCAGCTCCCGCACCGCGTCCTTGGTGCGCAGGATCAGGTCCATCAGCACCGTCTCCGGCCGCTCCCGCTGCACGAAGGCGTGCTGCTGGCACAAGGGGGAGACAGTGAGGCACAGCCACACATTCTACAGTCCCAACACACCAGCGACCACAAGTTTCGTGGCTTTTAATGCTTAACGTAGCAGGAGAAAGCAGGACTTCTGACTCAGGAACCTGAGTTCCTCTTACTGTCCCATCAAACAAATCTACAGAATGCAACATACAAAAGCAGAATTGCATTACATCGACAAACTATCACTTTAACAGAAAAAAATCAATTACTATAGCCATAAAGTCT
The DNA here is from genome assembly GCF_040954835.1 of Lepisosteus oculatus. Lineage (NCBI taxonomy): Eukaryota > Metazoa > Chordata > Actinopteri > Semionotiformes > Lepisosteidae > Lepisosteus > Lepisosteus oculatus. Next base: position 10,522,578 of record NC_090721.1, on the reverse strand, counting down.
AAGCTATGCAAATTACAGCTATGCACATCCACAGAAATAATTACAGAGAGTTTATTAATGCAGAGAATAGAAGAGCACTGCACACTGCATTTCAAACAAGCTGGACAGGTCTTGCACAGTGTCTTAGAAACATTTGGGCAGTCTTGCAGCCAGAAGGTTGGTGGGAATGACTTGAGCAATACCCAAAAGACTTGTCAGGACAGAAGCGGCACTGTGAATTGCAAACCACAGAACATCTGCTGTGCTTCCATTAGTGCAGTTGTAACACACAGGGCACATTAACATACAAATCCAAATTAATATCCACTCAGTTCTTGTTGTGAACTGGATTAATAAGTGCAAATGTCACCGTCCCCTTTAATTATACTTGATACAAACCATATAAAATGCAAAAGGTGAACTCAGCTATATTAAGGCAGTGAGGGCATAGGAGACGGATCAGTGTTAATAACAGAAGAATAATGTTATTGGTGTTTGCTTCTTTAAATAAAACAGCAGGACAGAGAGATGCACGCGAGAGTCTGCTTCTCACTTGCCTTTAGCAGCTCCTCAGAGGTGGGTCGGTCCTGGGGGATCTTCTGAAGGCAAGAGTCGACAAAGTTTCGAAAATAATCTGTCCTGGGGGGCAAAGGGAAGGATGGGCAGAGTTATTAAGTGAGAAACTTTGTTTTTCTGCCAAGCAGAACATGGCCTTTTTGTAATCATGATGAATGTTCAAAGACTTTAGTTTTAAGACATGAGACTAATTTAAAATTGTATTTGTACAAGCAGCCAAAGGCAAGTAGATGGCATGAGAGAAGAGTGAATATATTTGTCTGAAACAAAACGTGCCAGGAACCAGTCCTGTTATGCAGCCAGAATGCAAGAGAATAGAGCACACTCACCATTCACTAGACTGCAGTGTTGGGGACTCATTCTGCGCTATGTGGTATAAGGCACTCATCGCATTCATATTGAAGAGCGGAGGCTTTCTTTCCGCTGAAATCAGAAGAGAAGCAGGGGCTCAGATCTCGGGCCAGGCAATGCTACCCCTCACATCTTACTACTTCTAAGACCTGCAGGGCACCTGTGTAGCTCAGTGCTCATTAACCCTGGCCAAATAGTCTCCACAAAAACAGGGGCTGGCTCAGTACATCCTTCTTCTCAATGTATTTCTCTTGTAAAACTTGCAATAGTATAGTTAACGCCAATAGCTTCCTTAAGGCTCAGAACCGACCTGTAAAGATGTTACAACAAGTCCTTTTTATGCCTGTTGGATCTCAAAACACCTGTGTGTTTAGCATCGACAAACACGGCTTTCAATTTTCATTTCAACAGGTCTAACCAACGTGCACATTAAACAGTGCTGCATGAATGGTAATTGCCAAGTAAAATCAACATCACAAACCTCCCCCAATCTGCATGTAAAGTTGCACTGTAAAATAGCACAGGTTTTTCCTAGATTGTCTTTTGCTCTTTTATGGTCACAAACTGAATTTAGTTCATTCTTAAGCACTAATCAAACCTCATACTATGTAGACATATGCATACATATGAACGGATTGATACAGTGTACTAGGAAAGAACTGGTTTAACCTGAAGTTAAAAAAAACATCCTTTAGAACAAGGACCCAAATAAGAGGAAGCAGAACTGTTTACACACGAGATCTGATCCCTCAACAGAGTCCTGAAAAGGCCTGTGGCTCATTCTGAAATAGTTTCAGTGTTCATGGGGAGAGCATGATATTAATGGGTATGAATGCTGTGTTGTGAGAAATGTACTAGTCTGAGACACTGCTAGTTCTAGAGGCATTCTACAAACACAAAAGCTAGACTATTTCTACACAGAAAGTGATGACTCTCAATACTCAGAACTTCAGAAGTACCTGAAAGGAAAGCTTTCAAATCAATGTTACATGACTTTATATGCACTCCTAACAGAGATAACTAAACAGACGTGCTGGTAAGAAAGAGAAAGAGAGAGGGAGGGCACTACCTCAGGCACAGTGATGTCTCTAATACACACACCCAGCTGTTTGCAGCCCCTGTGTGGGACAGACACCTCACCTAATTCAATGCATGTAATTCCAAGAGACCAGACATCCACCTTCCCATCATACTGCCCTTCGTCCATGGCAAGGATCACTTCTGGGGCCATCCTGTGTGGGGAACAGATGTTTGACAACAGGAATTACTTTCACTTTCCTTTTGAGTTTCCACTTATCTTTCTTATACCTCCAAACCCCTTCATGGTTTGGCATCATTAAACCACAAATTAACCCACCACACCGAGTCTTGTTCTAACAGGAGGCTTGAGGACAACGTACGCTGAGGCATGAGCTGTCAGAACACCTGTGCCCGTTCAGTACCGAGAGCCAACAGTCAACGCAGAGAGGAGGCGTCTTGAGCGCGGATGTGGCTCCAACTGTAAACAGTAATTCTGACATCACGTGGTCAATGCAGTGCGGAATGATGAGGGTATCCCAGCAGACCTGAGGCCAACCCTCCTGGACACACTCAGTCAATTATGCAGCACTGTTTGGGATGGTCACGGTCAGGCAGTGACACAGCTCTGACTTGACCCCGCAGCCTCTGTGGCCTGCAACAGTCTGCTCACCAGACTAAGCACCTTCACTGGCTGAGCCACCTCAGTCCCATTTTGTGCACTCCCTTACTCCATTTACACAAATCTGAGGCGGCGAACTCTTGGGCTGTCAGCACGGCCACCTCCTGTCCCACTGCCCCTTATCTCCGCCCCTCCTGGCCCTACTGCTATCTTTCAGAAGATTCCAGGGGATAAGGAGTCGGATATGGTCATAGATAAACATGGATACGATGTCCAAACGACTCCCCTGAGCCTCTGCACTGCTGAGCACGTCACTAGTTTTTTTACACTGTTTTTTCACACATTTTCATCTCATTTTTTAAACGCAGCAATGAGTCACTGCTAGCCCTCAGAGAACTGGTGTGGTGTTGATGGCCTGACCGAAGACTGAGACAAGAATTAATGAGGGGTGTTTTTTTGGGGTTTGTACACCCTTTCCTTTCCCTCTACTTCTCCACCTACCAAACAGCACTGACAGTGGAAAGAAAAACACATTAAAAAATTTACATGCTTAATGGTCTGCCAAGTCAGCTAATGAAACAAGGCTGGAAATGTGCTGAAGAGAAGTAGACCACACGAGTCAGTGAATCATGTCCTGTTTATTTCGCAGGCTGCACTGGGAAAGTGTGGTTTCAATAAACTGACCATTACTCACTTGTCACATGAGCCAAGATACTGTACCAGCTGCCATTAAGGGTTTGGTATTACAGTCAATCGAAGTTGAAAGTTATCACCAGTTTCTTCCACATGTAAAACTGATTACTGTACTCTAAAAATTACAGTAAATTTACCCTAAAATGTGTTTTTTTTTGCTGAACTATTCCATGCACATTCAGTCAAGGAGAAGTACAAAGGTCCTATACAACATGCTGCACAGTGATGGTAAAGAATGGCCAAGCACCACAACTCAGAAGCCGGACTGCACACTCCCAGCATTCCCTTACCAATATGGAGTCCCCACGAAGGAATTGGCGGGAGAGGCAATAGAGGCAGAACCAAAGTCAGCAAGCTTCACCTGGCCAGGCTCCGTGAGGAGAATATTCCCAGCCTTGATATCTCTGGAATAGAGACAGGAAGAGTGCTTTAATGATCCTTACCTGATGAAAAAATTAAGAAAGGCATTCTCAACTTCAGCAGAATGCTGCCACCTGGCCCAGGGACAACAGTACCTGCCAAACTACCGTTACACTAGATCCTTTCAGTGACAGCAGTCAAACCCCCCGCCCCCCTCCACACTCACCTGTGAATCATGTTGTGGGAATGAAGGTAGGCTAGCCCCTGCAAAGCACCGTGAGTGATAGCTGCTATCTCCACTTCCTGTAAAGGCTTTTTATGAACTGGAAAGAACAGATTCAAGTTAAAACACTTGATAGAGCCTGGTGCATGGTAAACTGTGCATGTGTCTCCTTACAATCCACTTTTTGTGGTAGATTTAACATCCTGGCAATTTCACATCAATGTAAGATTGCTTAGATATACATTAGTTATGAGTCTGTAAGAAACTCTGAGTCTGTAAATACAACAGCATGCTAAAGAGTAGTTTAAGAGATCCAAACCAAATAAGACTAGTGGCCATTAAGGATGCTGGAAAGATTCAAGATGCAATACTTTGGCATGTTAAAGCTGACTGGAACGTCTCAGTGCAACCCAAATCAAAACGAGAAAGGAGAAAAGGACAGTTTTACACTTGCAAACAGTACACATTAGACTATTAATCTTAAACTCAAAAGTTTAAAATAAATCATTTTTTTAACATATCCAGATTAAAAAAACAGCAGAGACAATCCACAGATAAATTAACATGTGTAAGGTGGCATATCTTCTTATGCTAAAACATAGATGTAAAAATATGTTAAAGCTGTTTTGAGAGAAGTCACAAACTTGTTTGTGGTGTTCAGATGAAAGCTAAAACAATCAAAAGGCAAAAACTGGCCAGAGTTGAAAGCTGAAGGCGCTTAGGCTAAGAGCCCAAGTTTAAAAGTTCTTGTTTTAATGTTGGCAGACAGAATGCCTTCTTCCATCACACACACCACACCCTTCCTATGAGCTGAAGACATCTGCTGAGGAATCTGCTGGCTTTGTCACACCTGACAAACTGCAGTCCGCTGTGACTAACTATGACCATTTTTTAAAACAGCCCATACCAGCACAGCCTTATTCTGTGCCTTTTCTTTTGCAAATAACCCCTGAAGCTTCATGTGGCTCTGCTGGCAGTTTCCAGCAGTACTGCAGTGCTGTGAATTTCAGCTGCCCTGAGAATGCAAGGTCTGCTCATTACAACAGCTCTTTTCTCCCCCAGCACCGATACACACGGGAACAGCCGAACAACTAAAAAAAAAATGAAATAAGAGTTTTACCCTCTAGCAGGTCTGACGCTGACCCCAAACAGTACTCCATAACCAGCTGTGGAGGACAAATCAAAGAGAGGATCAGGAAAACAAACTGTTTTGTATACATCCCAACACCACAGAAATCAAGACCCTCACACAAACACACATTCGCTGCTCCCTCTCAAAACATCTGCACTAATCTGAAATATATAAAAATGTCCAATACTCTAATCCTCAGGAAAAAGCAAGGCACAGCAAAACTGTAGTATACCCATTCTGCACACCAGAGGGAGCTGTTTCATCTTTGTTTCACTAAAGAGCTGCAGTAATGTGGCAAACCTGTAAGTTCAATATGAACGTTAAGATTTATTATAAATATAATGAGGGAGGGACAGAGACTTTTAGAGGTAAAGATGAAATCTGGCCTCACCCAGGCAGTGTGCTCTCGCAGGTAGCATCCTTTATACTCTATACTGTTAGGATGTTGTATCCTCTGCAGGAATTTTACTTCTTTGATTATGTCTTGCCATTTCTGTAGATCACATGCAAAAAAAAGAACAGTTAAATGCAATGACCAGGCACGAAGACAAACACGTACACTGGCACACAGATCTTTCAGGACAGCCTGCCCCGCACTCTAGCCCCTCCTGCCCTTAATCTGATTAGGAGTAATCTGAAAGTTACGAGCGAAGGAGTGCAGCACTAATGCTTGCCGGCTCTAGGAATCCAGCAGTTAAAATCTGATTTCAACTGACTGTGTCTTCGTTTAGTCTACTTAAATTTGAAGATACATCCCTCATTCGAGAAGCCTTACACAAGGTCTGCTGGTAGATAAAGCTTACAACTGCAAAGCAACTTTTATGGGGGTCTAGAACAACATACCCAGCAGTGTGCTCAAGACGGCACCCTGGTGTCTTTAAATGTGTGACTGGACAAGATCCCTCTAATTAACTACAAGCACCCCATCAGCTTCCTTCAATGAGAGGTCAATGAGTCTCAACACCATGGTGGCTGCAGGCTAGAGGAAAAATACCACACCCGATAAAACACATTCTGAATTTGCACGCAAAGCAGCTCTGCTCCCAAGCAGCCTTTGTTACTTCCTATTGTTCTCAAGTGCAAGATGACAAATTGTTAAAAAATACAGACTGGGTCTCTTGGATTTCATTTCCACTGAACACTCAGATTCTCAACCGCACCCCTTCATGAACAGCACTGAGAGGTAAAAACCATGTGGAGTGTTCAAGGGCTCGATGAAGTAACACCACAACTTGGAGTGAATGGCATGAAGGCCATGGCTCTCCATGAGATGGACAGGGAAGCCTGCTCTGCTGGGATGTGTCCTGAGAGAAGGGCACAGTGCGGCCATCGGGCTCTCACTGCCCCGGCTGTGACCCACGCCCTGCCCCCTGACCTCATTGGACTGCTTCCCGCTGTACGACATCTTCTTAATGGCCACCACCTCCGTGGTCCGCCCATCCCGGGCCTGTGGGAGAAGTCAAAACACAAACACAGAAGACGGAGAGGAATCCATTAATGCTTCATCAGCAAAGCAAATAGAACAAAACACAACTCATTTAAACAGAGCAAGACTACTGAAGCTAATGATACAGTCCTTTATAGATAATCATTACGGTGATAGACCATGCAGAAACTAACTCTAAGCACACTGTAATTGTCGAGTCCATTATAATTTAGCTGGTCTAATTGCTCAACAGAAGCTGTAAGAACTCTTCACAGAACGATGAGGTAGTTGAACAGTGAATGAGTACTGTGCAGGCCAAGCTCCTTCTCTTGGGTAAGTAGGACCTTCAGTGACAAGTCACACCGCCAGACTGACAGGAGTATAATGGAGGGACGTACAAAGTAGACCGCCCCGAAGCTGCCATGGCCGATCTCTCGCAAGTCTGTGAAGAGCTTCTCGGGGTCCTCCTTGAAGAAGAGCTCGGCGATCTCAGGGTCCTTCAGGCTCCCCGCGCGGCTGGTGGAGGGCATCCTGCTCCCAGGCCAAGCCGGGCCGGGGACTATCTGGGTGTGCGACTGCGCTGCCGCCCCGACCGCTGGCTCATCTGCAGGAGCGAGGCCTCGTTCGCATGGGCACCTGCAAGGAGGAGAGACGTCAGACCAGAAGGCGATGGCAGGGAATCACTCTTCCCACTGCACACCAACGTCACAAAGAAACTGACGACGTCAGCTTGTACACAATCTCATTCCAAAACGGGCATCTCAAAACCTTTCACAGCCCATTCTCAGGATCTGCTGCTGGACCCCAGACTCCACTTCTAGAATTAATTCCTAAGAAAAACTAGACAACACAGACACGCACCTGCCCTTAAAAATAAGAAGACCAGACCAGCTCGTCCTCTGGCTACAGGACTGTGAGTAGTATACCATTAGTTTTCAACACAACCCTAGACACAACCTAGGACAGAAGGCACAGACAAGCACCCAAAAAGGGACCGATAAACTGGTCACAATCCAGGTTTCTCCTGCCTCCCTAAAAAAGGACAGGGATAGAGCTATCATAGTATTTTATTTGAGCAGGGCTGCACAAAGTCACTATTTGACTCTTGGGATGCTTTAATGAGAGAGGTTGCAAATGATGGGCAAGCGTTTGTGGACTGACTGAGTACACCGCTCTTAAACCCTGTTTGATTATGGGGATGCTTTCTCTAGAGTTTCAGCTGGATGTTTTTAAGTCTGCATGTTTACTTAGTGCCCATGACTTTTCCCCGTGTTCGTAGGCGTTCTGCGACCTAGGACAAGCTCTAGCGTGCCGTGACGCCTACCAGGAACAAGTGGCTCTGATAACAGATGGAAGGATGAAAGCTATTACTATAATTAAAACAATCAAAACTTGCAAATTAGGACCAAAAAACACTTAAAACAAGAGAATGCATAAAGAATTCAGGGGAAGGTTTTATAATTGTTTTCCCCTCTGCTTTGCTGGTATAGAGCTGTGCAGCTGCTTGCCAGTTTTTAGAGTGAATCACTTCAGTGTCATGCTAAAAAAAATGAAATACTGAAATAACCATTTCACACAGCTCCGATAAATCCGGCTACATAGTAAGCCGGATGAAAAGCGAAGAGATCTTAGAATGGCTTTTAAGTGAAGCACTGCTCCTGCCGCTGCAAGCACACGTGTCCACACAATGGACAATAGCCGTGTGAGCGGTGGCGGCAGTGCTAGGCGGGCCCGGTGCGGGGCCTGGCCTGGCGGCCCTGGCGGCTCTGCCCCGCGCCGCGCCGCACCGAGGGCCTGCTCGGGGATGACCGGGGATGAGCTCATGCGGCTGCTCTGGCAGGCTCCTACAAAAAGGACATTGTCTGCTGCCCAGCCAACTGCAGCCCAGCCCTCCGACTCGGAGCTGTGCATCTGCTCACCAGAGAGAGGGAGGGGAGGGGAGGGAGCACAGAGAATGGGTGGGCTAGCGACTGGTGGCGGGAGGGTTGCATTTTTCTCCTTAGAAAAACTGTTAAGAATGTACACTTGATTAGAGACCATAAATGCAGAGCACTGCTAATATTACAGAAATTCTTCCAGACAGTTTTCTCAAACAGGACCACGACAGAGGGAGGCCTGTTCCTTTCCCCAACCCTCAGACATGACCCTGTACGTGAAGACCTCTCTTGGTCTAAGGGGGAAACCAACCATGGTGCCCCACAAATCATCCCAGGGGGGTACTAGTGTGGAGATTCAAATGTTTTTCCTCAAGAAGCAGGGTGACCACACAACTAGAACATAATCTGGTCTAACTCTCTCTCCTCCAGACCCCATCACAGAGTGTATTTCTGGTGAGAAGGAAGGTGGTAGTGAGAACTTGGCACTGCACAACTGAGGGAAAAACAGTGTTGTTGCAGACTGGGGGGGGGTCAACAGTAAGTTCAGCAAAACTAAAAACAAAGAACACACAGACGCACCCCCCTGGCCCCTGTGCGCACTGGAGCGCTGAACCTTTTGCGTAGATGGATGGCACAGCCTCAAGTCCCTCCAGACCTGATGCAGGAAACGCACGAGAGCCACTGCTGCCAAAACAACAGGAAAGAGGGAAGGACAGAGGCTGCGCAAGGGTGTGCGCAGAGGAGAGCGGCTTCAGACTCCGGCGCCAGCACGAGCCGGGAACAGCTGTCCGCCAGGCGCTGTGGAAGCTGGGAGGGAAGGAACAACTGTCCAGACAGGTGTGGAGCGCAGGCAGCAGGTGCAGCAGGATTGCTGCCTTGTACCAGGACACAAAGCACAAGGCTCACTCAGAGCCCTTCTTAATTTGTTTATAAGCTCAGTCCCTTCACCTTCCTGTAGAAAAGCGGTGACTGATGGCTTTTCACAAGGATCAACAGGATGTGGTCTCACCAAACCACAAGAACAGGTGGCCTGTGGTTTTGCTGGTTCTGCTCGTACTGATGGCAGCGGGTGTTCAGGGATTCGAGCACTACTGTACCAGGCTACCGAGGCCCTACTGCTCACCAGACAGCAAAACATTAAGGAGAATATACATTGGCCATTAAGTCATTATCATTGATATCTCTTCTGACTTCACTGATGGAAGATATTCTAGTGGCAAAAGAATACAATGTGCCAATACATAAACCCGTGCCAAATGATAATCCTGACCATTTTAAAATACAATAGTTTCCGTTACTCCTAAAGCCCTCTGAACTTGACCAATAACCCAAAAGGAATGGGCAGCAATTGAACAACTCTGCAATGCTAATATCTTCCCTATTAAAGAACAGAGAAACTCAGAACAATACTGGTGAAAACCCACTGTAGTTCAGACTGCACGTTTCCAGCTGTCTCTCTGCATTGCTGAACATCTCTGGAGCACACAGGAAGTGTCAAACCCAGCCCTTCCAGTTTACCTCTGCACACAGTGTTTAATCAACATCTCAGAAAGATACAAGAGGGGAGGGCAGGGACAGCCCAAGCCATTATTTACCAAAGAGGTTTAAAAAGGAAGCACTCTCACTCTGTCACTAGACTGAAGACTGTTTATCAAACAAACTTCACACGAGATCATACAAAACAGGAATAACTTTTTAACTGCTGGAGCCATGTGGCTGTTTTAATGGAAATGCCTGGATGTCTCTTCTACTTGTGTAGAGAAGGGAGGTGCTACCTAAAAGGTAATCTTTCTTATGGAAAATCTACATCCAGATTGCAAAGTTTGTAATTAACTGTGCTTTACTCACCATTTCCCCTTTAAAAGTTTTACACTGTTCTTTGCCATTTCTAATTTGCCAACAGGTTTGACTGAAACCAGAAGCCAACTGATGCCTATGCACTAATCTCGATGGAGATCTTTGTTTTCAATCCCAAGTTCAGAACTAGTCATTAAAACAAACAGTTATAGCAATCTGAACAAACAGACATTCAGTGCTTGTTGGCTCTGACCTCCCTTAATTCACCTGGTGACCAGCTTCGCACTTCTGCCCCGAACTACAATGAGTTTTACATCACATTTTTATAACCTACTCTTTCAACAGTATCAACATTTATATTAATAATTCATAATTATGTGCTGTTGCTGCTTAACTGTGGCAGTCAACTGCTGCCCATCATTGGGAAACATCCTTCCTAAGTCCAGATCACCTGATAAACAGGAGTGTTAAGTATAAATAATCATATCATGATGATCTAACGTGTTTTAATTAGACTGATTTCTTTTAGACACCTTCCCAAAGTCTATTTTAAAGAGAACCTCAGAAATAGGAATACTAAGTAACTTTCGCTTAATAACCAGATTTAAGTAACCAACTTAAGCAACCAGAGCTTAATGACCAGATTTCAAGACCTGCATCGTTTATGGTAACGCTGCCCAGTTTTACCATTATCACAGAGATATCAGCCAGACAGCAGATTTCTGCAGTTGAAGAAAACATGAAGAACTGATGTGATCTCACTTAACAAAAACGGGGATTTACAATTTGGAAGCTGTAATGTTGTGATTGAATCACCAATGAACGACAGCCTCCATGCCTGGGTTTCCAGGTGGTTTTACATTGTGTAAATGTCGCAGCCTCATGTGAAAAATGACTAAAGGTGGTTTCCAAGTACAAAAAACACCCGTTTTCCTCCATTTTCTACAGGCCTTCCAAAAGTCTTGAGAGTCCTGCTGCCTACAGTGAGAGACAGTGGACCAGGACCGTCAACCAGAGGCAGGAAATGGTTAATTTAAGGCAGAACGCTGGTTACTTAACCAGTTTCCTCCTGTCCTCTGTCTCCCTGTGTCAGCATGACCAGTCCTGCGTGGAGCAGCCTGTGAGACTGACGCGCAGACCCTGCCAGCGTTTACGCAGTTTTAATTACATGGCGCTTGAAACACTGCGGTAAAGTCATAAGGACTGCGGAGGAGCCACACACCGCTGCTCACAGAAGGGGGAAGACAGACGGAAACGCACAGGCAGCAAAGGGGCATCAGCGGGCAGCAACAGCCAGGAAAAACAGATAGAGAGACAAGAGAGATGGGGACACAAGGTAACAGGAGGGGAGCGAGCGAAGAGATGGAAGTCAGGAAACAGAAGAGCAGATGCAAGGCAGAGGAGGAGTTGGGAGAGGCTGTGCTTTCTTTACTGTTGCACTGGTCTCCAACATGGCTGTACACCAACATGACTAAGACAAGTGCTTTAAAAAAACTGCAGTCCAGGCTTTCAGTGTGATACAGTATCTCATATGCAACAACTTCAAGGTAGATAATGACAGATCCTAGTGAAGCAGGAGATGAAGGTTGGCCTCTTGCATTCAACATAAACTCACTCTCCCTCCCTCATTCCTACATCTTTTTTATTAATCCTTTCTGCAAAACTTCTGGACATGTAGTTGAAGTCTAAGATAGTGAAATCCCCCTTCTGAATGTGGTTACTTGACCTGGAATCTGTTTCTGCAAATCATGACAAATCAGGGTCCACTAAATATTAAAAAGATATACTGTGTTATTAAGCAATATAATATCACCAGCTTAATTCGGCAAACTTGTGAATATCAGTCCTTCACTTGAATGAGAATATCCAAGCTATCGTCTGCCACCGCCAGGCTGTCAGGCATGTAGATGTAGTGAACAAGAGATGGTGATGTAATCTCAGACCAGGTGCAGTGTGGCTAGTGGGCATTTTCTCTTCCTCTTGCCCCCTCAATCATGATCTGAAAAACTGAGGCACAAACTCAAATTCACAGCTCTGTTCCTGCCCGGTGTTGCTACAGACCACGTTCCAAAAATTAATCCAACTTGTCTTTTTTTCCTTAAACTGCAGAGGTCCCAGTGTAAAAGGAAGGCACACAGACACCCAGCTGACTCTGCTCCGAATCCACAGTGTGTGATTCAGCTGACCAGCCCCAGAACCGTGGCACTGTTGTGATACGGCTGATTACGTCACAGGTTTCACACTCTCCTGGGGGTTGGCTCATGGTGTTTGACTCGCGTTAGGGGTGCGATACACACAGGACTCTCAGAAGCACACACATGCTGCTCAGGGCAGCCTGGCGGGGAGAAACCCGCAAGGGAGTGCACACCGCCAGCTCCAACACAGCCAAACCGGAAGCTGCCGTCTCCCACGCTGCAGTCTCGCGCTCCCGGTTTCTGTGACCACCGAGTGCCCCTTCCACATGCAGCAGTGAGCAAGCCGGCACACTGCAGCCTGGTGAACACTGCAAGCCTCAACACTGAGCGTATCCAAGTGTCAAATCAGTCTTCTACCACTTCACATTACCAGCATCAAACTCCTTAATATGTTCATATAACAAACCTCCAACAATGGGAAAACGACAGAATTAGGCAACTGAAGTGTGTGGGGGTACACAGCAGTAAAAGAAATTTGCAACCACTGATCTTTAACATGTACAGTTCTGGATTTACAGTTTACAACGTCTCAGGCCACCCCTCACAGCAGACCGTCCTGGGGATCTGGGTTCCTTGTGAACACGCACAGACGATTTCACACTGAGCCTTCTCTCTGCCTTGCTGAGGGAGAGCTGAATGGCTGTGGGAATCAGAGTTAGTGGGCTGGGAGCTTGAGGAGAGCTACACCCCGCAGGCCAACTGAACAGGCGACACCAGAGGAAGAGTCCAACTCACAGGAGAAGGAGGCAAGAAATGGAAAACTCGCGCTGCGTTTTTTTTCTTTTCTTTTGTTCTGTACAGAGATACAGCAAGCGTAACCATCTTGCCTTTTACCTTTAAGCAAGAAAAGGTTCACATTTTACGTCTTAGTTGTCTCTTTGCAAATGCAGGACAAGTTCAACGAGATTTTATAAATGAGATATAAATGCAATTGCATTAAAACACAGACACAGCCAGGAGTCCAACGACCTGTGAGGCAGAAGGTCATTGCTTCACTGAGAGGTGTGTGGATAAATGTCAAATGTTCAGCATGTAGAAACTGAAGGCCCAACCTGCTTGGCATACACTTGCTACAGACTGCTAGAGAGCTGAACAGGGGAGACAGGGCAAGAGGGAGAAGGCAGAACTAGCCGAGTTAACCCTGTCAAGAACCCACTGAAGCACAGCACTCCAGTCATGAGGCTCCAGCTGACTGGGGAGAGCTATAAATAGAGGCAAACCGCAGGGCTGGGTGGGAGTGCTGCCTGTCAGAACAGGCCTCCACACGCAGACCTGGGAACCAGCGTTAAAAGGAGCTGTCCTCCCACTAAGACTGAAGCACACGGCAAAGCCACAGAGCCGAAGAAACTAGGGAATCGGGTGAAAGCGCCTCTACAGCAAACTGTCTCGTGCAGCTACTTCACTGGGATTTGGAACCTCAAGAATGGTGACATTTGTGTCTAAGAGTTTGCTAAAAGCAGTGGTAATGTTCTGTGTGGGGAGAGAGAATGATTATGAGAAGGCAGGTTATGCAAAGCTAGAAGAACACAGTCCAGTTCAAGTTTTTCTCCATAACATCATTAAGAGCAAGTGTGCCCTGTGTCCTGCCAGTCACACTGAAAATCTGCATTGCATGGAGATCCCTGTCTGTGCACTGTGCCAGCAGTTCAGACAGAATACCTGCTGTGAGTGCTGGGCAGATAAAGCCTTCACACTTAGTATTCCCCCTGTTCAGTGAATCGGGTTTGCATAGTTTGTTCAGCACTTGCTCTGATGCGCCCCGATTGCTTTCACTGCCCTGGCTCTGCACCAGGGCAACGTGCTGTTCACCTGCTTTCATCTGTACTGATCATTTTCATATTTGCAAGGTACCTCCAGTGTAGAGCCTTTGTTACAAGCAGGCATTTCAATGCACACGTGGCTGTACCTGCTCTAGAGGCGAAAAGATGCCCTTGACCTTGAGTAGTTCAGGTTCTGTCATCTGTGAACCATGAGCAACACTGTCCTGTCTAGTCTCAGAGCAGGGAGAAGTCCGGACTTCCAGAGAGGTAACTCTGACCACTTACCTGGACTCCAGTCAGTGACAATGTGGAATCACAACTGCACATAGTGAATAAGAGAGAAGACTATTACACAAGTGCCCAACCCTAGATATGAGACCACACTCTCTTTGGCTCCAGTGAACACAGACATTTAACCGAGACTCTTATCTGCTGACCCCAATCATACCAAAAACCACTTTAAACAAAAAAAAAACATTTGTACTGCAATTGTATGAAAGAAAATGTCTTGAAAACAAATACGGAGGGGGGCCAATGTAAAAAAACGCTACAAACCAATCATTTTTAATTCCAGCGTTTAAAATCATCCAATGCAGACGAGACACCGCTGTACAATCCCACAACACTGCAGGTAAGCAAAACAAAATGCAAATCACCGCTTTATCCATCTTCTGAATAAGCCCGCTGCTGCGCGACTGGCAGCAATGCCTGTAACCTTAGGAGCGTCTTCATTTTAATAATGAGCACAGGTATCATGGTTTAATCTCAATTACATCCCAGCAGCAGTGAAAGCCACAAGATAAATGACTATAAACAGGTCCTTAATCCATGATAACCTCCTCAGCACAGTTAATACTCCAGCACAACATACGGAGAGCTGCAATACAAACCACTCCTTTAAATTCACCTTCCTAGTGGGTGTTTTCAGTCAAAAGAATTTTTATTTTATAATAAATTGCTAACCTTTAATTACCACTTCTGTATAATCAGAGAGCTTGTTCTCCCATTTCTAGGCCATGTTCTGTATTGAGTCTAGAGGACTATGAGTGGTCCCAATTACATTTTCAAAACCACTGACAAAGTCAATCCAATGGACTTTTCCCAAGCCAACGGTGAACACAACTGGAGATTACTGGGAAGTGCATTTAAAACAAAAAACAAGAGGAACTTTTACACAAAGACCTGCTACACAGCTTTGTTCAAGAACAAGCTGTACAAGATCCCCAGATCAATCAGCTACTCACACAGAGACGGGGTAGATGAGCCAAATGGCGTAAGTTGAGTTTTTTAATCCTGTAAGCAGCAAAGCCAGACGCCATACAAGGTTTTACCAACTGAAGCATCCAAGAGTCCTTAATTTTAAAGAATTAATAATAAAAACATTCAACATGTCTACATTTTTCTTCCCGTCTTTAATCACACAACCCTGACCAAACGGGGGCTCCACGCAGCTGAACTTCACAGACTTAAGGAAGAAATATTTTTTATGGAACTGGTCTTCTTCTCTAAGGTAAAGTTCTTCAGGACAAGCAGCTGAGCTACTGGTATTGAAGCTCCTCCTGTTTCAGACACAAACCCAGGGCCACCGGACTCCTTCAGACTCTGGGTCAACAGAGCTGTCCTTCTTGAAAGAGCTACAAAACATGACCTTAGACAACATCCGTTACATTCAGTCCTACCTAATCAGAAAAGGTTCATGCTTTTATACGTCATAATTAACTCTCTCACGAATACAAGGAGGTATATTCTCAGTTCACTTTGTCTGAAGAAAGGGGGTTTGGCTTATCTGGGCACCATTCCTATTGAACCTTCTGTTCAAACTCACAGGCAGGACTGCAACTCACCCACTTCACTGCGGCTCTGTAGAAGCCAGGCCTTTAGGTGTGAGATAAGTGCATTAGTGGGTTACTGAATGGCACTGTGCTTTTGGTACAGCCCCTAAAACTCATAACAGTCTCTGCAAGCCACAGACCAAGGAATGCCCACTGTTACACCCACCGCGGTCTCTCCTGCTGCAAGGGTAGGCTGTCAGAGCCACAGTTCCTCACTTCCACTTTCCTCCATGACTTACAACTTGCCTTCTTCTGTAAAGAACATCCACTGGCACCAACGGTAACAAAAACAATTTACTGTTTAAGACGACTCATGCCGTAACAAATGACTTGTTTTTAATGAATAGTTCAGGACTCTTTAGTATGGTGTAGTGCACATAGTTTAGGGTCTCAAAATATCTTTTTCTCCCCAAGATATTTTTATTTCTGACATTTGATGTTCTTGGCTGTGGTAAACATAAGCTCTCCTCCCTCCCTGAACAATTATGCAAACATTACAACCGATGCCTTGGTCACAAGACTTCCTGCCGAGTGTGGATTGGCCTGGACAAGCAGGCCAGCGCCCTCAGCTGAGGCAAGCAGTGAAAACACTCAGTCCAGCTCCTCGTTCATAGAAAACACTGAACACCGGCTATCAATCATATATATATATACACATATACAAACAGAATACAAAATACTCATCTTGAAGGGTTCCATTTAGGATAGACAACATTCAAGGACTGAAGAGAAGCAGTTTATTGCTTCTCTTAGTGCAATATTAATTGCATTTTTTTCCTTCTACATGGGAATGACTTACCCAGTGTCCATCAAGACACAAGGCAGATGTTTTGATTATTTTGTAGCTTCTATGTCCTCATGGGCTGGAAATGTAGAGCCACAGAACCCCTTCATTTTGAAATAAGCACTAAACCACAGTGGAGCTCCAATGTTCCCAATATACTTCCACATGCATCGTATACAGATCGAGAGTTCCGCATAACCAGGCTATCAGATCTACAGACACTGCCAAACACAGAAGAGTCATTCTGGGAGAAGGGAGATAAGATAAGTTTATACACTGCAGGCTGTTTCCAAAAAATAACTTTACTACTGTAGGGCTATGGACAGTGTGGGTTACCAACAAAAATGAAACTAAACGTAAGGACTCCTACCTGTACAGGGCAATCTGCTAAACTTGTTTGCATATGCGCTTTAAATACAGCTGTGTGACCTCCAACCATAAAACAATTATCCCAGGAATCTGATAACCAGTTGGACTGTCTCACTGATACCAATCTGGAATCCTATAACCCCGGCCCACTCAGCAGATCAGTAGGGAATCAAGAGAGCTGCCGCCCAAGAAAACAAACTGGAATGCAGCTGAACAGAAGGAGAGCAGTCCTGACATTCTTGCTGCATGCTCTCATTGTGTATTTACGGATATTTCCGGTTTATGTTAAACAGTCCTGTAGAGATGTATATTATTCTTAACAGCCCCGCAAACCCAGCTCCGCAAGGTAGTCGAGCTTGTTTTTAGGTAAACTGCAACACCACTCTCCATCTCACCAAGTGAATTCCAACCATACAGCCTTCTTCCTAATCGGCTGCTTCACACCCAAGATTAGCTCAGCTAGTGGACAAAAGGGGCCGTCAGACCTTAAAGAACTGGTGGATGCATTTTAAAGCTATTTAAAAACATAACAAGAGTTACCTTGAGACGTTTTGTTTTTTGCCGAATGCAGAAGAGTCTGTCAGGGGAGCACAGGGGTGAGGCACCATGGCTATTTTACTGATCAGCAAGGCTGTGGCCAGTCCTGAGCCATCTGACCCAAGAAGCCAGCCACAGGGCTACTACTCTGCCTCAAGACACTGTGTCAGGAGAACACACAGCCACTAAGAGTTCTGCACTGAGATGAAAAGGCACTCTCCACCATCAATACTCCTCAATTAGCTTTTTAAATAACCTGCAACCCAAGCTTGAATGAGGTCTTCCATGAATAGAGCTTCCCAGCCTCTTGGTTCATCTGAGCAAGGGGGGGGGTAGTCAGCCACATGGAACACGACAACAGATTTAACATTTAAACCAAAAACAATCCACAAGAAAAAAACAAGTCATCTCTTCCCCACCCCCACCCCCCCAGCTATCTTTCAGAATGCAACTTTTTGTTTGTTTCTACATAGAAGGCATTTCTGGTTGGTCCTAAACATACAATGTTTTAAATGCAAACAGCCGAAGACTCGGCCAACACACCGCAGATGAGTGACGAGACCGGCTGATTTCTACTGCAGCTACAGCATCTCACAAATTCTCTCCACCACATTCCTCAGCCTCAGCTATCGTGCCACAAGACTACAGGCACACGAAATGAGCAGCTCCTCTGAAGAACTCCAAGCTGCTTTTGCAACAGGTCTCACCAGAAACTTTGCAAATTAAAATCAAGCTGGCTTTTCCATGACTGGATACCAAGACCGAACAGTGACTGCACCCCTTAGACAAACAGTTCTCGACAGGCATTAAGCTTTGATTCGCAAGAAACTTCAGGAAACTCTCCAGTTCCTCCACTGTGGCCTTGTGTCAGCTCTGTCACTATCGTGCAACCCCATCAGATATTTCTAACACGATTCTGTATCCACCACAGCCCTGCACTGCATTTCCTGGAACTTCCACACTCGAATACAAGGTCTGGGGAACCTGTGGTACTGTGCGCTGCCACTGCAGGAGCTTCTACTGTGTCACTGAGAAACGAAAAATAAAGAACTGAAACAGCTTTTCCCATCTATGCTGAGATGCAAATCTGAGACAAAGATGAACTTCACTTTAATCTGACACACTTGATGCAGAAAGCAGAATACGCTACTTGTTCTTTTCCAAGGGGAACAGCATCCCATACCAGATATCTCAGCCTGACAGCAAAGTGCAAAAATGCACACTATAACCCCACTATACAGGCCCAATGAATGCGTCACACACTGCAGGAGGAGTGATCATGGAAATGATCATGACTTTTAATTAAGGAAAACTTGTTGCTCGGCAGCTCCGGTTAGCAACATCATTCATATTCCTGCTCTACACACAGCCAGGTTCACTATACACCCAACCTGATGTCAACAGAATACACAGGGTTTATGTTTTGAACACTTACAGATTCATATGTTCCTATTCAATTATGAAAATTCCCAAACGGCCCGAAACTTACTGTGATCAGTACCCGAATACAAGCACTTTAGAGCTGCTATCTTCCTTCCAGGCCAATGGCATCTGTCCCCACCCCCTTCTGCTTTACCTGTGATGGACACGCACTCGCCTTTCGTCTAAACCAACTGCTCCATTTCTAAACAACTCCTAGAACACTTAGCCCATTCAACCCTTTGATAATCTCAAACCTATAATCTTCAGCCCTTCTATAAATAACTGCAAATGACTGTTTCAACACCAGTCTCCTTCATATCTTGGGTTTTTTTTATTTTTTGAAATTATGCCTGAAAAATATCAGGTTCCTGAAAATAACTGTTCCCACAGGGTTATAATCACAATGTGGCTGGGACCTCCTTCCAGAAAGGAGCTGAAATGACTTAACCCTTGAAGTGCGCAACCTCAGGGATCTGTGATGGACTAGTGCCATGCTAAGCTGCAATTGAGCTCATGTCTTTCTCACCAACCCCAATAATTAATAGATATGTCCTGCTTTCGGAGTTCTCTTGTATTCTGAATATTAATTTATCACAAGCTCAAAGCTCAACATTCACAAGGTAGCGTCAGAACTGCACCAGCTGCGGTCAAAATCATGTTCTGGCGGTGAAGAGCCACTTCTCTCTCCGCTGCAGAAGACCACGCTAACAACCTGACGCGTCCCGACACAGGAGATGGGGTTTCCCCCGAGCGGCTGCCTCTCTGTGCGGGCGGACCCTGTGCAAGGCGAGGGGTGCCAGTGTCCGCAGGAGCCCCAGGGTGTCCCCCCCATCGCTGGGCAAGCCTCAAGCCTCGGCTGTAACAAGACAGAGGGAGCAAGATGCTGGCAGACACACATTCGCTCTGCCCACACTAGCCTCTCTTCTCAGAGCAGAAGGTCAGAGGAACTCGGATACCAGGTCCCAGCACACAGGAGTCGGACCTGTGTGCTGCTGCCCTGCAAGAAAAGCAGCTGGACCCTGGCAGAAGAGCAATCAGACCGGCCCCAACCAAACCCTGCAGCTGCTCTTGTCACTTCTGAAGCCAGGGGGGACGAGCAGAATTAAATCTCAAGTGTAAGAACCTCAAGTCACAGAAAGGGAATGGAAGGGAGCATTCCAGCCTGTCTAGTACTTAGGAGCCAATCAATCTGAGGATCCTATCCAGCCGTGCCTTGGGAGAAGCCAGGGTATCGGCTTCAAGAGTGTGCCTGGATAGCTTGTGCCACACACCCACCTCCCTTTGGGCAAAGTGGGTGCCTCCTGTAGACAATTTCGAATGCACTAAAAATCCCCCACTCGTGTCCTCTGGTGAGCTTCACTGTTAGATCTGAGGACGTCTGCTGGGATGAATGTCAGTACCTTTGAGGATCTTCTCTGCTCAAGACTAAAGAGGGTCAGTTCCTGCAGACTGACAGCTTGGGACTTTCTTTTAATCCTGGGACCGCGTCTGGCTGCGCTTCGCTGTACTGACTCCAGAACAGCAGCACGTTATGGTGTGGTAACCACATATTCTAAATTAGGACTTAGGGAATCAGTACAATAGGACACCGCACCATTTTAACACAGCAGCACTTGATTTAAATTCACCAACCACTATGGGTGATTGAATACAGTGACTGGCTTTGCTTTTAGGTTACAGGACCTGCTGACCAAGAGACTGTGGGAGGAACACACTTCTCAGCCAGGAAAGTCCTTCTCCAGGGACAGACGAGCAAGAACCACACAGCCCTGGTCTGTTCTCTGCTGAGCTGCTTCTCTGTGAGGCCAGCGCTTGCTTTACTATGGCTTCTTCCAAACCACCATGATAAATTCCTGCGAGACAGGAACGTGGGGACTGACAGAGAGCAGTGCCCTGTGGTGACAGAGCTAAAAGTACAAACACAATGGAGCCCAGGCATTCAGAAGCAAATGACTAGTAAGAGCTGTGAGAGGGTCATAGGACACAATGGCAGAAGATGAACTGTGCTCTACCAGAGAAATCCCTATTGAATTCAGTTACTCCTTTTATCCAGCAGGGTCCAGGCATAATCTGAAGCACAGAAAGTGCAGCGCTCATATTATACACCAGCAAATCCTGGCTCGCCCCTGACTTTGTGCCTTTAAGAGCTAACATCTTCCATTTCTTACACCCCACTTACATCAGTGGCCTGAGACCAGCTGGGCTACTCTAGTTTTAATTCCACATCTCTACAAAATCCAGTACACTTTGTGGCTTTTCTTTCTCCATGCTTTTGGGAAGAAAAGATGTTTGAGCCCTGAGCAGTCCAGTTCCCACAGCTGAGACACAGATAACTCGAGTCCCACTACCCCCCCAAGACATGGTCTAAACATCACCAGCAGACAGTACGATCACTGGCACTGTGTCAGAAGGCCGGCGACATGGCTGAACTACTGAACTATGTCATTGTGCAGCTGTCATACACCAGGTGATTTGGAAGGCAGGATCCTCAATCGATTTTCCGCTTTTCGCACCGGACCCGCACACGCTACAGCTGGTCTATCAATACATGACGTCTTCCCAGACCCAGACACTCCTGGTAGCGCGAAATCGCCACATGGAAGCCGGGAATGGCGGCGGGTGGTGGTGGGGGGGAGCGAACACGGGCTGCCAGCCCCAAACGAGGGGTGCACCTTGTTTTGGAAACACGGTGCTGTCTGGGGGGGGGGGCGATCGCTGTCACCACCCCTCAGTGCCTGGCGTCCCCGGGTCTCCAGGTCTAGAAACTTCACGCAAGACCCCGGGAGGAGAGGCGCACGCCCGTGATGCGCTCGGCGGAAAACACGGGGATCGGGTGTGTGTCTGTTGGGGTGGCAGGAGAGGGGGTGACGACAGCGGTGGGGGGAGGGGGGGTGCTCAGCAATTTCCCAGCCTGGTACGGCATGAACGTGGATGTCGCTATCAAACGGCACAAGGCACATCGATATACACAAAATTTAAACGTCCTTCTGCTGTCTACTGTCCAAGAACATCCCCCCCGAGAGACTTTTTGTAGGCGGTAGAGAGGGTGGCCTTAAAGGGGGGGGGTCTTACTTTAACGTGTTCGCTCTCCCCGCACAAGACCGGGGAAAGGCGGCAATAAATAACCGCACAGGCGAATCGATGAGAGGGGCCGGGGACGCGCGTACACGCCTGCAGCCGCAGCCGCCGGGCAGAGGCGGAGGCCGAGAGCAGCCGGACAGGGGCGACACGGACCCCGGGCCAGCCGGCCGCCCCGCACTGCCCGGCCCGCACAAGGTGACACGCACCGGTCCCGCCTGCCCAGGAGGCACACCCGCCGACAGCCCTAGTGAAACGGAAAGCGACCCACTTACCCGTCCGAAAGAGCAGGTTTACAAGGAAGAGAAGCGAGTCCCGTATCCAAGGGAAAGGGCTCGGGCAGACCGCGGGGGGGAAGGGAGGAGGAGGAGAAACGGGCTCTCGGCGTTTCGGTTTTCCCTTTTCCTCCTCCCGGGGCCCCAGCTGCCGTTGTTGTCGATGTGTTTGCTGTGAAAACAAGGTGTTATTGTCGCTGATTGAGAACAAACTCCTCCCCGACCTCAGCCTCGGCCCAGGCGCTGCGCTCTCCTACAGTCAGTCCCAAAGATGGCGGCGGTGCGTTTCCACCTCCTCCCTCCGTGACAAACACGGGGGAAAACAACGAAGGAACACCCCAAAAACACCCTCGAACTAGCCGGCGACCACGCCTTTGCTCCGGTCCCGGGGGCTGCGCCGCTGTTCCGGGCGAGGTAGCCTGTGACGCGCTCAGTCGCCCCGCCGCTGGTTAATTTGGGCGGCTGTTTCTCCTGCCGTCTTCTCCCGGAGCCTCGAGCTCCGCTCCCTCCCGCTGACCGAATCCTACTGGCCGCAGCGCGCGGAGCGCAGGCGGCGCGGCCAAGTCCCGCGGGGCGGGGACATCGCGAGAGGGAGCTCGGAGTCGGCGGGGGGGGGGGCGCGACGTGCAGGGGTCCGAATGAGCCCGCGGATCCGGCACTCGCCGACGCGCCCCGGGGGAAGGGATTCGGGAACGGGCCGGACCGGGCCGGTTCGGTCGTGTTCGGCTG
Organism: Lepisosteus oculatus; assembly: GCF_040954835.1. NCBI lineage: Eukaryota > Metazoa > Chordata > Actinopteri > Semionotiformes > Lepisosteidae > Lepisosteus > Lepisosteus oculatus. The sequence continues at coordinate 10,499,544 of NC_090721.1, read as the reverse complement.
CCCAAAGAGCAGCACGAGCAGAAAACGTCTGGCCCGGACCGACCCGGCGGCTCCCGGCACTCTGGCCCAGGCTAGCGCGTCTCCGTTCAAACAGCACACCTGCAATTAACGGCACATTGATTTGTGAGGCGGACACGGATCAGTCTGGTGGTTCTGGTGGTGGATGTGACCTCCTGACCGCAGTCCCCCCGGAGCCTGAGCTGATCAGCCCCTCAGGAGCCTCAGCGGACCGGAGGTCAGTCCTGGCCGGGCGCCTGGCTCTGGGGATAACCAGGTCGCTGCTGTAAATGGTGCTGGTGGACCAGCAGGGGGGCGCTCTGCTCTCTGGACCAGCACGTCCAGGCTGGTGCGCCAGTAGGGAGACCAGGGCCACTGCGCTGTGATGAGATGTGAAACTGGGGTCCTCACTACGGGGTCCCCTGTACCCATGAGAACAGGGTACCCATAAACCCAGTGCCCTGGCTGTAGTCCCCTCTGGGCTGGGCAGTCTGGGATCTCTACAGCAGCTCCTGTATCCACCTGGAGCAGCAGGGTCTCTCTCCTCCCCCCGATCCGCTGTGCAGGGGGGCAGCTGTGTCACACAGGAGGGGCTGCACTTCCCCGGGGGATGAAATGAGACCCCCCCCCCCCTTCATAAAGAGCTCTGGAAGTGCTGTTAAGTGCAGACAACAGTTCTAATAGGTCACTTACAAAACCAGTCCAGGGGCCAGTTACAGGACGAGGGATCCCAGCACACAGGGGGACTGGGAGAACCGGGAGTGGAGTGACACTGGAAAAGCTTGTTTGGAGTTGACGGGGTGGGAGTCTGGAACAAGCTGCCCAGCCGTGTGCTCGAAGTCCACGCCCTGGTGTCCCTCACCACAGGGCGGGACGAGACCCAGGGGTCGCCAGGCTCTCCAGCAGAAAGGGGCACGAAGGAGCAGGCGGGGTCCTGTGATCTCTGACCACGGCAACATCCTGTCCCGAGTCCCCACAGCTCTGTCCGGGACCAGGCAGCTCTCCGACAGGGGTGTTCTGAGCCCGGTCCAGCCCCACCGGGCCCTGATGATCTCTCTCCTCTCAGGCCGAGATCTTGATGACTTCATCAAACGCTGCGCAGATTAGCCGTGACAGAAGTGTGCTGCAGGGGGTTTCACACTTCACTGTCCAGGAGCGCTCAACCGTTCGCCCAACCGTCACCTGTATACGTTCAGGTCGACACCCGGGGGTCCAGCCGCCACGACGCCAGTGGACACTGTGGTCACTGTGGTCACCGGAGCGACCAGCCTTTGAACAGATCTGTCCAGTTCCCGTCCAGGGCAGCCCCGGTCCCAGCAGGCCTGATCAGTCGCCGTTAGACAATCAGACCCGAAGGTAGTTTCTGTCTACCTCATTAGGTGATGAGTTAATTGGTTTAGAGATCATTTGGAACGCTAAGACGAAGACTGGCTCCTTCCCTGCTTCCAGGCTAATTGAAAGGAATTGCTTGCGGAGGTGGTCACTAGCGTACAGGTGCGTACGACTGCTCTGCCTCCTGCGCGTTTTTGCCCCCTCTCCGGGGGCAGGGAGACGGAGAGATCCCATCTGGACAGGTCAGAGCCCGTCCTGCGGGAAGGAGAGAGGAGAGCCGGAGAGAGAGGGAGAGGGAGAGGGAGAGGGGGGGAGAGTCCGAGGGGCGGACGGGGGAGGAAGTGAGGCAGGGCGTGTCGCACAACAGAGAGACTGATTGTATCTCCAAACCACATAATTGGAATCACGTCCCAGCAGATTCTGGGAACTCAGGACCTTTTATTGTTCTTTACGACAATCATCTCGGAGTAAACAGCTCTGAGACCGGCTAGAAATGAGAGCCCCGCATTCCCAGCAGGACACTGCCATCTCGCCGGCACGGGCTGGGGGCAGATCTTCCGCGCCCCAGTGTGACCGGGAGCCGCGCGGGGCAGGAGGTGTATTCACTCGAAGCGAAACACGTCGTCGGTTTGGTTTTCTGCGCATTATATAAAACTGGGATCATGGGGCGGAGGGGTGGCTCTGTGCCTCAGGATCTGTGCCTGTGGCTGGAAGGTTGCCGGTTCGAATCCTACTCTGTTGGGCCCCTGAGCAAGGCCCTTCACCCCAGCTGCTCCAGGGGTGCTGTACAATAGCTGACCCTGCGCTCTGACCCCCAGCTTCTCTCCCTGTCTGTGTGTCTCATGGAGAGCAAGCTGGGGTATGTGAAAAGACAAATTCCTAATACAAGAAATTGTATATGGATAATTAAGTGCTGTTAGAACCCTCTTATATCACTGTGCATTAGAAATAGAAGTACTTCTTCAAGCATCCTGGATTACAATGTTTGTTCACAGTCAAACCGATTGGACAGGACACAGAGTGCTTGGCACAGCCCCATCACTGTAGCTGTGCCTGAAGAGAGTCAGCGTGTTGCTGGAAAATATATTGAAGAAACAGCTACAGAACCACAGAGATTTCCAATACGTGAAACTGTAATGCAGGGCTCTCTCTGAAATGAAAGGCTCGAGATGGACTCCATCTCTGCCTGAGGCACTTTCAGGCTCTGTCTGTCCCGCCGGAGGGCCTGCTGGGATTGTTCAGTGTTTTTCTGAATTACACGGATTCTCCCTGGCTCCCTGGGATTCTCCCTGGGAGGGAGTGTGTGTGAGCGTGTACGTGTGTGTTAGCGTATGTCAGTGTGCATGTGTGTGAGGAAATGTGTATGTTGGAGTGTTCGTGTGTGTGTGTGAGAATGCACACATGTGTATGTGAATGTGCATTCAGGAATGTGCACAAGTGTGAATAAATGTGTGCGTAGGAGTGCTCATGTGTGTGAGTACACGTGTGTGTGCCCCAGGCCTTGCTGGGCTCAGCTCCTGAGCTCCTGAGCTGATTACCACCCATCCCTCCATAAATAGCTGCTCATCGTTGGTGTATCACTGCAGCCTGTAAGCTCTCCCACCGGTCTGAACTAGAGACCTGTTAATACAGATACTGCTCTGCTCCTGTACCCCCTGGTGAAACTTCAACACCACCTTAACCTCGTGTTTTACAGAATGGCAACAACAAATGGAAAACAAATACACCAGGAGACCTTAAATAGATAATATTCTTTTCCCCCTCTCTGAAGCAAACAAAGTTCCACTCACTAGCTACCTCCTTCTCTCCCAGTGCCTCATCTCTAACCACTAGCCCACACTGCCTCTCTCCCAGTGCCTCAGCTCTAACCACTAGCCCACACTGCCTCTCTCCCAGTGCCTCAGCTCTAACCACTAGCCCACACTGCCCCTCTCCCTGTGCCTCAGCTCTAACCACTAGCCCACACTGCCTCTCTCCCAGTGCCTCAGCTCTAACCACTAGCCCACACTGCCTCTCTCCCAGTGCCTCAGCTCTAACCACTAGCCCACACTGCCCCTCTCCCAGTGCCTCAGCTCTAACCACTAGCCCACACTGCCCCTCTCCCTGTGCCTCAGCTCTAACCACTAGCCCACACTGCCTCTCTCCCAGTGCCTCAGCTCTAACCACTAGCCCACACTGCCTCTCTCCCAGTGCCTCAGCTCTAACCACTAGCCCACACTGCCTCTCTCCCGGTGCCTCAGATCTAACCACTAACCCACACTGCCCCTCTCCCTGTGCCTCAGCTCTAACCCCAAGCAGACGTTGTCAGTCTGAGAAATGTAATCACTGGTCCACATATTTCCCAATTTAATGCACCAAGAGAGATGAACCCAGATTCTCAAAGCATTAGCTACCCAAAGACAAACTGAAAAATGTATGTGAGTGGATCCTACTATAACAATATCGGGGATCACAGGGCTCAAAATGTGCAATGAAATTCAAAAAGGACAGACACAACAAAACCCAGAACTGTTCTTCTGCATGGTGGAGTAATCTCTCATTCCCACACTGACAAAATGTAGGTTAAATGAGCTGATCTCTAAAACGGTGAAAAGGTATGCCATTGCTGCAGTTCATAGACAAGACAGCAACACTCTATTCCCCACTGCGGGCACAGCCAATCACGGCACAGAATCACTGCCAGGCACTCCTGATTGGCTGCGGTCCAGCCTCGCGCCTCCTGCCAATGAGCTGGCCTGGGCTCTGTATCCAGGCGGACAGGAAGCTCGCTGAAACCCTCTCATGAATGGGAGACGCATTCCGCCGCTATGATTGCTTGTATAAGCAGATGGGGGGGGGGGTTATGAAGGAAATGGGCAATTTCTGTTCTTCAAGTGTTTTAAAGACACAGTGCCTCCGTTTTACGGCACAAGCGCCACTACAAATGTGACTTCGATATGCACAATACTTCCAGCGAGCGAGAGCAGTACAGCGGCCTGCCTTTCGCTGAGCCGGACAGCTACACCTAGACTGCGCCTCCGAGTCTTTGATCCATGTACCCGGAGCACCGCAGGGATCTTGGAATTGCAGGATCAGACAGAATTTTATTCAGACCGCCCACAGTCCCACAATCCCACAGGCTTAACCGGCTCTGTTAGCTCTGTGAACTAACTGAACCGCACTGTTACCTGATATCATTTAAAACAAGGCCTGCAACTACAGGACCTCACCTGGCCGAAAACCCTTCCTGGTGCCACAGCGCCTCCTGCTGACTGACAGCCTACAGCTCTCCTGGGCTGGAAGGGATGGGCGGTGTCGTTGGCATTTCCCTGTGACCCGTTCCTGGCGTCGGTTCGGTCTTGTCTCTGTCCCCAGCTGGGGGGTCCCAAGTCTTGCCCTGTTTGCCGTAGAAGCAGAGAAAAACAGACACCTGCCCAGCCACACGGGGGCGCTGTGCCTCAGCAGTCCCTGAACTTACCAGCCAAATCCAGCCCACCCATCCCTGGCAGAGCCGGGCCTGGCGGGTGATGACACTGCCAGTACAGCAGGGCTGGGGGCTGAGCTCGGCGCAGGATCTCCGCCCTGTGGTGGAGCGGTGGCTCTGTGGCTCAGGATCTGCCCCTGTGGCTGGAAGGTTGCCGGTTTGAATCCGGTGGCCGGCAGAGGAGTCCTACTCTCTTGGGCCCCTGAGCAAGGCCCTTCACCCCAGCTGCTCCAGGGGTGCTGTATAAATGGCTGACCCTGCGCTCTGACCCCCAGCTTCTCTCCCTGTCTCTGTGTCTCATGGAGAGCAAGCTGGGGTATGTGAAAAGACAAATTCCTAATGCAAGAAATTACATATGGCCAAGAAAGTGATAAAATAAAGACTTTGCCAGGTGGCTAATGAGCAAAACAAGGAGAGGGAGACGAGGAGGGAGAAGGAGCTGCTTCAGAGAGCAGTGCTCCCAGAGGCATGTGTCTAGCACAGCACCCAGCCTGTGTTTTGGCTGTTTCATGTGTAAATCCTATTTATAGAAACGTGTCTGAGTGGGTGTAGCTCATTTCTGCCTGCAGTTGTTTTATTGTGGGATAATTCATAATTCACTTATTCAATATTCTACATATTTCGTCTGAAGAGACTTTAATCTGTTTAAGCTTGTATGTCACGTCGTCCCAAGCAGGACCTTCGCGGTCCAGTCTTACAGGACCATTACATCATTTACAGCTCGTGGTGGCGAATGGAGATATTTTACCACAGGAATATAAGAGGCTCCCGAGGTCGCGCTTTCAGAAGGAAGGCGAAAGCCGAGCTCGGGCCTCACGGAAAGTTTGCACAGCGGCTCTTATCTCGCCGCCCGGACTTCCTGCGGCAAAGGCTCCGGGTCCTGCGGGACGAGCCGGATCCGGGACTCATCACGGCGAGGCGGCGTGTCGCCCGTTCTCTTCCGGGGTCGGCGGCACAGGCATGGCCAGCAGGGGGCGCGCCGGGGACTGGGAACGTTTCTGACTCCGTTCATTTTGTTTCTTGTAATGCTGCCACCTAGCGGCCAGAGTGTCCTGCGTCCAGATCGGTATTTTCATTTTAGTTAAGTTTTTAGGGATTGAAATTTATTCGCATCACATTTCCGAACAATTAAAAATGCTTATCGTCAAAAAGCTAGCTATTTTGTGTTTATAGTCAAATGATTTTTCAAATTATCTAATTAATAATGATATGTGGGGTGTTTCACATTTGACATAAAACTCACGGATGTCACAAAACGAGTAGCACGTGATTATTATTTTACTGTATGTTATTCTGATGTGTCAACTGTAAAATGATTTAAGAAAACTTTTATATGTGTCTAAATTGGAAAATAATTAGGTTATCTGTTTAATTGACTACTTCGACTGCTCGTGTAAAAGGTTCTTCTTACGAGCTGAGAACGTGACAGTCATGCTGTGGACGCAAGACTGTTATAATATCTAAGGGGTGACGTGCGACACCCAGAGCTGAGACCGGTGAACAGGCACATGCTTGCCCCGAACTGAGACTCGATCCTACAAGCAGCACCTGTATCCTGTACATCTTGTACTGATGCCAGGGGAGACCCCGCTCACGACTGGACTGTGACTGTCACGGTACACCGCCCGCTGACGACAGCTTAGCAGCAGAAGGAATACACCTATGTGACGCCTTTTGAAAAAAAAATGTCAGTGCACTTCCTACAAATGATAATCGTTTTACTTCCAAATTCCAAAATACGCTATTTCAGCTGCATCATGGCGCCGGGTCAAAGCGCTGTGACCCCGGAAGTACTCCCTGGGAAAAACAGCCCTATGCACCACGCGAAAGATGGCGGCCGCTGGCGAGCAGCAGCAGGCTCACCGAGCCGGGATATACAAACAGAAAAACAAGCAGCACAAACACGGCAAACACCGAACCAAGGGGGAGATTGAGCGGGAGAACAAGGGTAAGCGGGCGGCGGGGGTCGAGGGCTGCGTAGCCGCCACGGTTGTGTTGAGGAGGGCAGGTCTGGGCAGCGGCGCTGGAACACGTGCGTTTAAATGGCCAAGCGGTCTCGTGGCGTCGGTGCTGATGTTGTGCTTTCGGTAACTTGTACGATTTCTAATACCCGGGACCACCTTCAGGACAGAGAAAGTCCTAAATCTTATTTTTGTTTTCATTTTGAGAGTCTATTCTGTTTATGCAACTTGTTTATCCGCGCTAGATTTGACTGATTCACCTTCCACACGAGTAGTTTCCACTTTTCGCAGCTTGTTCGTGCGCCTGGGAGCGACAGGTTTGCAGACTCGCCGGCGGTGGCGCAGGAGCGCTCTAGCTCGGACGTTTTCAGACTTGCCTCCCTCGCGACACTCACGGGGCTGTTTTGTTGTCCCCGTGACGTCACCTCCCGTTCGAATCCAAGGCGGGCGGTGTTCGAGCTCGAGGTGTGAGAGCCTGACATTGCGTTTCGGGGTCAGGTATACAGCAGCTCCCCTCAGACACTGGGGTCAGCGGGCCCTGCGCTTTCTGCGCTTCGCGATGTTGCGGGATGTGGCTGAGCAGAGTGCCAGTCTGCAGGCGCTGACCCCGGGGTCACAGGGCAGTGTGCACCGAGCCTGCAGGGGGCAGTGCTGACCTCCTGCTGTCCCCCCCAGGCCGTGTGGCAGTGAAGGCTCTCAGCAGGAAGCAGAGGAAGGCGCTGAAGAAGCTGGATCGGAGGCACAAGGCCAGTCAGCTCCGCAGGAACAAGAAGGACACGGTGAGACTGAACGTCTCTGCGCCTGAGAGCAGTCTGGGGGCATTCCTGCCTGTGTGCTGAAGTGCAGAGAGTGCGTCTCCCGGTGTGTGTGTGTCAGAGTGTGCGTGCGTCTCCCGGTGTGTGTCAGAGTGTGCGTGCATCTCCCTGTGCGTGCGTCTCCCTGTGTGTGTGTCAGAGTGTGCGTGCATCTCCCTGTGTGCTCGCGTCGGAGCGTGAGTGCGTCTCCCTGTGTGTGTGTGTGTCAGAGTGTGCGTGCGTCTCCCTGTGTGTGTGCGTGTCAGAGTGTGCGTGCGTCTCCCTGTGTATCAGTGTGTGTGAGTGAGGGTGTGATGACCCTGGCTATATTTACTCTGGTGAGGTGTCTCAGTCTCCTGGCTCTGCCTCTGTCCCCAGGTGCTGTTGGAGAGGCGCAAGCTGGGCAGTAAGGATGGCCCCCCTCACCTGGTGGCAGTGGTCCCACTGCATGCTGGGACTGGCACTCAGGGCGTCCTGCAGCTCCTGCGGAGCGAGGAGATGGGACTGGTGCGAGAGGGTGTGGGGGGCCAGGGCAGCTTCGGGCTCGTCCTCCCCCGCTTCAAACAGAGGTTCATCTTCCTCAGGCCGGACATGGGTACGCTGGACCGCCGCTGACCAGGAGACGCCTGCTGGATTGCCACTGGTCGCGTTAGAACTGACACTGACTGCCAGACTCCCGCTGACTGGGAGACACCTGCTGGACTGATACTGACCAGGCGAACTGACACTGGCCCTTGGACTGTCCCTGATCTTGAGTCACCTGCTGGACCGACACTGACTGTCTCTTCTCTCTTCTTCCCCAGCTGATCTGCATGCTGTCCTGGATGTTGCGAAAGTAGTGGACACCCTGCTGTTTGTGCTGGACCCTGTAGAGGGTTGGGACAGCTATGGGGACTACTGCCTGTCCTGCCTCTTCGCGCAGGGCCTGCCCAGCCATGGTAAGCACCGCCCTGGCCACTGGTGTCCCATCTTGCTCCAGACTCGCCACCCACAGCTGCATGAGACGCAGAACAGTGAGAGACTGATCAGAGCTACGAGGTGTCTGTGAGCTGGCAGTGAGTCGGGGAGAGAGCGTCACTCCTGTAATGGGTGCTCATTCTCCCATCAGGCTGTGAGTGGCTCCTCCCCTTAGTGGGCGTGTCTCGGGAGGTTCCCCCCCCCACAATGGGCGTGTCAGAGGAGGGTCCCTCCCCCTCAGTGGGCATGCCAAAGGCTGTGACTCCTCCCCCTCAGTGGGTGTGTCAGAGGACAGTGGGTACTGTGCCTTATCATCTCTACGCAGGTCTGATGGTTGTAGTAATGAGTCTGTTTGACAACTAGCAGTGTGAAATTGAGAGGGTGTGCAAACTGTAAAGAAGCAGTTGGCAGCCAGATGACGCTAGGCTGGCGATGAAACCGGAGTGTCCTGGGATGCTGGGGGGCCACCCTGTGCAGTTCAGGCCGTGCGCTTCTATCCCAGGTGATGCTGTTCCTCTGTGCCCCCAGCTCTGGTGTGTCAGGGCGTGGCGGCGCTGCCCATGAAGAAGCGGACGGACGCCAGGCGGGCGCTGGGCCGCCTCGTGGAGGCGCGGTTCCCCGACGGACGCCTGTTCAGCCTGGATACCCCCCAGGAGGCCGTGCTGCTGCTGAGGCACCTGGGATCGCAGAAGCAGCGGCAGCTGGCGTACCGCTCGCGGCGCCCGTACCTGCTGGCCCAGCGGGCCTCCTTCGCGCCCGGGCCGGGGGGGCTGGGCACGCTGCAGGTCTCGGGGTACGTCCGCGGGCGGCCGCTCGGCGTCAACAGGCTGGTGCACATCGCAGGCCACGGGGACTTCCAGCTCAGCCAGATCGATGCGCCCCAGGACCCCCTGCCCCTCAGCACCCGGGAGCACCCGCCTGGCAAGGAAGGGGACATGGAGACAAAGGTTTGACCCCCCCCCTCCTCTGGACACACCCCACAATCACCCTGAGAGTTCAGTTTAGCCCCAATACTTTGGACTTTCTTGAAACAACCCAGAGCTCCCTTAACTGCTTCCTGCTGATTGATTAAAGGGGTGGTCTTGTAGTTGTAGAGATTTGAAAGCACATGCCAGTGGCAGTAATTTTGCTGTCACTCTCTGCCTTCTTGATTTGTGTGTATAATATAATTCCTCACACTTGCATAGCGCTTTCTGGACACGCCACTCAAAGCACTTTACAGGTAATGGGGATCCCCTCCACCCCCACCAGTGTGCAGCCCCACCTGGATGATGCCCCAGTACTCTCCCCACACACCAGCTCTCAGTGGGGAGGAGAGCAGAGTGATGAAGCCAGTTCAGAGAGGGGGATTATTAGGAGGCCATGATTGGTAAAGTTCAGGGGGAAATTTGGCCAGGACACCGGGGTTACACCCCTACTCTTTTCAAGAAACACCTTGAGATTTATAATGACTAGAGAGAGTCAGGACCTCGGTTTTACTTCTTATCCGAAGGACAGCACCTTTTTACAGTATAGTGTCCCTGTCGCTATACTGGGGCATTAGGACCCACACAGGCCGTGTGTTAAGTGAGGACTTCAGTGGGGGGTCATGCACTTGTGTGCTGTGTCCTCCCGGCAGGAAGGGGGCGCTGTGGGGGAAATGGAGCAGGAAGTGAAGGTGCTGATGAAAGCAGATCCGGCGCGGCAGGAGAGCCTGGAGGCCGAGGCGGCGCTGGATCCCATGGATGGCGAACAGACCTGGCCAACCGAGAGTGAACTGCAGGAGGCCGAAGGTCAGGGGTCAACATCTGTCTCGGGGGTTGGTGGGAAGGTGGACTTTGGGTTGAGAGAACCAGCCCAGTGCTGAGTGGTCCAGACTCCAAGTAGTAATTGGGTACTAATTTATGAATGAATAGAGATCTTCTGAGTGATTCCTACAGCGAAGGTGCTTGGAGCCCAGGTTGAACACTGTAGGACATCTGGGGGGGGCTGGTGGGTTGGGCATCAGGTGACCAGTTTACTGTCCTGGCGACAGAGACCTGGGGCGTTGCAGGCAGCAGTCAGAGATCCCTGCGCTGTCTGGGGGGCACTGTGGCCGGCGAGTCTTGTACATTGCAGAGCAGTTCTCTGCCTGTTCTGTTGTAATTTTCCTTTGTTCTGTCTCTTCCTCTCTCTCAGAGAGGCAGAGGAAGGTGAGGAAGGTGCCCAAGGGGACGTCGGACTACCAGGCTTCCTGGATCCTGGAGGAAGGGGGCAGCGAGGAGGACGATGAGGAGAGCAGCGATGAAGATGGCGACGAAGGGATGGAGGCTCTGGAGGAGGAGGAAGAGGAGGAGGAGGAGGCTGGGTCTCAGGTGAGCCGCTGGGCGCGGGGACAGACGTCCCTTCTGGCGCTCGCTTCCGAAACCGCGGAATTTCTCTCGATTTTACTTTTGCTGTGGATTTCGCCTTTCGGATCAGCCGGCTCCAGGCTGTGACCCCCGCGGGCTCGCTGGATGTTGTCTCCGCTTCCTTGTTTGTTTGAGCCTGTTTCCATGGCAGCGGGTGGTACGTGACCCCCGGGCGCGGTGGCGCGGTGTTTGTTTTTCCAGCGGGCGAGCGGTTCGCGGCGAACAATGGTGTTGGGAGTGCAGTCCCGGGGGGGGGCTTTGTTCCCGCTGATGGACAGCGCTTCCTGTGCCGACGGGCTGCTGCTGCGGGCTGTCATGAAAGAGAAGATGGGGGTTTTCTTGCGCGTTTGATCTGCGCTTCCCAGCACAAGAAGACCTCGAACAATGAGACAGAGATTGTTGCTGTTGCCGTCGCAATAACACGCAGCTCCGACTGGCCTGCTGCTTCCTCCCTGGCCTGTGTCTTCTCTGGCTGTCCTGCGGGCGGCCTTGAACTGGAGCTGGGAGCCGCGCGCTGTGGGAAAGCGCGGTAAAAGCGTGGTATAATGTGGACGTGCTTGAGGTTGAGCAGGCCGAGCGCTCGTGAGCGCCCCCTTGTGTCTCTCTGGTTTTGGCTGCGGTTACCAGCTCTCCGTGTGGCAGGAGGAGCTCATCCCCGGCACTGCTGAGCTCATGGGCGCGCCTCTGCGGGCTCGTCACTGTGGACGGGCCCCTGTCTGTGGCTGTGGGCTCGTCACTGTGGACGGGCTCCCGTGGGCTCGTCTCTGTGGATGGGCCTCTCAGGGCTCCTCACTCTGGACTCGTCATGGTGGACAGGCCCCTGTCTGTCTCTGTGGACTCCTCATGGTGGACAGGCCTCTGTCCGTTGCTGTGGACAGGTTTCTGTCTGTCGCTCTGCACTCGTCATGGTGGACAGGCCTCTTGTCCGTCATGGTGGACAGGCCTCTTGTCCGTCATGGTGGACAGGCCTCTTGTCCGTCATGGTGGACAGACCTCTTGTCCGTCGCTGTGGACAGGCCTCTACTCTGTTGTCGAAGTCCCCAGTGAGGCAGCTGTACCCTGATTTTCAGAGGAAAGACCTGGAGCCCAGGAAGCTCTTGCAGTTCCAGGGTCACTCCTGTGTGGCTCATCTAAGCAGAATCACAAGCACTCTCCTTTTAAAGCTTGCCGTTCAGTGGCAGAGGGGCATGGCGGCTGGGTGCGGGTTCGACTGTCTCGCTCGGGGTGCGTGTGTCTTTCCTCTGGGCACTCTAGTTCCCTTCCCTCTTCCAAAGGAGGGAGGGTCAGGTAAACAGGTGTCTTTCACCTGGATAACCACGGCACACGGTAACCAAGCGCTCCGAGGTGTTGGACAGGCTTCGTGAAGCCCCAGGTGGGAGACGGGCGCGTCTCTGCCCACGCACTGACCGCTGCCGCTGGCGCTGTGCTCTCTGGCCAGGACGGGGAGGGCAGCGCGGGAGAGGGCTCGGACTCGGAGACGGAGACGCTGGAGCTGGGCCAGGGGGGGCCGGAGCAGCGCTACGACGACCGGATGGACGAGCAGGAGGAGAGCGAGGCGCTGCGGCGGTACAGGGAGGCGCGGGCCGACCAGATGTTCCCCGACGAGGTGGACACGCCCTTGGACACGCCGGCCAGGACCAGGTAACGTGGCGCCGGGCGCTGTAGCCTGCAGGCGGACGCGGTGTGGTAGTGTGTCGGCCCCAGTGCTCAGTCTCTCTTGTGTGAGAACAGAACGAAGGGAGCTCACTGGGCTCAACTGGACTTGGTCTTGCCTGAGCCCAGGATCTCTTCTGGCTGTTCCCTGAAGGATGGCAGGGAGTCATCACTAGGCTGCAGTTGGTTCCTTTTGCCTGTCTGGGAGTGGTTTTCCTTCAAAGCCGGCAGCTCGCCTGGCTGCTCCTTTCTGAAGCGCTGCCAGGCCAGAGATGCCCATTTCCGCCGCTCTCTGCCCCTGCAGGTTCCAGCGGTACCGCGGCCTCAAGAGTTTCCGCTCCTCGCCCTGGGACCCCCTGGAGAACCTGCCGCCTGACTACGCGCGGATATTCCAGTTCCAGAACTTCGAACGCACGCGCAGGCGGGTCCTCGTGGAGGCTGCAGAGGAAGAGGAGGGTGCCATGGTAACCACGGGCCGCCCCTTCGTCTCCCGATGTTCCATCAGGACTGAACCTCAGTCCTCCTCCGGCCACTTTCCTGTCTTCTTCCTCATTCATGCTCTTCCCATTTCCTCTGCTGTTGCTTTTTCTCTGCCCTTATCTCCTCTCTCTCGAACTCTCTCTCCGTCTTTCCATTTCCCTTTGTCTCCTCTGTGCCTCTCTCACTCTCTCTCTCCCTCTGTACCCCTCTGTCCCCCTCTCTCCTTCTCTCTGTCCATATCCCTCTGTCACCTCTGTGCCTCTCTGTCGCCTCTGTACCCCTCTCTCTCCTTCTCTCTGTTCATGTCCCTCTGTCTCCTCTCTCCTCCCCCTGTGCCTGCCCGTCTCATGCTGGTCCCGGTGTCCTGCAGGTGGGCTGGTACGTGACTCTGCACGTGCAGGACGTCCCGCCCTCGGTGATGGACAGTTTCCGGAGCGGCCGCCCGCTGGTCCTCGTCTCACTGCTGCCTCACGAGCAGAAGGTAGGGAGACGTACGGCACCGGGACACGGCCCCCAGCCGGCGCCTGAGGGGTGGGGCTCGGCGCTTTAAGGGACAATAGACTGCACTTCGGTGCCAGGATTGAGCTGAGCCACCCCTCTCTGTCTCCCCCTGCCTGCAGATGTCGGTACTGCACATGCTGGTGCAGCGACACCCTGGGAACTCGGAGCCCGTCAAGTCGAAGGAGGAGCTGGTGTTCCAGTGCGGTTTCCGCCGCTTCCGGGCCTCTCCCATCTTCTCCCAGCACACCTCGGGTACGGGGCTCCGGTCCGCCGAGCCGCGGGGTCATGACGCACACTGTGGCTTCTCCGCCCGCTGTCACACGTCGGTCGTGGTGTTTCAGGAATTCTGCAAGGTCCCTGAAGGAAAACTGAGTCCGAGGCAACTATAGCGTAATTAAATCAAACGGTTCCATGGATCCATGTGACAGTTGTGTTTATCCCAAGTGCGTTGCTGTTACATCAGGTGAAGAGTTGCTCAGTAGCTAAACCCGCTGTGCAAACTCAGAGAACAGCCAGTGCAGCTGCAGCGAAGTGCCAGAGAGCTTCGGTGCTGCTCGACAGGAACTAGAGATGTATGAGAGTAGGAAGTGAGGGGGGGTTCGTCACGGGCCTCAGGGATTGGGGGTATCCTGTATGCTCTAAATATTGATAACAAGGCAATGTTTTAACTTAATTTCATCAAAAATTGTCTTTAAAATGCCTGCATTAGTACTTGGCTCATATGGTACCTGGTTGGTTCCCATACTCCAGTGATTGGCTGGGGGGGTCCTGCCCAGCCCCCTCTCTGTCATGCTCTCTCGTTGGCTGTCCTGTAGGAGACAAGCACAAACTGGAGCGCTTCCTGAGAGCCGACGCCCCCACGGTGCTGTCCGTCTACGCCCCCATCACCTTCCCCACGGCCGGCGTGCTTGTGTTCAGGCAGCGGCAGAACGGTGAGGGAGCATCTCTGGGCAGTGTGTGTGTGTGTGTGTGTGTGTGTCTTGTCTCCTTGCGGGGAAGCAGTCGCTTCACAGACCCTGATTAGCAGTGCCCTGGTCTTGGACTGACTGGTGTTGATCCCAGAAAGCGCGGGTCCGCGAAGCCGCCCTGTGTTGAGCCCTGTGCCTTTTGGGAAACTCTTCCTCGCAGGGATGCAGGACCTGATCGCCACGGGCTCCCTGCTGAAGGCCGACCCCCAGCGCGTGGTGGTGAAGAGGATCGTGCTCAGCGGACACCCCTTCAAGATCGTGCGCCGGACAGCCGTGGTCCGCTACATGTTCTTCAACAGGGGTGAGCGCTCTGGGGGGGCCACGTGATGGGGGCCTACTGTACTGCGGGCTCCCGAGCCCCGGGGGCGGGTCTGTGTGGTGGGGGGGCGCGTCCCCTCTGCCCTGCAGTGACCTCTCCTCTCTGTCCCGCAGACGACGTGAACTGGTTCCGGCCCGTGGAGCTGCGGACCAAGTGGGGGCGGCGGGGTCACATCAAGGAGGCTCTGGGTGAGTTGGGGGGGGAGAGAGACGGGGTGCACTGGGGTGCCCTTTTCAGCACCGCCTTTGTTGGTACATTCTGAATCCCGTATTGCTGTGGTGTCGTGAGATCAGCCTGCAGCAGAAACACCCTGGCTGCCTCACTTCCCTGATCTGGTCCGGGATTCTGCCTGTTCTGTGGGTCGTCTTCCCCTCCTGCAGCAGGACTGGTACAAAGAGAGGCTGTAGTTACATGAACACGAAGGAGGTCACTGCCAGTACGAGTCGTGTCCAAGCTGTCACCCTAAGCTCTTCCTCCAAGTCCACACCTGTGACGCAGGAAGGAATCCTCACGCATAAACAGGGCAGTGGGGCCCCCTCGTGTGACAGCACCGGCTGGCCACACGGGTTCAGAATGCTGTCATTTATTCAGGCTTCTTTTCCAGTAGCTTAAATGCAGGTCTGCAGATATTCTTTTAAAAGATTTTTTCATTCTCCGCTTGCAGTTTGATGAAAATGAATTTCATCTCGTCTGTCCCCTGCACAACAGTAGTGACACTTCATGTTCATTCATGTTGAGCCGACTCCACTCAAAACAAAGTGAACTAAGGAGAACTTGGCAGTACAGCTCTCTCTTTATCCTACCAAATGCATTTCATATCGTCTGTCCCAGTACAAAAATGACTGTACGAGGAATATAATGCTTTAATTCACGCTCATTCAAAATAAACTAAAGGTACAATTCGCAATACCTCAAAGCTTTGTGCTATTAAATACATGTAGTACTGAATACACCACAGGTAAACAAATATTCAGCAGTCAAAGTGAGGTGACAAAATAAAATCCAAACTTAGACACAGAATGAATCGAAAGTAGCCTGATGAAGTTTTGTTTAGACGTAAAATATTATGAATTTAACAACTGTAAAATTAAAGTTCAATTTTACCAACACGCGAACATTTTATTCTCCATGGCAACTTCTCCACTTTGATAGGCTAGAACATGAAATGTCACCTGTCTGGGGGTCATTGGGGGGTGATTCCCGTTCGCAAAATCTGCTCCGATGCGTACTTCAGAGAAGGGCACTTTGGGGGCGCTGGTGAGCCCCCCTGTGAAACAGATTTAGGACGCTTGCAGACCTGAGCAGGAACGCAAAGGGCACAAGACCACAAGTGTGCATACTGGGACAACGCGTAATAACTAAGTGAAAGAGGTCAGGGTCTCGGCCCTTTGTGTAAAGACATACCTCTATTCTTGGGTTTAAATGCTTCTCTGCGGTACAGCTGCTCTTGCACTCATGATTTAACCCCTCCTGCAGGGACCCACGGCCACATGAAGTGCGTGTTCGATAAGCAGCTGCCCTCCCAGGACACTGTACTGATGACGCTGTACAAACGAGTCTTCCCGCGCTGGACCTACGACCCCCACGTGCCCCAGCCGCTGCCCTGGGTGAAGAGCGAGGAAACCGTCGGCACAGAGGACATTGACATGGACTAGAACAAAAGGGAGAGACTGAGTCACTCTGCTGCCCCCTTCAGTTTGGAGGACAGAATTGCAGTCGGGAGGAAGAGTCGCCACAGACCTTTCTACCACTAGCGTGTTTACTTGTATTTTTTGCCCATCTGGCCCTGGGCAGCCTGAGCCGCTGCAGTGTGCTGGTGGGGGCAGCGGAGACGCCCCCTCGCTCAGCTGGCACGGCGGGTATTTCCCAACTAATAAATGGCTTGAGCCCACATCTGCTGTTCACGGTCATCTTTTCAAAAGAGGCATTTGCTGTAGATTCTGTCTCGCGAATGGGGTTCACCGTTTTGGGGGTGTGCATGTGAGGGAAGGCTTGGCAACATGTCCACTTCTAAAAGACGCCGAAATTTACAGGAAGCTGAAATCCGGCCAAGAACTCGGTCTTCTGCCTGAGAATTCTCCTGTTGTTCCGAGCTGACCAGTTCTTTTTTGTTGATCTTCACTTACTGGGGACACCTCCTTCCTCTGCACAGGTGCCACTGGAGCCCTACAGGAACAGGCCACAGGTAAGAGGAGGCTGCTCAGCTCCTGCTGGTAGCAGCTGATTGACAACACTTTGTATTAAGACGAACCTCCCTTGTTCGGTCCTGAACATGTATCCTGTGCATTTCCACTTGGTCACATCCAGCTCCTCCTGATGCAGATCAGGTCTGGATCAGATACGTCAGGGTACCATACAAAATCTCGGGTTCCACAGAACAGATGAACAGGCTTGTAGCCTCTGTCGAGACCAGCAGGGGCCAGCAGGGGGCGCTCACCCTGCAGTCCATGTGGGTCCTAATGCCCCAGTATAGTGACGGGGACACTATACTGTAAACAGGCGCCGTCCTTCGGATGAGACGTAAAACCGAGGTCCTGACTCTCTGTGGTAATTAAAAATGACCCAGGGCGTTTCTCGAAAAGAGTAGGGGTGTAACCCCGGCGTCCTGGCCAAATTTCCCATTGGCCCGTCCCAATCATGGCCTCCTAGTAATCCCCATCTATGAATTGGCTTCATTACTCTGCTCTCCTCCCCACTGAGAGCTGGTGTGTGGGGAGAGGACTGGCGCACTATGGCTGCCGTCGCATCATCCAGGTGGGGCTGCACATTGGTGGTGGTGGAGGGGAGTCCCCATTACCTGTAAAGCGCTTTGAGTGGAGTGTCCAGAAAAGCGCTATATAAGTGTAAGGAATTATTATTATTATTATTATTATTATTATGAAGACACAGAGCTTCCTTGTTGAGCTACCCCTGTTCTCCACTAGGTGGCACTCCTGCATCAGCAGACACAGATCTGCACGCTCTCCCCACAACAGGAAGCAACTCTCTTTCGCAGTATTTCACACATGCATAAACTGACGACAGTGGTCTAGAGGTCTCGTGATGACCATGCCTGCGACTAAAGAAACACATCTGCCCGCCTCTGAACCAAGAGCTCCTCGTTCTTGGCTATTCTACACCCCGATGTTGCAGACGTGCCATCTTGTACTGAGGGGCTCCAGCAGAGTCTCTGCCTGTGTGCCCCCAGCAACGGCTCCTCCAGTCATCCATCCAGCCGTGACCAGAAAGCCACGTAGTCCTGTTGAGGGCTGAGGAAACCCAGACACAACCAGCTATTCCACATCTATTCTTAACCTTGCCCACCAGTTTCTAAACCTCACATTGACATTCATAGACTGCTAAGAAAGTGTATTTTCCCATCGCAGGGTTCACGCTGTGTGATTTTGTGTCTAAACCAGCGAGACACTCACATCACACACGCTGGTGCTTTTTCTGGGGAGGAGACAGACGCAGCTGCATCACAAGAGAGGTCACGACCTTTACTACGCATTGCAGGAGAGGTCACGACCCTTACTATGCATCACAAGAGAGGTCACAACCTTTACAATGCATCGCAGCAGAGGTCACGATCCTTAACAGACAACACACAGAGGTCATGACCTTTACTGCATGTCACGAGAGGTCACGACCTTTACTGCGTGTTGCAGCAGAGGTCATGTGACCTATAATAAGCGGCGCAGGAGAGGTCTTGTGCCCCCTGGGACACTGGCGATCGGGTTGAAACTGACCGTTAATAACATGACCGTCTGATTCGCTGCCTCCTGGATCCTGGGGCTGTGGCTCCTCTGCCTGTGACACCACTGCCTGGCCCTGCAGAATCATCTCCACGCCCTTCACGGACGGGTCTAACCCCCCTCCTGTCTGTTCGCGCAGGGTCTTTAAGGCTTTCCCTTTGCGCTTCCAGAATCGTGCGTCTTGCTTTGCTGCTCTGTTGTTTCTGCAGGTTGGTTCCCTTGGCCCGGGCGAGCCGGACACGCTCTGAGGGTGTGACGCGCGGCCACCTGCAGCGGCCACGGCGGCTCAGCGGCCCTTTCCACCTGGGCGCTCCGCTGTGGCGCTGAAGGAGTTAAGCCCGCCTGATGTCGGCATGCCTGAGGCTGTGCTTTGCCACATTGCGCCGGGCTTTCTGCAGCTATAATGGGTGAGATATTTTTCCGTTGGCTGGGGCGCTGGTGTGGTGGGCGAGAGCGCAGCAGGCGTTTATGGATAGCAGATGTGCCGGCCTGGGTTTGGCCCCAGACGCAGATCCCCGGTCCCGAGCCGGCTGGGTGGCACCGGGGTGAGGAGTTCAGCGGGCCGCAGCGCGCGGCCGTAAAAACTGACTGAGGGAACGAGCCATCCCAGAGGAGAGGAAGAGTGCGGCCAGCAGAACTGGCGCGCGCGAGTCGGACAGACAGCGCTCTCTTCGCCGGCTCATCCACAGCCTCAAACGCCGGCTTAAAAAAAAAAAAACACACCTAGGAAAAAAAATGTTTCTGCTTCCGTATCGAGAAATGCTGTCAGAAACGAGCTGGCCTCATCACCAGTAAGCCTGTCCCCTTGGCCCCAGTAACACCAGCAGCCTGGAATGCAAAGGGCAACTGGTAAGGAAGCCATTGGGAATCACACTGGAAAAAATCCGCCCCCTGATTCACGTTTAAAGGAGCTGCGTTCGGTAACCGACAGGCAAACGTGTCTCACTGCGCAGAGACGACAGTGGCCGTCCCCAGGTTTTCGGCCCGCTGCAGTATGAAATATTTTGGAAGCGGTGTAGCGCCCACATTTCTGCCTGCACGCACGGCGATGTTCAGTCTTGCCTGTTCCCGCTATATTTTTTTAATCTTGAAAAGCGGCAAACATGCTCTCCTGCTGGCGTGTAAATCACTTTCAGACATCGGAGCGACTGGGGATAATCCCCAGGAAGGCCAAGACGTCCCGCGGAAAGAGAGCAGCTGGTCCGCCCGTCCTGTCAGGGGGATGTTGTAAACTTGGGGTGTCAGTGTTAGCGGGGTGACGAGGCCGGGCAGGGGTTTCGGCAGTGGGACTGCGGCCCCTCTGTCTGAACCCCGTGTTCCTGACCAGCGGTAAGGGAGGGGTACCCCCCCCCCTCCCCCATGCACTTCTGGGTGCAGGCCAAGTCTGTGCTCCCTGAAGGAGCCAGCGCGCGAGAAGTGGGGAGCTGACAGGCCTCCAAACCGCAGCTGCCTGCGCTGGGCCGGCTGGCTCGCTCCTCTGCGATTAATCAGGAAGAGCTCTGGGTCGGGGGGGAGAGAGAGAGTGTGTGTGTGTGTGTGGATGGATGGGGGGGGACCAGGACCTCCCAACTCAGCCTGGGAGTTCACCCAGCGAGCGAGAGGAGGGAGGGAGGCTGGCAGGCACAGGGTCTGGTGCACAGATTGTTCCACAGACACCGGGGCAAGGGGAGAGGGGCAGGGTGGGGGGCAGAGGGAGGGGTGCGGGGGGGCAGTGGGGCAGGGAAGGGGGCAGAGGGAGGGGTGTGGGGGGGGGGCAGTGGGGCAGGGAAGGGGGCAGAGGGGGGGGGCGCGTGGGTGCAGGGGAGAGGGGCGGTGGAGGGGGCAGAGGGAGATGCGCGGGGGGGAGGGGGGCAGGGGAGGGGGCAGAGGGAGGGGCGCATGGGGGCAGGGGAGAGGGGCAGAGGGAGGGGCGCAGGGGGGGAGGGGGCAGAGGGAGGGGCGCAGGGGGGCAGGGGAGAGGGGCAGAGGGAGGGGCGCAGGGGGGGAGAGGGGCAGAGGGAGGGGCGCATGGGGGCAGGGGAGAGGGGCAGAGGGAGGGGCACAGGGTTGGCAGGGGGGCAGTGGGATCAGGGGAGGGGGGCTCACAGGCCACAGAGCCCGAGCGCTGCTGGAGAAAGGCAGAAGAATCTGGTGACGATGCTGTAACCGTGTGGCGTTTCCAAGCTGTTTGTGCTGCTAACGACGCCCCTGTTTCCTCTCATGAGTAGAGCGCTCTGTTTAAGACTGAAGATGGCCTCCCCACTCTTCCCCACCCCTCCGGTGATGGACAGATCCCCGCCGCGCTGCAGTCCTGTCGCCAGGAGAAGGCAAATGCGGGGCGCAGGGGGGGGGGGCGCCCGCAGAGAGCTGGCACAGGGACCCCTTCTTAACACAAGCCCTGCAGGTGCGAGAACAACAGTAGCCAGTTGAGACAGTAATTCAGGTAGGGGGCTGTGTCAGCATGCGCAGGCTGCAAAGGAACAGTTCATTCCAGGCTGAAAAGAGAAGAACTGAAACGCAACGTTTTGGCTGTGGAGCCCTCTACAGGTGTGGAAATAAACTTCACTTTGATTTCCGCCGAGGCGCGTACTCTCAACAGCTGAGCCCGAGAGGTCAGTGCCCTAGCTGAGGGAAAGCGCTTCCATATTGAATGCTTGAGGTAGTCCGGGCTGAAGATGTTTCGCACAGGCCTCCCAGACAGCTGCGCTGTTGACGGGGCGGGATGGGACGGAAGGAGAGGCAGAGCTGGGGAGAGGTTAGTGGTGGGAGACAAGGACAGGAAACCGTGGAGTCCTGGGAATGGAGAGATCGTTTCCTAGGAAAAACAGTTCACACAAAGATCTTCGACTCCCCCCTCATCAATACCCTGTTCTGCAAATCCCCTGACTGTCCAGGTGGAGTGAACTCAGCCCCCCCTGCCCAGGCCTCATGTCCAGCATACCGCACTGATGACATCATCGCAGAGACCTGGCAGCCTGTATCTCCCTCTCTCTCCCGCTTCCTGCCCCCATGATGTCACAGCATATGGTTTTCAGCGAAATCAAGCCGGAAAAGAGATTTAGAAGGAGAAGGCAGCGATTTCCATCTGTGCCATGTGCTGTGAGCTGCCGGGGGGAGGAATGCAGGCGGTCTGGGGAATAGCGCGCTCCGCTCCGCTAATGGGAAGAGATCGCCCGCCCATGTGCGGCCCAGACACCCTGCGCCAGGGCCCAGTCGGCCCACCTGGCCCCGGGTTAACCCTCTCACTGCCGGGAGACCCCTGGGGTGAAACTACTCTTCGCCAGGCAAGGCCTCTGGAAAGGCTCTCTCCTTCATCAATGGAATCACCGATCGATTGATCGCACAGTGGCGGAGGGAGGTCAGAGAGCGGAGGATCTGGTACTCTTGCTCCCCGCGGAGGAAGAGCTTTTCGAACCCAGGATGAGCGGCGCGGTTTTGCCCTGCAGACAGCGCGCAAGAGGATCTGCAGGTCACACGACACCATCCGCCTCATCCTGAACTTCTCCCATCGGGCCTGTTAGTCATCAGCTCGAGGACGATGGAGTGGACCAGAGGGGCTGCAGCCCAGCCCCGTGCGCTTTCTCTCACGCTGTCAAACCACAGGACAGCGGGCTTTGCACATTCTGGCCCGGTTTGCAAAAAGAAGAAATCTGGCTCCTCGGGCTGCTGAGCGCAGAAGATCGCCAGAGAGAGGAGGACAGTCAGTACCAGAGAGAGGAGGCCAGTCAGTACCAGAGAAAGGAGGCCAGTCAGTACCAGAGAGAGGAGGCCAGTCAGTACCAGAGAAAGGAGGCCAGTCAGTACCAGAGAAAGGAGGCCAGTCAGTACCAGAGAGTGGAGGCCAGTCACTACTAGAGAGAGGAGGCCAGTCAGTACCAGAGAGAACAGGCCAGTCAGTACCAGAGAGAGGAGGCCAGTCAGTAACAGAGAGAGGAGGCCAGTCAGTACCAGAGAGAGGAGGCCAGTCACTATTAGAGAGAGGAGGCCAGTCAGTACCAGAGAGAGGAGGCCAGTCTGGTAGCTGTCCGGCAGGTAGCAGGGTCTCGGCCTTGACGGCACGGCTGGGCAGTTTGACCCAGACTCCTCCAACCCAGCCCGCCCCCGGATGGTCAGGGAAGGGCAGGAGAGGCTGTGAAAGGTCACGGTCGAGTGCAGCCTGCCGAGAAACCAGAGCCTGACAAGGGAGGGAGGCGCGCTGGGAATGAGGCGGCGGTGGGGAGGAGACTGTCGCTTTGAGGCTAACGAGGCTGGCCACAATTAAGAAGCGCCACGCCAGGAGGAGAGGAGCTTTGTAATTGCATGGCACTGCCTGCCAGCCCCGCAGAGCTGTGCCAGAGAGCTCTCACCTCTCGCTGGGGAGCTGGCAGCGCTCAGGCCCGGCCGGCCGCTGTGGAGTGATATTACAGCACGATTTCATCAGAAAAAAGTCCCCTTGTGGATCCAGAAACCCCACGCGCCGCCTGTGCCAGGCCTGTACCAAACGTTTCAGCGCTGCCTCTCGCCCCGCAGCCAGAGAGAGCCCGCAGAGCGATTCCTGATCGGTTCGTCGGGATACCGGGAGTTTCGCTTTCTCAGCTGTCAGGCCACAGGCACGGCCGAGCGGCTCGGGCCCGGCGTCCAGGCTCTGAGCGAGGCCCTCGTCTTCAGGCAGCAGCCTGTGGGGTTTCACAAGCGCAGATCTGGCCAATTGAGCACAGGGCTTATCGGGGAGTAACCGAACAAAGCCTGTAGTCTCCCTTAATTCCCTCTTGTGTTTCGTCTTGTTCGGCCCCCAGCCAGACAATAATGCAGCATAATAACTTGATTGGAATGTTATTACTCACTCGGAGCAAATCGAAACGGGACACGCTGAGCTCCCAGCCAGTCCGCCTCGCCTTGCCTCGCGCTGGTCAGCCGCCAGCCCCCCCCCCCACCCCGACACCAAGCAGGGCCGCACGATCAGGGAGCGGACAGCAGGCTAACGGCCCACAGCCCACGCCCCCCCCCCATCCACGCTGATCCGCGGAGCTGCCACAGCTCGTCCGGCACAGGAGCTCCTGGCCCCTCGGAGAAGCTGGTCCCAGCGGCCAGGCGTTTCCAGAGGAGGACCTGGATGCTTAATTATGGAACTGGATAACGGACCTCTTCTTCCATCGGGGAGCTGGGTGCACCAGCTCCCCCCACCCCCCAGATCCCTCCAGAGACAGCGGGGAGGTCTCCTTACAGGGAGAACCCCTTCCACGGAGCCCTGCGTTTTCCCGGAATGCGATTCGCCAGGCCCACCGTGAACCCCAGGATCCGTCGGCCCCGGGCGGCCCCGGGCGGCCCCGGCCGATCGCTCCCTTTCATCGGCGTCCAGATGGTACGAGGTGCGAGCCGGAGCTGGCAGGGCGCCTCAGAGCTCCGCCTTCCCCACGCCGGCTCCGGCCAGTCTCCTGCCCTGGACACTGAGCCTGGGCCTCAGCCCCTGGTCCGGAGCCGGGGGTCCCCACAGCTGCCAGCCGGGGAGGGGGGGTCCTCTAATCGGCACCAGCAGGGAGACGAACCGCTTTGCTGTTGCTAATGAGCATTTCTGGATGTTTGTGCTGAACAATCTGCTTTGCCCCCAGGCCCGAGACCCCGGGCCCCCCTGAGAGCAGGCCGTCTCCCCGCACTCGGCCGAGGAAAGGGCTCGATTTTCACATGGCTCACTTGAGGTTTTCTGCAAAGCCTTATGAGGCGGATTTTTTTCTTGTTCAAATGGAAACTGAATCACTCTAGATCTCCACTGCAGCGCGTGTGCACACACGCACAAGCCCGCACACACACACACACACACGCACGCACACACACACATGAGCGTTCAGATGTCACTGGGAATCCTCTCGACGCGCGCGATCGCCCTGGCCAGCGCAGGCGGCGTTCTCGTGCGCTAACCTAGAGCACGTTAGTGCAACAGCCAGGAGACTTCCTGCCAGCCGCCCGAGAAGATGCACCTGCGTTCAGGTTCCTGAGCTGAACTCGCGGTGCGTTCTGCCTCCAGACCCGAGGCCTCATGGCTGGGAACTGCAGAAATGTGGATCCTCTCTGACCCACTGACTTTATTCTTACCTCCTTCCCAAAACGCCTGAAGCCACTTCTGCTCATAGTCTGGTACGTGTTCTGCCTACCTCTGCTGTTGGGGTTGATCACATATGAGAAAAGGAGAAGTGAAAGCCGGCCTGAGACACTTGTGACCTCTGATATAATGTGCATCTCAAAATTTTGAAAGAAGACTTCAGAAGCGCTCGGGTTGGGGACTGGCCTGCTCTCAGCTCCCAGAGAAGCCGCGCAGGCAGAGCGATGGACCGGCTCTTTCTAGGTAAGGACCCCTCAAGCGCGCGCACACGCACACACACACACTCCTGGGGCTGTGGGGGTCTCTGCCAGCTCGCAAGACACCTCCAGTGACAAAGGGACACCAAGAAGACACAGGTCAGAGGGTTCAGCTGAGCTCTCAACTTAATGTCTTTATTCTTTTTGTCAACATTTTATCTGTAGCAGACTGGAGAGCGAGCTGACCTGCTTTTGAATCTTATTCGTGCAAACAATTAAAAGGAAAAGAAATAAAGAGGGGGTCATAATTACTAGCACGATAATCACTGGAAGAATTGCCTGTATTGTAAAATTAAGGTGGCATTAAAGATGGCTTTAGAGGTGATCAGATAGGGGTCCTTTCTGTCTGTAGCCGGTCATTATTCCAGGCGTACAGACTGTCTCTGGAGTGGGCTGAGCACAAGGCTCCTGCCACAGCTATACCAGACTGCTCAGTGACCAGACTTCCCACAGTCCCCATTCCGAATTCAAAAGTTTCCATTACGATGCTAGAATTCCTCTAGTCCCCGATGTGTCTGGGGAAAAAGCACGTCCATTCGATAGTTGCGATCTCACTGGGCTGCAGACACGATGTCTTAGTCTAGCTGCTGCAGACCTGCCGGGCTCTGAGAGCACCCCCCCACGCGCGGGACAGGCCTGGCCGGGCCAGGCTGACTCACCGCAGCCCAGGAGAGACAGCTCAGGTACTCCGAGGGGTGTGCTGGCCGCCGGAAGAGTCGATCTCGGCCCCACGCTGAAGAGAGAGAAGAAGAAACACAACCTTTCAGCTGCACAGCCTCTTCAGGTGTGAATTAACCTCTACTTTGCTCCTGTCATACAACGACAACAAATAGCGATGATCAATAATAATATTAGCAGTGTAGCTGTGATTGATCAGACCCTCGTACACAGAGGGCCTGAAATTTACTTTTATAAAGCCGTCCACTGCGGTCTCTTGTGGAACAGATACCGTTATAAAGAGACACAAAGCTCAGTTACCATGTGAAGCGGACCCTGATCTCTCTTTCCCCAATTTCTTTTTGATTTTAAATCGTAAGCCCCTACACGAGCAAGCTGTTCCTGTAGTGGATTACTTTCCCTCAACACGCAATGTAACAGAGCACGTGGCATATTCCAAGAGCAGGCCGGGCTCCTCCTGTATCGCGCGCCGAGTTGTTCCAGTCTGTGTTTTTCACCTGCTCGACGTTATTTTACTCGGGATGAGACAGATCTGACGAACCGGACCCCCCAGCCGGTGTGTGTGAATTCTGTAGACCTGTACTTTTACCGCAAAAAGAAATGACTTCTAATGCTGAAAATAAAATCCCCCCCACGACTGGACGTCGGTACAGCTCTAGACAGGGCTCCGGGCTCAGACCGGACGAGGCGATGACCACACACGGACTGACTGGGCATTGGGGGAACCTCAGAGCCACTCCCCAGAGCTGACAAGAGCTGCAGTTAATGAGTAATTCTGTACATTCTGAATGTGGACATTTTTGGCGATCTAGAATATGATTGAGATGATGAAGGGGCCATTCAGAGGGCGTGCGTGGATGATGTGGGGGCTGTGGAGGGGGGTAGCTCACCTGAGTACGCTTGAAGTCTAGTCCCGCACGGTGCACCTTCGCCACGTTATAAGCGCGACTTGAGTGGGGCTCACGGACACCCCTTTAGGCGACATTGAGGCACTGGGCGTGCTGGCCGCTGGGTGGCGCTGCACCCTCGCTGAGGCGGCGGGCCGCTGCGCTGCGCTGCGCTGCACAATGACGGCGGAGCAGCGCCGGAGCTCAGGCTGCACAGGAGGACGGCGAGCGGGCAAGCGGCAGGGCAGGAGCAAGGCGCGGGCTGACGTCTGGCGAGGAGACAGCGGGGCTGACGGACGGGCGGCGGCGGTCAGCTCCGGACCAGGAGGCCCAGCGAAAAGCGTCTGCGCCCGGGCAGACATGAGTCCCAGGTGGGTCCCGGACAGGCCGGACTGCGTTTGGACGGCGCTAGCGGAGAGAGACTCTCACGGCGCATCTGGAGAGATTTTCCGTCCTGATGGGCTCTAGCTATCAATCGCGCGTCTCGGGGGGACTTAACAACACGGAAATCACACTCGAGATACTGTGCGAGAGGGGAGAGAAGCAAATATTTTGGTTAGATATTCCAACGCGGTAATTCTGTTAACCTATTAAGATTTTTTTTTTTAAAAAGTATATTCCTTCCCAGGGAATTTAACTGATAAATGTAAGTGTTTATCGTGTTTCCCTGAAGCAGGGGGCACGGACGGAGCTCTCGGCTGTTTCCCTGTCATCATCATGCTGCTCCAGACTGAGCTCTGGCGGGCCGCGCGCCCGCGGGGCCGCGCGCGCTCGCTGGGAGTCCCGCGGCTCTCGCGCCTGTCAGTGAGGAGTCAGGAGCACGTGCGCCGCGCGGCGGCGGGTCGTTCGCCTCGGACTCGGGTCCCGCCGCCATGCACGGCGGTTATCAGGGCAGAATAAGTCCTGGTTTTAAATGACGAAGTTCTAACTCCCCTCGCGCCCGCGGGAGCCACTTCTGCAGCGGTGACCTTTCTGGGCGGCGCGTGCTGCGCGCGGTCTCTGACACTTCGCGCTGCACGAATCACACCTTTGACTTCGAGTAAGCGCAGATTTCACTTTCAGAATCTGTTCCAGAAGCTCCAAAACAACCGGAGGAAAGGGTCTCTCTCTCTATATCTTTAAAAACTGATTCATAGATGTCACAGTTTAAACCAAGTCTTGGCGCCGAGTGCAAGTTTCTTACTGGTCCTGATGTGTGATTTCCCGTCTAACCACCACTTTCATGTTCAACACAAGAGCGCATTCCCAGCTACAACCGGAAAACTGTCGCTTCCTCTGTGACGAGGCGATCGATCGATCGATCTGTCTCCACCGGTGTGACCGCGGGTAAGAGCCGAGTCCCAGAGGGGCCCTCTCCCCTCCTGTCACACAGCCCCCCGGGGGCGACCCCTCTGCTCTCATTGTCGGCCCCGTGCCCGCCGGGTGAAACGCGAGACAGCTGTCGGACAGCGGGCCGCCATCCCGGGGTACCCCCGCACCCCCCGACCCTGCACGGTAGCGGAGAAGCACAGAGTGACACGGTGAGGACAGGGGCCACGGCAGGGCCACTGCGCGGCAGGCACGCGGGACAGCTCGAGCGCCGCGGCGAGGGCTTCACGCGCGCGGGTGACCGGCGAGTTTAAGGGCGCACCTTCGCGCGCGCATCACCGCCACGCGGGGCTCCACCGGCACTGCAGGCCGCGAGCAGGAGGGGGGGGGGGGGGGTCCCCGCAAACCCAATCCCCCCCCCCACTTTGCAGGGACGCTTATGAGAGCGCTCGCCCGGCAGTCATCCTCACGCCCGCGGCGGGAGCTGCTCAAGCCGAAAGCGCGGCGACACGGGCCGGGCCGGGCTGCCCCCCCCCGCTCGCCGGCTCTCCTCGGCCGCAGGAGCCGAGCGCGCCGCGCAGCACGGGCCTGTCTCTTTAAGAGCGCGCGGCGAAGTGTGCGAAGTTCAAGTTGGGGTCACCCGAAGTTCCTGCCCTCGGTTTTACCTTTTAGTTTTATTATAGACTGACATCACACGGGGCGCTACAACACTCGCTCCGCTTGCAGTCTCCTTTATCTCCCTGCGCGTTACTGCTTCGATACAAAAATAGCGGAGGAAATTACTAAAATAAAGAAAATCGGAGGAAACTGATGCTGGACTCAGCACGTATTTTTATAGGAGGGGGTGAGAAAGAGAGAGATACAGAGAGAGAGAGAGGAGAGGAGAGAGAGAGAGGGGGGGGGGCAGAGAGAGAGAGGGGAGGGAGCGAGAGAGAGTAAAAGACATCCATAGCAATTAATAATAAAAGGAGTTGGCAATCGAGCTCGGAAAACTGGCATGGTTTTAGGAGGCTGGCAGGTCGAGGTTGAGACGTCAGACATGACTGCAATAGACTGTTGAGATGATCATTAAGCGAGACTTAGATCGGATGGCAGAAGATCTGGGGCATCCAGGTAACGTTGATGTGCATTTCGGCTCTTAAAGACGTGTTAACATGGCCGGGGCTGAGTCGCCGAGCTGTCACTGCGGACAGGCTCACTCGAGGGCTGCTTGATTCTCGCTTGCTCTTCGCTTTTCGGATTTTAACGGTTTTATTTGCGGTGCGGCGGGCACAGCGCCGTGTTGCGCAAACAGGGTTTAACAAGACTGAATTGATTCATGTACAGCGCGATAACGACCAATTTCAAGATCAAAGCTTCGGGTTTTTTTTTTAATCTCTCCCCCACCCAAGCCCGTTTTGTTTGTGTTTTTGTTGTCGTCCCCCCTCCCCCCGGTCGTGTCAGAGCGGTAACGGGACGATGCCGTTGATGTTTCGGGAGGTAAGTGCCGGATTTCTCTTGCTTTTCTGCTCCGCGCTCGTGTCGCGTGGAGGGAGCGCGATCAGGTTTCCGAGCCTGGCTCGCGGCGGTCCTCGCACGCGCGGCGACTGGGTCTCGGGCGCTGGATGCTGCGGTCGTCTCGCTCTGGGATCTCAGCCCCGTGCCCTCGCCCGCCGCGAGCCCGTCCCGGCAGCCCTCCGCCGACACGCCGCGAGCGGACGTGGCGAGCACCGCCTGGACGCGATATAGCCTTGACAAGCTTTCATCTCCCCCTGGACACCACTCCGGCAGCTTCTGCCGCTGCGCTGTGCGGATGTGAGCTCTGTCAGGACAAGCGCTTTCCGTGTGTTTGCAGGAGCATGAGCCACCGAGAGACGCTTGAACCCAGAGCCGCGGAGACTAGTCTTGAGCCGCCATCTGAGGCTGCAGTTGTCATGTAGCTGTCCAGCCGCCCGGTGCAGGCCGAGAGCCGGCGCCTGTCCCTGCAGAACCACCCAGATCCCAGATCCAGGTGCTTCCCAGGCTCCAACGAGCCTGCCAGTCTGCCGCGGCTGGATCCGAGTTGTCTAAAATACTGACAGGCCGCCACAGCTCCTCAGCAACGGCGAGGAGACGGAAAACCCCTTTCATCCACCAGAAAATCAAAACTGCGAATTTCACTGACCCAGCAAGCCGAAGAGGCGGAAAAGGTCTCTCGATTGAGCATGAGTGGCGTTTAGTGCCTGGTGACAAACACGAGAGTTTCAGACAGCAGCATGGCTGTAAAGACACAAATCTGTGGCCGGCGGAGTTGTTAGAAACCCGTGAACATCAGGCGGCTTTGAACTGCGGGCGAGGCGTTGAGCTCCTCTCAGATCTCGGCTCCCTGGCAGTAGTGACGCAGCTGCAGTCGTGTGAGAAAGGTGCTCACGCTCCTGCTGAAATGGCCAGGTCGCCCACCCTGCTCCCTCACCGTCCCAGGGACGCCAGCCGGGGCCGGGTGTGAAACGCGCTTCAGGCCGCTCGGGTGACGCGGGTTTACGGTCGGGAACACAAGAAAAAAAAGACCTTGCCGCCCACGGTTTAAAAACTAAAACTGAACTTTTAAAAAACTGACATCTTGGTGCAGGATTGTCACGCAGAGACGGAGCTTTAAATCACCAGTTTGAGCTCTTGTTTGCGATAGGAGCGCTGTGAATCTAGGGTCTGCAAAAAATCGACATCGTTAAGGGAAACACGTTCAAAATGTCCATTAATTTCAGGAGTAATTTCAAAATGTTCAAATGTTCAAAATGTTATATTAATTAAACGTAAACGGGCAGTTAATAATAATAATAATAATAATAATAATAATAATAATTATTATTATTATTATTATTATTATTATTATTATTATTATTATTATAGTTCTTATTTTAGGGAGGTGGATTCCGGAATGACACCCCGGGGTGACAGCGAGTCGGGGCTTTAATCCTGTAAAACTCTTGACTTTCTGACTCCAGTCAAAGCTGTGCGGATTCAACACACGCCGTTATCTTACATCTCTTCTTCAAGGTTGAACCATCTTTTAAATGCATTTCGCGAAAAAAAGAGCCAGATTTAGTGATACGAGCAAGGCAAGCACAAAACCTCGGACGGCGGAAAAAAAAATCACAAGGCGAGAAATCGCGTGGGCGTGGATCCCAGTTACAGCCGCGGCTACGTCTAAAACAAACATCTAAAACTCCGAGAAACGCGACTCCTCGCCTTGTTATAGGCACGCCACGATTCTCCCCCCTTATTGTTAGAAGCCCGAGTGGTTTTCATTAAACAGGGTTTCATGCTTAACTGCTTTTATATCCCATTCACAAAAAGAACAGGCTCCGCGGACCACTTCAAGACTGAAGGCTCCGGGACAGCAGGGCAGCGTCCACCTCACTGACGTGCCCAGCGAGCCCGCGCACTAAATCACAGTCAGAAAATACGTGACTATGAAGTGACCCCTTCTTTCTGTCTCTGTTGTACACAGCGACACTTCAGTGTCACTTATTATACCAGCGACACTTCAGAAACCCGTGGGTAAGCCCTGCATAACTCAACAAAGACTTTGACGTGATATAGAAATATCACACACACCGAAGGAGTGCCAGGCGTGTGTATATTTTCCTAGTCGCACAAATAACCCCAAAATAATACAATAGGTTGCGTGTGAAATATTTATGCCGTTTCACAAGCGGCACTATTTTTCAGCTGTGCTTAAGAACGAATATTGATTTAGTTTTTCTGCATTCGATTTTTTAAAAAATTCTCAACAATAATTGTCTTCTCAAAGGTTTGGGATTTTCAACTACTACTGAAATATTCCTTAACTAGTATCTAATATTTTTGTGCGTTTTTTTTTATTTTAAACAGACTTTCAACACGATGCACTTGAATTGTAAGGAAAAAAAATACCTTTTTTTTGGTCAGAAAGTCAGGCACTGGCTTTTCAAGGGAAATTTTACTTTGCTGTTTCAAAGCGACGAAGGCGCTTGGAATCGTCCCGCCTCGCTCGGGGAGCGCTGGTCCGGGACACATCGTGCACGAACCCCGACCCAGCGAGGCGCGCACCCGGGCCGGGCACCGCGCCGAGAGCCGGCTGTGCCGCACACGGGGCCCCGCGACAGCGGCTCCGCGGTTTCGCTCTCCGGGGTCTCGGCGGGGCTCACCAGCGGCGCCCGGCCACACGCTCCTGCGCCTTTCGCACCTGTGAGAGGTGAACTGAACCGGTCGACACCCCCGACACCCCCGAGCCGCCGTAGATCGGCCTCACGTCCGCGCGGATCTGCCTGCTCGAGCGCTACTTTCAAGTGTCTAAAATTAACTCCCAAAGATGTGTCAAAAATAATATGTGGCTACACGAATTACACAATTCACAAGTCAGCACAATAAAACAGCAAGGCATTTGTGACGGCTCCGTGTTACTAGAAAACCTCACTGCGCTGTCGAGATTTTAATATAAGAAATGTCCGCGGGAAGAACGCCGTGTTAATTTCAGCTCTTTTTTTGGGGGGTGTAAATGACAGATAACAAATGGCAAACGCGAGAGTTTACCAAAAAGCCACAATTCGGCACGTATAAACTATAACAAATTCACCTAAGACTCCTGGAGCAGCAGGGCGGCCGCGCATCGCGAGGAGCCCCACCTGACAAGTCCTCACGCGCCCGGCCGGTGGCAGGTGAGCGTTGCCCTGGGAAACGGCGCGTGAGGGCGAGCCAGCAGCTTTCTGGGGCCGAACCGGAGCTGCGGACTGTGCAGGAACACGCGGGGCGAAAAGTCGAGCACATTTCCTCTTTTGAAAGGGTGTGCAGCCGAGCAGCGATGGTGTGAAATTTTCTATAATGCAGAACTCCAGTTATTGCAAAGTGCCCGCAGAAAGCAAACGTTCAAAAACCTAATGCACACCCCGTTTCTGGCTTTATATTAAATTTGCAAAAAAAAAAACATTTTACACAGCGAGTAATGTACAGGCGGCCCGCTTAAGAGGATATAACTGTTTACCAGTGATGTTTAAACAAAGGCTTTACACATGATTTACTGTAGGTTTATTTCCTTTGTACCTACACCGGATCCCGCCGGCCCGAGGATTAAACTGGATTTTTTTTTTACCAGCGTCTTCACTGTGGTACTGGAGGTGCCCGAATTCAAGAAAAATTGTGCACGAACTTAAAATAAGACGGTACCAAAACTCATAAATATCGGGAAAAATCTCTGCAGTTGCAGATGAACCCCGCTGGCGCGCTCTGTCGCGAGGACAGGCCAGGTGCCGCGCTCAGGGCGCGAGACTCCGCCGAGCCGCTGACAGAGACCTCGTGCGGCTGTTCAGATGTCCTCGAGGCCGAGTTTGTCACTAGACTCCTAAAATAAATCCGCACAAAAAGCAAACGGACCAAGACTTCCTTTCTGATACAGTCACATATAAAGTTTTTTTTTTTGTTAGCTTTCAATCGATATTTAATTGCAATTATTAAAAATCTAGGTCTGATGACAGATTTCCTTTCATGCAGTCGTTTTCAAAAGATTTGGAAGATAATTCGGTTCAGACGGGTGTAAACGCACTACCTATAAAACCCCTAAATAGAAACACAAAATAAAATTAAAAACGATAAACGCTGCGCCAGGCTCAGTCGCGTGGGCACAAGCTTCATCCCAAAGCGGGAGAGGAGCGCGTGGGCGGGGGTCTCGTGGCCGCAGCTCAGGTGCTCAAGGTGCACGGAAACGTGGCGCGTGCAGGAACCCCGGGAAGTGACAGAATCAGAGGGACACGTGCCCGGCGGGTACCCTTCAAAACAGCGCCCGCGAGCTCCCTCCTCCCTGCGCGCGCCCTGAGGAGGCTCGAGAGCCGGTCGACGCTTCTTCATAGAAAAACTCGTCCGCTTACACGAGGTTGAATTTATTCTACAATTTAATATTGACGCCATTACTTTCAGCCTGACTATTTTTACGTTTTAGTGTTGACCTTTTTTTTCCACACAGTAAAAAAAAAAGTGACTGTAAGGGAACTGTCAGACAGTGACACGAAGACGGACAAGTGTTTCACTTACAGTCTTCAGTCCGCGGGAAGGCGCGACAGAATGAAACACCCGCTTCCATACTGAAACTGTTTAAGACGGGCTGCCCGACCGGCTGCTGATCTGCTGCCGCGCAGCCTTCGCGACCCTGAGGCGCGTGAGGCTCTCCTGGCAGGGCTCGAGCTCAGGTGTGCGCGAGCCAGGTGTGCCGTCCACGTGGGGCGGGTCGCGGCGCGCCCTGCAGGAGCTGCTGCTTCCGCCTCGCGAGGCGGCGGCGGCGACAGGCGCGATGCTTCTGCTGCATGTGCGCACACGCGGCCAGCCATCAAATCCCCCTTTAAACAGCAGTGTAATTATCTCACGGCATCCTGAACACACGCCTGCATCCTGGGTGGCTTGGTTACCCTTCACAGCCCTAAAAAGGGCCTCTTATTTAGTTTGAGAACCAGCGAGCCACCCTGACTTACTGCTCAGACCAGGGAGGTTCAGACCAGGGTTTGCTAATGCGTTTAAGCTAGGCTGACATCGATTTCACAGCGGACGTCTGCAGCGCTGGTCCCCAGCTGGTCTGTCTGACAGAGGAGTCGGCCCTGTCAGCCGGGCCTGTGCTCCGGCCCCCTCAGCCCCTCCGGCTCGGCTCGGGCTGCCTCGCACGCCCTGCCTCCCAAGACCTCTGGAAACGCAACAGTCCGTTTTCAGTTCAGCTGCTTTCTTTTTTTCTTTCCTTTTGAATGTTTACTGCTTTAAAAAAAACACTCACGGGCCCCCGCGACTCCGCTCAGTCACGTCCTGAAGATTTGTTTTGGCTAAGAAGCGATCGGGCTTCGCCGTCGCTGTTGTTCAGCGGATTTTCAACCCCCTCGGCAAAGCAGCGTGCTTGGAAAAGGAATTCCGGGAACAAAACGAGCGCTGTCGTGAGCGAGAGGCGGAATGGGCCTGCGCCCCGGAAATCGGGGATTCTCGCCGAGCTCCGGGCCGGGGGGAGACCACCGTCTGTGGCCGTGTCGGACTGGGGCCCCCCGACACGTCACTGTCCTCCCCCTCGCAGACACTTTCCTTCTGAATTCAGAACCAGCGTCTTCGGTTCTCCAAGTAAGAAAGACAGGAACAGTCTGTACGGACGGAGATGTGGGGTATCAGACCCAGGGCGGACCTGCGAGGAGGGGGCCGGAGGGCAGTCCGGTCAGACCGAGGGGACCCCGCAGGTGGCCCGCGGACGGCCGCCCGGACAGGGAGTGGACAACGTGAGTAAAACGTAAAGTAAAACGTGGGCCCTGCTGACAGGCCCCCGACGTCCTGGGCCAGTTCAGAACCGCCGGGCCCAGAGCCCGCCCCGTCTCCCCGGCGCTCGGCCAGGCCGCCACGCAAAAAACGCGGTTCATTCGACACAAAGGAGCGGATTTTCTCAATCATTTCGCTTGTTTTTTTACTCCGTAGAGGGAGAAGGGGAGGCTCAGCCCATATTTGTGCTCACTGCTCTGGTCCGAATAAGGAGCTGGTTTCCTCCGCGCAGACAGAACTAGAGAGGTTTCACCTTGACTCACCCACCTGACTTAAGCCGATGTTCAAAAACGAGCTAACACTCATTAGTCTAACGAGAGACTGGTTTTCATCCGAGTTTGGGAAACACAAACTGCCAAGATTCCTCTTTGCTGGAAAAGTGCAGGATTCTTCCTTGGAAATCCAGTACAGCACTGTGTGGGGGGAGGGAGGTTTCGCCCATTTCATGCAAGCGTTCAGTCTAATGTTCATGCAAGCGTTCAGTCTAATGTTCATGCAAGCGTTCAGTAATGCTACTGTGCATTTAAGAGGTCAAATGTATTCACTCACGCAGGTGTCCCCTGTCCTAATCTGAAGTCTGTCTACTGATGTAATTGGCGCCGTTTCTCACAGGCCACGTGCTTGTCTCCCCGGCAGGTGGAGGGCTGAAGACGATGCTGGATGCCATGGAGGCCCCAAGTCATGCTAGACACCTGCTCCTGCAGCTCAACTCGCAGAGGACTAAAGGCTTCCTGTGCGATGTCATCATCGTGGTGCAGAACGCCCTCTTCCGGGCGCACAAGAACATCCTGGCAGCCAGCAGCATCTACCTGAAGTCCCTGGTGGTCCACGACAACCTCATCAACCTGGACCACGAGATGGTGAGCCCCGGCATCTTCCGCATCATCCTGGACTACATCTACACGGGCCGGCTGAGCGACGGGGACCAGGCCTCCGAGCAGAACCTGGGCGCCGTGCTGGCGGCCGCCAGCTACCTGCAGCTGCTGGACCTGGTGGCGCTGTGCAAGAAGAAGCTGAAGCGCAATGGGAAGTACAGCCACATCCGGGCGGCCAGCTTCTCCCCCTACGGCAAGGTGGGGCAGGGGGCCGTGGGGCGGTACCGCGCCTCCACTCCCGTCATCCAGTCCTGCTTCCCCGGGGGGGTCATCAGCCACCCCTCCGCCAGGCCCCACCTGGAGATCTCCCCCGTGGAGTCCCTGCTGCCCCACCCCCTGGCCACCCACACGGGGGAGCTGTACGCCCCCCCCTCTCAGGGCAGCCAGCTCTACCCCCCGCTACAGCCCCCCCCCTCCCAGCCGGGCCTGCGCCCCTCGGAGCGGGGCTGCTCGCCCCTGCACGGGCTGGACCTGTCCAAGAAGAGCCCCAGCTCCCAGTCCCAGCAGGCCCCCCCGCACCACGCCCCCCCGCACGCCCGCCTGCACCCGGACGGCGTCCTGCACGAGCCCCCGCCGCTGCCCGGCGGCCGCGACAGCCCCCCGCTCCTGGGCGCCAACGGCGGCTCGTACCCGGGCCGGGAGCCCGGTTTCGCCAGCAAGACGGAGGCGGACCGCTCCCCGGGGCCCCTGGCGCACCCGCACCCCCACATCAACCAGCACCTGCACCCCCACGCCCACCCGCACCCCTCCGCCAACTCCCACGGCCAGGACCCCTTCCCCGCCCCCCCCGGCAGCCCCGGCGCGGCCCCCCCGGGCGAGGCGGCGGAGAGGGCGCGCGAGAACAGCGGCGGGGGCGCCGTGTACCGCTGGATGAAGCACGAGCCGCTGGCCTACCCGGCCGAGGACGAGGAGGAGGACGAGGAGGAGGAGGACGAGGAGGAGCGGGGCAAGGAGGCCCTGAACGGCAAGGGCGGGGAGGACAAGCTGGGCGCGGCGGGCGGCGGCGGGGCGGGCTACCCCCTGGGCTGCGACGGCGAGGACGACAAGAGCGGGACGAGCGAGGACACGGGCAGCAGCGAGGGCCGGTCCCCCGGGGGGGCGCTGGAGAGGTTCCACATGGCCTACGAGCCCGAGAGCTTCGGGGACAACCTGTACGTGTGCATCCCCTGCGACAAGGGCTTCCCCAGCTCCGAGCAGCTCAACGCGCACGTGGAGGCGCACACCGAGGAGGAGCTGTTCAGCGGCTCGGCCGGCGAGCTGGGGCTCAGCAACAGCGGGGGCCACGCGGCCGGCGGGGGCCCCGGCGGGGCCAACAACGGCCTCGGCGGCCACCCCTACCTGGACAGCAAGCCCGGCCCGGGCCTGGTGGGCGAGATCATCCGGCCGTACCGCTGCTCGTCCTGCGAGAAGTCCTACAAGGACCCGGCCACGCTGCGGCAGCACGAGAAGACGCACTGGCTGACGCGGCCCTACCCCTGCAGCATCTGCGGCAAGAAGTTCACGCAGCGCGGCACCATGACCCGCCACATGCGCAGCCACCTGGGCCTGAAGCCCTTCGCCTGCGACGCCTGCGGCATGCGCTTCACGCGGCAGTACCGCCTCACCGAGCACATGCGCATCCACTCGGGGGAGAAGCCCTACGAGTGCCAGGTCTGCGGGGGCAAGTTCGCCCAGCAGCGCAACCTCATCAGCCACATGAAGATGCACAGCGCCGGCACGCCCACGGGGGTGGCGCCCGACGGCAAGCTCAAGATCGACTTCCCCGCCGAGGGCCTCTTCCCGCTCAGCAAGTACGCCGCGGAGCACCTGGGCCTCAAGCAGGAGAAGGCCTCCGAGCTCCTGGCGCAGGCCTCCCAGCACCTCCTGGCCGACCCCAAAGCCATCGAGAGCCTCTTCCCGCTGTCCAAACTGGCCGCCGAGCACCTGGGGCTCGCTCACGACAAGATGGAGGCGCTGGGCCAGCCGCCCGCGCAGCCCCACCCCGGGGAGGTGCGCAGCATCGACCGCTACTCGCCCAGCTAGAGCCGCCCGCGGAGCCCGACGGGAAACGCGGAGAGCCCCTCTCTTCCCCCTCGCGCCTCCCGCAGGCTCGTCGCCACAGCCGAAAGCCAACGCCAACTCTCGTTGGGAAAGGTCGAGCTCTTCCTTTTTTTCCAAATGTTTTGTAAATCTACACCACCTCCTGTGCCTTCGCCACCTGCATTTGTTTACTGTGCTTATTTATATTTTAAGTGACGACGAGAGGAGTGTTTTTATAGACTCGCGTTGAGCCATCGAGCCAAAAACACACAGATTGTGTTCTTCCTACAACCAACCGAACGTTATCTCTCTACAAGAAGCCAAAGGACAAACCGATCGCGGCCAGAGAGCAGGTCTGTGCAATGTGTGGACAAGCAAGCGTGCGGCCTTAATTCAGGGTTTCCTGCGAGCCGGCGACGGCTCGGTGTCTGGCCTGAGCCTTGCCGTGGGGATTGTACAGTCCGATGGTTTTGTGGGTGCTCACTCGGAGCAGATCCTCTGCCCCTCCCCCCGCCCCCCACCTCCATCCACCCAGGGAATTTCTGAAGGATGAGGGCGGACTTTCCTGGAGCTGGCAGGACTTTCCTTCTTTCTGGCAGTGCATTAGGTAAATAAAGCAGTTTTCTTTTTCTATTTACTATACAAACGAATTTCAACTGTATAATTTACTGTGCAGAACAGGGCTCCATCTGCAGTGACACCATAATTATGATGCAATTTCCAGTTAATTTATGCCCCATAAGCCAATGTGTTTATATTTGCGGTACTTCACTTATTAAAGTCCGCTCCCTGGGGCTGCTCAGGGGCAGTGCCAGCCTGCTTCCCGCTCGCTCTCCTCGCGGGCCAGCGCCGCCTCGACCCACAACCCACTGGCCAGACCGCCCAGCAGGCGCTGTTGCTGTGGACAGCAGGGCAACCCGTGAGAAAGAGGCCAGGGTACTGGGCAAACCTTATAAAAGCACAATCCCAGAGTGCCAGTGGCCCGTCTGTTTCTGGTCCAGCCCGGTTCCAGTACCTTATTGGGCTGTGACTGGGACTCCTTTCACCTCGTTCTCTGCAAACCCTGACTCTTTCCCCCTGGCCCTTTTATACACAAACCAAACACGCCGGATCCAGAACAAAACTATTAAATAGCAACCCAATGTTTAAAAAAAACAACCAGGGACAGTCTCCAGACAAATGAAAAGTATATTATTTAACTGAAACTGAACCGACGATATTGTAAGGGACACAGCAATGCTGTGGCTTTGGGGTGTCGATTCCTCAGTTATCTTCCTTCATACTGGCCACTGAATTTAAGAACACGAGACAAACAAGAGGAGCCATTCAGCCTGTCCAACTCCATCTGTAGTTAGGAGCTAATTGATCTCAGGATCTCAAGCAGTCATTTCTCGAAACAAGACAGGGTATCAGCTTTAACAACATGGCCGGGTAGCTGGTAACTCTTAAATAAGGGTAAATAAGTGCCTTCCGTTCTCAGCTTTAAATATACTTCTCTGTAATACGACAATCAGTTGATCCACCTCATCATTTACTAAATGGTATAATGGCCTTAATCTTATTAGGAAAAGTGGAAAGAGAAACGCTTGCCTTTCTTTGCTCCAGCCCCTGTCGAGTTCAGCTGGCGTCCCGATCCCTGTGAAATCGCGAGCTCTTCCAGACCGTCTTCACTGTGTCTCAGGCAGGGTTAGGAGCTCAGGCCTCCCCAGTGCAGCTGTCAGTTGCGTGCACAGTCAGGCTCCATCCCCCACGACAGGTACCAAAGAGCTAAGGGCTTCTGCAGCAACAGCACAATCACACACTTGCTTATTTTGACCCGAAAAACGAATTGCTCCCGTCAGCAGAACGCGCTCAAGACAGTCCCTGATCACCCCGGGTCTTCAATCCTCTGTGTGGCACAGGGCTGGGGCTCAAGGGGACCCACCGGGCACAGAGAGGTCCGAGAGCCAGGCTGTGCTTGAGAGCGGTCTGCACATGAGACGGAGTTTGAATTTGACCTTTCTGTCACTCCTAGACCTTTCAAACCCACTCATTTTGCCCGATCAATGACGGCACAGCCCAACAGCACATAGAGGGGGCAGCCAAATAATCTGCAGAAATTCTGCAGCACCCTGTACTTAGTTTATGCCTGCAAATCCTGTCTGGCTTTCCGAACAGAAAAGGTCTTTATCCAGAACCACGGAAGACCACTGGGGTCAAACCAGGGTCATTAGGTGAATTGACGCTGGTGACCTACAACCTCACCTAGCTGGACCAATAGGAAGTTCAGGGGAGGAGGGAGATCATGTGCCTTAACGCCCCTGTGTAGGGGAAACACACCACATCAGTGCTCGATTTGCGGTTTTGCTTCAAGAAATTCTCTTTAGCCAAAAAAAGGCACTTGGGAGTGAAAGTAGCGTTTACCTTGGGATTGAGCGCTGCTCCGCTCTGGAGAGGGGATCTGGGGCTAGCCGCATCCCGAGACAGTCCGGGGGGAAAGGAATCGGCGCCCGGCTGTCGGGATCAGACATGGGGATGGGGGTGGGGTATGGACCTGTCAGCCTGTGGTTGTTTTCCTCAATTTAAACTCTTTCTTGCACTTATTCTTCAAACATTAACGTGCTCTACATCAACACCTTGCTACATTTTGACAAGGCAAAGTCAGACTGCTGTTTTTGGGACTTGTGGATTGACGGCGTAACTGGGCCAGAGGGCTGTGCCCTCCCGACCGGTTTTACTGGGTGCATGTGGGAGCCTGCATCCATCTGCACCAAGCCGTGTGCGCGTGCAGATCCTGCCTGCTCCATAGTCCAGTCTGGTGCATGTAGTAGCAAGGTTTGTAGCATTAGGTCAAATGTCTAAATGTGAATTGAGCTGTGAGGAGCCGTGTTTGGTTGTCTTCATGTGAAATTATAGAAAACAAGATATTAAAACCTGCACATCGGAGGCGTTATGAATAAATCACAACCGCGCCCGAGCAGTGTACACTCACCCGAGTCCCCACGCTGCCCCTCCTGTGTCTTGCAGCTGCTGGCCCCTGGGTGAGGCTCACGCTGGCTGTTCCTGTCTTGTGCTTTGCAGACGTGCCCCCCAGGTCAGCATCAGGGTTTACGGTGTCTGTACTGCGCCCTGGCTTCACTGTGCCGGGCTGCACGCTGGGCTCTGATCAGCATCTCCATAACGGAGTGAAAGGCCAAAGAGGAGATATTCCAAAGCACCATACCATTGGCTGATTCATCATCATCATTATAATAATGGTGATGCTTGCTGTGGTCAGATGGTTCCACCTGCAGCTTTGCCACGCAGGCCAAAAAATATTGCCAAATAATAGTACCAAATATTGCTCAGTCAAGGCTGTACCCATCAAGTATTTTAAATCAGTTTTTTTTTTTTAAATTATGACAAACATTACTCATTTACAATGTGAGGACTTATCTCTATACAGGACAAGGGTGACCTGAGAGCTTGTTAGACAGTTATGGAGGGAAGGCAGGGTGGTGACCTGCAAGCGACCAGCAGGGGCTACGGGTCCAGGTCTGGTCACGTGCATCAGGAAGGGCAGATGAGCAGAGTGGCATCAGGACAATTCCTGCCGAACTCAAATGCTTTTTGTTTTCGGCTCATTATTTGATGCCTCTGAGCTGGGCTGCTGCCTCGGTGTTTCCTCTCAGCAGAGTGCTCCTCTCTCGCGCTGGGTCCTTATCTGAGGCCGATCTGCAACACCCCGCCAGAGACGCGCTCAGAGCTCCCTGCGAAGGGGAAGGTGGGGTGTCGCAGATCTCTTCAGTGCGCGGCTTGAAAGAAAGAGAAGAAGAGATCTTTTTCAAGCAAACATGCTACTTGATTTCATCCGGAGCAGGCAAGGGACAAAGACACTGTGCTGCCGGCCTTGTGGCAGCCCAGTACTCTGTAGGGCACTCCTGTGCGGCATCGAGGATCAGAGGCTAGGCCTCTGATCTCACTGTGAATTGTGGATTCAGTTCCAGGTGTGGCACAGGTCCTTCAGGTCCAAGGTGCTTCACTGAGACTGTTCCACGGCCAGCTATATGAATAGGTTCAAGCTGTTAGAAGCGTCAGATTAAAGCAGCAGCCAAATGAATAATACGCTTCAGACCAATCTAATAAAGTGTGTCTGTGGCTGTCCCAGATACACGCTCTGCACAGCCTGCACCTTGCTGCAGCACAGCAGGGTCAGTACACGACACCGTACTCCTGCGGGAATCTGGCACATCGTTCGCTAGTTTCAAAAAGCCTCAAAGAGTTCTCCATAATGAACAGCCGTCACTCCCCAGCAGAGTGAAAGAAACCATTTCAGTTCACCTCCATGACATGAGGAAGTCTCCTGCACTCTTGTTCCACTACTGGAAGAAAAAGTGCAGCAGATTTTTCCAGGGCCGCTCATGATCCCCAGGAGGGACAGGAGTCGGGTCCTCGTCAGCGGCCTGTCAGCAGAGGAGGGCCGAGCGGCTGCCTGAGTCAGCCAGGCCTGTCTCAAGGTCTTAGGGGGCGGGCGGGAGGTCCGGGGCAGGAAGCACACTCTCCGGGGGGCGGGGGGGGGGGCACTGCTGCTCCCATTGTCTGACAACGGGAGAGAAACCTCACCTCCCGACCTCGTGCCATTGAGAAAAAAAACAACAAAAACACGCAGCTCGAATGTTTCTCACTCGGGTGGGACGGTTTAAAATTAGCCTGCGTCAGGTCTTTGCCCCCTCACCATCGTTTCGACCTGAAGGTCTCTGCTCCTACCTCCCTCTCACAACGTGCCACGCCCCGCGAAAGACTAATGAACTCATGACGCCAGACGAATCTCACTGACAAATGCAAGTGTGGTGAGGTCCGGCATTGCACCTAGAAAACCAGCTTTGGTTTTACCGGAAAGATTCATGCAGGGGTTACACAGTGTGGCCACCTGCAGCTCAGCCTGTACAAGCACAGCGCTCAGAGGGCAGTCCCCCCGAGAGGCCGAGTGGCCCTGTTCTCTGGAAACATGTTCCTCAGCTAGAGCACCTGACAATTCCTGCAGGCACTGCAGAGGACACCTACCGCAGCTGAGTTAGGACCCAGGCAGACGCCAGCAGAGCCACAGAGAGGAAGACCCGGGAAGATGAAATGTCACCGTCGCTGAAACGCAGTTTAGTAGGAGCATGAGTTTCTTTCGCAGAGAGTGAGCAGCACTGCGCTGCCTCAACAGCAGGGCCAGAGAAAGGAGACGGACAGAGAGATGTTAGCTTCCATACAGTGCAGATGGGAAACAGCCTTTTAACTATGCAACACCAGTCAGCTGAAGGTTATAGGGTTCTGCGTTGAATAAAAGCTACAAGTAAGAATGGTATTGAAAATTAGTGTATTTGCCTTAACCAATAAATCCCTGAGTGCCAACTTTGCCTTGTTAAAATGCCTCCAACAAAGAGAGTCTGTCTGTTACATTTCACAGACTGCTAATACGGACAATTCAATACACAAGTGAGAGGCAGTATTTTAGCATGCAATGCAGACTAGCCAGTATCCCCAAAAATATTTTTTTCCTTAATA
Source organism: Lepisosteus oculatus (assembly GCF_040954835.1). Taxonomy (NCBI): domain Eukaryota; kingdom Metazoa; phylum Chordata; class Actinopteri; order Semionotiformes; family Lepisosteidae; genus Lepisosteus; species Lepisosteus oculatus. Next base: position 10,456,157 of record NC_090721.1, on the reverse strand, counting down.
CTGTTCATTTGTATTACCTTCCTTCTGCAGGGATTTGTATTGAATTTGTTTTGAATAATGTATTGACTCTGTAGAAAACCGAGTCTGGGCTGTGGTCTGCAGTGTAGGCTGACCCAGCTGTGGGTCTCTACACAGTGAGGGACCCAGCTCAGCCTCATTCTCAGAGGTGGGGATGGAGGGAGGGAGAGAGGGGGCTGTTACAGTATAGGAGTCTTTATTTCATCCAGCTGTTTAATATTTATTCATACAACTGCAGTTTTCCCACTTAACTTTCTGAAGGTTCAGAAAGTTCACAAAACCCCAGGGTATAACCACTAGCCCACACTGCCTCCCTCCTTCTCTCCCAGTGCCTCAGCTCTAACCACTAGCCCACACTGCCTCTCTCCCAGTGCCTCAGCTCTAACCACTAGCCCACACTGCCTCTCTTCCAGTGCCTTAACTCTTACCGCTGTTTTTCACACTAAAGAAAACAAATCAATACATTTCAGTCCAGTTTTTTCTACCTTTGGTTTAACTTTAATTTTTTGGAACAAGTTTAAAATTACGGGTGATGTGTTTTAAACTACATTTCAGCACTTACGAAATAACCACAGATCAGAGTTCTGCATTTAAAAATCACTATAGATCTTTAAAGCTTTAAAAAAAGACACTGGGCGAGAAACGTGACCGAAGTCAAATGTTGAGAAAGGGGCACATTATTCTGAGGGGAAAAACGCCAGTACAGAAATGAAAAAAAAATTGCACAACTCTGGACTGTCCGCAGTCTTGCCAGTCAGTAAGTACATGTGCTGCAAAGGAAGATGGAGGCCGTGCCAAAGAACTTGCCAAACAAAATTGCTTTAAAAAAAGAAAAATTGCAATTATGCTCTTTAATGCGGATGTCTGCACTCTGCCAAACAGCACTGAATCACATTTTCATGTGACGGTGAGTTCTTTCAGAAAGCAGATTTATTGTGCTATTTATATCACGTGCCGTAGGAACGACGTCTTAAATTTGTATTAGGACTTGACATGACTTTCAAAAAAGTCTTTAGGCACATTCCGAAAACCGGATAAAAAGCAGCCCGGATAATTTGCTATCACGCCGTGCGTGAGAAGAGAAATGACAAAATGAGGATTATCAACATCGGACTGAAAAAAAAAAAGGAAAAATCCCAATTTATAAAAAAGGTCTAGATGTTCCACAGCATGGATCTGTTCTAGGCTGGATTCATCAGCTTCTTTAACCCTGATGAGCAGACAGACAGCAGGCAAGAAGCAGAGCTGAGCTCCAGCCCAGGAGCAGACAGACAGACAGAGCAGACAGTGGGTGAGAGGCAGAGCTGAGCTCCAGCCCAGGAGCAGACAGACAGAGCAGACAGAGAGACAGAGCAGACAGTGGGTGAGAGGCAGAGCTGAGCTCCAGCCCAGGAGCAGACAGACAGACAGTGAGACAGGGAGCCAGAGGGAGGAGGGCTCTTAATGCACACAGCTGGCTAGGAGGGAGCATCCTTGCCCTACCCTTTCATCAGGCCAGATTAGGTCAGATTTAATCAGGCTGCCTTGTGCTTTTGGAGTGTCGGGTGTAATTTAAAATGCCATTTTTAAACTGGCTCCACTCGCTCCCCAGACCAGCGCCCAGCCAAACACTGCCGGGGCGAAGTGCGGTGTCCCGCAGTCACGCTGGCGGCGGGACCCGGCCCGGCTCAGGGACAGCCCGAGATCCAGCTCTCCGCTCGCCCGCCCGCCGGCCGGTTAGGCCACTTCAGCCAGTCCCCGTTCCCAGCTCCGACAGCTGTCAGGGTTATCATCAGCGTGGACGTGGGCTGACTGTGAGGAATGAGCAATCCGATGTTTAAAAAATATCGGCGAGAGTAGTGGTTATACATACTTCTCTCATATCACAGCTGGAAATGAACCACAATGCCTAAACGACCTGTGAAATTATAACTGGGAGACAGTGGCTAACAGCTGTGGGCCCTAGTGGTAGTGAGAGGGAAGAGGAGATTAAACAAGTCTCCTGTAGAGCATTCTGGGCACCTAACAAACTTATCAAACAGGAACCTCATAAGACACAAACAGCTGGCCTCTTTTTACAATATTACAAATGTTCAAGATGTCTTTATGATCACTTGTTAAATGTTTCTTTTTTACGTGTGGCAATACACAAAATCCAAGCAGTATTTTTCTACATTACAATGTTAATAAGTTTGTATTTGCTTAAATAAAAATGAATGTATTTATTGCATGTCTAAAAGTTTTATAATTCAATATTTTTTTTGTTTGTATAAATTTCATTTGTGGGTTTCTTTCTGTTTAAATAAAAATGTTGATGGGCTTTTTTGTTTTAAAAGCCACAGTGAAAATGTAATTTTTTTTATATATTCAAAATCAAATCAGCAATAAAAACAATTGCATACAGACTTTACAGATTTGGTGTTTCTTAAATAATAATGCTTTTCAATCATTTCTACTACTGTTTTAGAATTTTACAAGGTAATAAAATACGACTATGTTACTGTGGAACACAAGAACTAAACTTATTAAAGTTTAACACAAAGAATAAACCACCACTTCATCTCCTAGATTCTAACTTCCCGCAGAATGCATATCAAATTTCTTTCAGTCACTTAATCTCACATTTAACCAGATTCCTAAGGTTAAATGTGATTTAGGAAACACTCAAAACGAAGAAAGTTTCCAGTTCTCTTAGACTGTCCCAATTTGTGCATATGTGCACAGGGGTGTGTGTCTGTGTGTCTATGCGTGTGCGTGCATTCACAGTTGTATGTATATGCACACGTGAGCAAAGGTGTTTGTATGTGTGCCTGTGTGTGCGCACATGTGCAAAGGTGTGTGAGTGTGTGAATGGGGGTTTACCAGTTCAAATTCCAGCTGTGCATCCCCACAAGACCTGCAGACCAGGCCTGAAAGGATCAAAGAAAAGACAAAGCAAACACTGTCCGATTACAAAGGCAGATATACAAACCCAGAACAACAAACACAAACTACTGGGGATTTCTGGTTGCCAGCTTTTACTATCTTTTTAAATAAAGGAGTAAATAAAAAGCATAACACTTTATTTTTAAAAAAAAGCCAAACTATTTATTGAACAAAGCAAAGAAACATAAAACATTTATTTTTACTTTAAACCAGGGCAACAGTTACATTCCAGGTGCTGGTTGGCTGGGTGGCAGTGCTGAAACACTGACAGCATTCTGGGTTAAACCATCAACAGGCCTCTGCCCACAGCCTGCCACTCCCTGCTACCACACTGCCCGGCCACATGCACGCGCACACACACCCTAATGCTCACACAACCTCATCCACACACACACAAGCACTCACTTCCCCAGCCACACACACACTAACACTCGCTGCCCTGACCACACACGCCACCCTGTCCACACACACACTCGCACACTTCCCCAGCCACACACACTGGCCACACAGAAGCACATGCACACACTGCCCTGTCCAACCACGCACACTAACGCAACACTGTCCTGAGCTCACAGACACACGCACGCACCCACTGCCCGGGTCATGGAGTATAACACTGAAACACTGATTCCCACACTTTGTAAATGTAAATGAGCAACAAAACCTTAAAAAAAACAATATAATAAAAATAAAAAGTGCTGCCTTCGTCTAAGACCCAGTTATCGTTTACGAGAGGGAGGGATACGCACACCATGAAAAGGAAGCAGCAGCAAAGCAGCACTGACTCAAGGGTCAATCAGAGCGAAAAACAACAGGAATTTACAGTGCATCTCATACATCACATCTGGGCCCACAAGCAAAACTTAACAGATCAATTATTCTGTCAGCACAATCTGAGTTAAAACAGACAGCCTGGACCAGCCGGCCAGCCGGCCCCTGGCAGACTGCAGCACACAGCAAAGAGCCCCATCCAATCAACTGTCCCCCTTTATACACTGAAACACACACACACCCTCGCACCACAGCACACTGAAACACACAAACACACACCCCCCCACCAAAGCACCCCCCCCCGCACCACAGCACACTGAAACACACAAACACACACCCTTGCACCACACCACATTGAAACACACACACACACACCCCCTCGCACCACAGCACACCGAAACACACACACACACACCCTCGCACCACAGCACACTGAAACACACAAACACACCCCCCCCCACCACAGCACCCCCCCCGCACCACAGCACACTGAAACACACAAACACACACCCTTGCACCACACCACACTGAAACACACAAACACACACCCTTGCACCACACCACACTGAAACACACACACACACCCTCGCACCACAGCACACTGAAACACACAAACACACCCCCCCCCACCACAGCACACTGAAACACACAAACACACACCCTTGCACCACACCACAGCACACTGAAACACACAAACACACACCCTTGCACCACACCACATTGAAACACACACACACACACCCCCTCGCACCACAGCACACCGAAACACACACACACACACCCTCGCACCACAGCACACCGAAAGACACACACACACACCCTCGCACCACAGCACACCGAAAGACACACACACACACCCGCACCACAGCACACCAAAACACACAAACACACACACCCCCCACCACAGCACCCCCCCCCACCACAGCACACTGAAACACACAAACACACACCCTTGCACCACACCACACTGAAACACACAAAAACACACACCCTTGCACCACACCACATTGAAACACACACACACACACCCTCGCACCACAGCACACCGAAAGACACGCACCACAGCACACCGAAACACACACACACCCTCGCACCACAGCATGCCAACACACATACACCCTTGTACCACAGCACGCCAACAGAAACACACACACCCCCTCGTCACATCACGCAGCAACATTACACTTGCACCAGCAACACACATCACGTACAAACACACACACACACCATGTGGCAACACCACACTCGCACCACAGATACACAAATCACCCACACACACAAAACACAACTTCACACCACAGATATACACACCACGCAGCAACTTCACACTCGCACCACAGATACATACAACAAGAAAACACACGCAAAATGCAACTTCACTATCACACCAAAGATACACACACCACGCAGCAACTTCACACTCGCACCACGGATACACATTTACACTACACAGAAAGATGCATCCTCTCACACTCCATGCAGACACACTATGTGGAAACATAACTTCACAATGCAGAGGGGCCATAAAGAAACACACACAGGACACCTCAGGACATCTCACATGCACAGAACCAAATCTACTTTACAGGATTTAAAAGAAAACCTCCAACAGAAGGGAAACCAGTATTTAAAACTACATAGAGCCATTACTAAAATCAAGGGTTTTTGTTAAAAACTGAGGCAGGGCGATGCAATGCACACAACAGAACTTCACAGAATCCCACAGCAGGATAAGCTCCCAGCATGGTGCTGGATCGGACCAGATCAGGATTCCAGCACCACCCATCCCACCTCAGCCAGGGCCCGCTGGCTACAGCGTCACATCGTCCTGGACTCTTACAGCTCCCTCTGAGCTACAATTAGATAACCTGCAATTATCTGTCAGCCATTAGCACACGCGCTGGTATGTATCAGGATGAGCAGAAGCACGACTCTTTGCCACCCTCTCGTCACGTCTGCCTGCCCGTGGGCCCAGTGAGAAGGGGCTGGGCTTAGGCAGGCAGCCAGGCAGGGAGGCACGAGGGTGGTAGGCTGTGCCCAGCTACACTGCTGACCATTTCAGAAAAAGCAGAGCCTCTGCCCTCCCTGACCCACCTGGCGCGCTGCCCTGCTGCCACTCAGCAAACACGGACGACCAGCAAATGCCAAAGGTCTTGGGTATCCAGTGTCGGGGAGCAGAGGTGCCTGCAGAGATGTAACGGTGGGGAGGCAGGCAGTGAGACAGGCGGGCAGAGAGGTAGGTGGACAAAACACGCTGACACCTCTACTCTGCACAGACTGAACGCCTGCAACTGCCCGGTACTTAACAAACTCTGAAACACTTGGCGTGAAACCTGTGCGTTTTTAGCTGCTTAGAAAAAATCCAGACAAAGCTGTAAGAGTCACTGTAAGACTGCGCTTTCTATTTGACCTTGCAATGTTAGAAGATTCCTTTTGTGAAAAATGTGTGGCACACTTGGCGGAAATGCTCTTCGACGATGGCTCTGGGTATCTGGGGAGAGAGGCAGATAAGGGCATGCTTTGTTCCTGTGGCTGCGACCGAGGGCACTGAACCCTCCAGAGTGAGGGTGAGGGGGGGGTCTGCCTCCCGACTGCGCGGCCAGTCTTGCAGGGCAGGAGAGGGGTCAAGTCAGGGTGGCCATGAATTAGCGCCATTATACTAGCTGTGACAGAGCACCACAGAGTGCCCAGAGAGCTCAGCACGCAGGAAGTCTCCCCGCTCTCCAGCTCAGCCAGCGGCCCTGTTCAGACCGTCCTCCCTGTTGATCAACGGCAGGGCGGCCATGCTCCCCAGAAAGGCACACTCTCACACAAACGAGGGGTGGTGGATGATGCCGCTATCAGTTTAGACTCTTTGTCAACTGGAGGGCCTGCCTCAGTGCTGCCTGTCTAGCTAGGCCTCCCTGTCACCCAGTCTTCATTTCACTATATACCCAGCTTGTCGCACTGCCAACAGCTAACCAGCAACCAGGGGATCTTCCTCCTGCCACAAGCCCTTCACAAATCCAGAACAGAAATGCAATACAAACAAAAAAAAAAAACAAGATTCCCCACTCCAAAAAAAAAAAGCCACAGTCCACACATCACTGCGAGTTTCAAAGCTGGAAACACAGAAGTGGAAGCCAAGGTGAATGTCAGAAAAGTTCAGGGGGACATGCAGTGGCCCCCCATCCCAGGCAGCGGCTGGATTATTCCGGTGACGAGGCGCAGCTCGGACACAGCCATCAGAGCCGGGAAGTTGGAGAGGATCTCAGGATCGAGACGTTGGGAAAACTGCAGTCTGCTGAATTCCACCTCCTGGGTGGCGGTCCACCTCCTCAGCAGTCCGACAGCCCCTGCTGTGGGGCTGTTATCAGTCCCTCATGGCCCACTGCGACTCAGAAAAAGGGACAGAAGTACCATATTGTCCAGTAGGAGTCCCGAGTCCTGTTCTGCTCTGGGCCGAGTGCACCGGAGACCCAGAACCCCACGACACTGCACGGACGTGGGGGCAGCCCGCTCTGTGGCGGCACGGCTCCTGAGCGAGGCAAGAAGGCGCTGGCACAAAGGCGGGTGGCTCTCTCACTCGCCATCCCACCCTCGCTGGACAGGAGGTCACACAGGGCCAGGGCCGTCTCTTCAGAGCTGTCCCTCTTCGAGCAGTCCCCTGGCCTGACTAGCCCTGCGCTCGGAGCTACACTGCACTGTCACCTCACTCTCCTGACCTGCAACTGCCCCAATATGAAGTGCAAACACGACAGAGGAGCCCATACAGACCAGAGGCTGTGTTTCTGCTCATTACTATATTTTGAAAAGGGTCTGTACCTAATGCTGTCTCCCGATTTCTACAAGACTTTGATATTCGTACGGAATTGTCTTCACCCAAGGTCTACTGACGAATAATTCAAATTAACCTTCAGATCTGAACACTATGTCCTCTATTTCCTCATCAGCAATGAGATCCCATGCTGGTTGTTTGCTTTTTTGAACTCTGCAGGTATTAAGAAACAGAAACATGCCCGGTCCGTGAAAGGTGTGCACAGAGCGATGGATGGTCACCCTGAGCGACATCACTCTTTTCTGAAATGGGAAGTAGATCACGAACTTCCTACAGGCTGTGTAAGCAAGGGAGTGACATCACCACAAGGGAGTGACGAGGTCTTGCCAGGAGCAAGTCCTGCCCTCTCCTGGAGTCAGGGCTTTGTGTTTCTTAATCACTAAAATCTGCAGCACTTCAAACGAAACAGCGCAGATACCGACCTGAGCCAGCCGAGTGGCTGGAGCGAATCTGCGCATGCTTGTGACGCAATGCTAGGCAGACCTCCCGGCCCGATAATGCTGGGGTGGCCTGAATGGCGACACGCTTGGGGTGTCCTAAACCTCTCTCACACGCTCGCTTTGAAAAATAACCCCAGGCGGGTGAGGTTACCGTCCGAACGAAACTGACCTACTGAAACGGGATTCGGTAAAGAAATGTAGTGGGTGATTTTTTCTACGCAAAAGAGCCCCTCTGAGCCAGGCAGGCTGGCCCCACCGCGAGCCCGACCCCTCTGTCTCCGAGGGGCTGACTGGGTGTGGCTGCAAGGACAGCTGTCCCTCAGTGGGGCCTCCTGGCCAGGACTCCTCCCAGCCTCACAAGGCAGCAGGCACGCGCAATGTCAATCGGCAGGAAACAAAAGAAAATCTAACAAACGAAAAGCAAAATAAAAAGAGACAAATAAAGTTCGAACCACCAAATCTATCTAGCCGATAAAAAACGCTTTCACTGACAGACAGTAGCAGACAGTCTGCCCTGTCCCTCTCCACTATCTTCCCAAAAAGTAACGTCAGCCACAGAACACCTCCCCTCAGCACTCCCTCTCTCTGGCCAGTCCCGTGGCTGGTCAGAGCCTGTGTCCTGTGGCTATGGTGCCCCGGACTAGCCTTCATCTCCCTCATCCTCATCACACCACCAGCCTGGCTGAGTGTGAGCCCCCTTCCTCAGCTAAAATGCAGTTTGTCCCTGAAAGACCAAACTTTGGCAATTCTGAGACTAAACGCCCTTCTCAAACATTTCCTCCTGGCTAAACCTCTTCTCTTTCTCACCTTCTACAAATAATTCAGTATCTCTTCCCCCCTTCCTCTACGTCTTTCACCCTCCTACCTCTCTCTTTCTCTCTCATTCACGTGTTCTGATCTTTTGATGTTGAGTACAGAGGAAGCTTTATTTATTTTAGATTCTTCTTTTGCGTTTTCGTTAACTTCTCCCAGGCGGTGCTCCGGCCCGCTCGATCTCGTTTCATCCCACTTTGGCCCACTTGAGGAAGGCAGGGATGTCGCGGACCGGGACGTTCCGGGTCAGCGCCTTCACCCGCAGGTTCCGGTCATCTGTCAGCAGGACCACTTCTCGGCGCAAGCAGACCGGCCCGTCTGGACCAGGGGGAAGGGAGGGAGAGAGAGAGAGGGGAGATGTGAGCTAGGAAGCTGCAGAAGGCAGGAGAGAGACCGGCGAGGACTGACAAGGATCAGGTCTACACTGTTAGAGAACAAGGGAGAGGAAGAGCAGGGGACAGACGGGATGTCTGCTGGGTTTCAGTGCATCTGCAGACCTCTGCAATCAAGCCTCCTGCATTGACCAGTATCAACTGCTGAGGGGTTTTATATGCTCAGATTCCTTGCCCTAACCTGTGTAAGGGAGGGGTCTGTCACTGCAGAGAGGTGGAAAAGAAGAGAGAGTCTGCGCTCCTGTGGGCCCAGGCAGTGTGTTTGCATCTATCTCGTTGTTACAAAGCAAATTAAAACAACGTGGCCTGGTGTGACCAGTTCTCACACAGGTGGACAAAGCAGTAGGACGGGTGATAGCATGATAGTGATAGTGCAAAGGGCAGCAGGCAGTAGTACAGAACGATAAAAACAAAATGATAAAACAGACACAATTCAAGCAACTTGCAATCATGCAGGAGACAGTCATTTTATACAGGAACAATAGGTTTATTCCAGGCTGAAAAGAGAAGAAAGCAAACACAACGTTTCGGCTGTGGAGCCTTCTTCGGGTGTGAGAAGGCTCCACAGCCGAAATGTTGTGTTTCCTTATTTCACCATTGAATAAAACTATTACTTGTTCCTTTGCAGCCTATGAATGCTGATCCAGCTACCTGAACTACCTCTGCCTTTTTATATATACACATCACTCGAACACTTACAGAGCTACTGTAGATGTACATGCATTTAGTGCAGAGACATGGCCGCAAGCTGCAGCCATGGCTCCTCTCAGCCTGGCCTCGATACTGAGCTTGCTGGCGAAGGAAGTGTCGTGCGTGCAGAGCTCGTCTGTGTGTTTGTTGTGCCTGCGTATCTGTGACAGAACAGGTAGGGTGCAGTGCCCGGGCCCTGGGCAGGAACTCCTCGGCGGTGTGGTTCACCAGAGCGAGGCCTCGCTCCTCGGCAGGCAGGCAGGCCGTGCGGTTCACTGCATGCCACTTCCTGCCCGGGGCGCTCCAGGCCGAGAGTACCACACCCGCAACGTGGGCAGGTGAGACTGGCTGGCACAGCTCTGCAAGTTGCTCACAAAGCACGCCTAGAGATCGTCAACCTGCTTGTGAGCAGCCTGCTTCCTTCTTTCAGACCTGTCCAGCCTCGGGCACCTCTCTGGAGTGGCCACTGGAGCCCTGCCCCTGGCTGGTTAGTGCGGAGGTCCCCCAGCACCGCGCTGGTTATTGTGCGTGCCGAGTATCATCCCTTCGTGCACAACTACGCTGCAGGAAGTGAGCGTGATATAATGCTGACAAAACAGAGAGTAGCATTTTTGAAAACCTTAACAGATGTGGATTCGGATGCTGTGTGAATAATTTGTGCGGAGCTATTTAAAGCTATTTAAAGAGTTATGTTTGCAGCAGATAAAGAAAAGCAGACAGCATGCGCAGCACAGCTAGGTGTACACAAGTGAAGCTGAGAGATGGAACAGTTTGTATAAACTCTCCTTGGTTCTGAGGCACTGCAAGGTTTTAATTACCACTGTAAAGAAGAACTGAGTCTCTTGAAAGAGCAGACAGCACACCGGCCACAGAGAGCAGATCCACACAAATGCACAAGGGTCAGGGTCGCCCTGCTGACCGGACCCCAGCTATGGAAGACCAGGCAACAGAACAAGAATCGGTGCAGAACCAGGCTGCCCTGCCAAGGAGTATCGATATGAAACACGGCTGAGGCGAGTCTGTGCTGCGGCAGGATGCTGTGCTGGGCACGCTGGAGCAGGCACCCAGAGAACTCCTGAGGCTCCCATGAGGCTACATCACATGCTTCCCAAGCTTTTGGGCCTCGTGAAAAACACCTCCGCCACTACAGGCAACCAAGGAAAACGCCGTGCTCCATCAGATGCTGAGAGTCTGAGCAAGGTCATTCATTTCAAGGAGAGCAGAGGGCCAAGGAGTATACACTGTGCATGGGTTTAGACCTTGTGCGCATCTTTTAATCTCTTTAAATAAATACATATTAATGGAATAATGCAGCATGGAGAGGTAGAAAGGAAAAAAAAAGACGTTTTAATGAAAGCAAAGCACCACGAGGTGCATATGGACATGTCCGCTGGGTGTACAGGCTGCTTTCCGAGTGCAGTGTGGCATTACCTTTCTGAGTGGGCATGAAGTCCTTGGCCTTGTCCTTGCAGTAGTGCAGACAGCAGGACAGGATCAGGTCATCGTTGTTCCCCTGCAGACACACGGGCAGCCAGGTCAAATGACAGGTGACACGGGTCAGACTCGCACCGCACGAGTTTGCTCCTGTGGAAATGCCTCAGCAGAAAGCAATGCGCAAAGCTGCCCAGCGTCATGTAAACCTTTCAGCACATGAATTCAGGAGACCCTGCAGGCAGCATGATTTTTCAACCTCAGGAGTTTGCTCTTCTCACATATCTAAGCATGGCAGCCAATTCTTCACACACGCAGCACACAGCTTTGGGACTGCCAAACGACTGCAGAGCTTAAATGCTGCAGAGCAGACCATGGGGCCTCAGAGACCCCTGTGCAGGAAGTACAGGATAACTATCTGTTAGCTCTGTGTGCAGTTCTGCTATAGGAATCTATGCACGTTATGAAGGTATCCCATTTTTTTTTTACAATCTTTCACTTTTTTTTTGGAGTTGTAGGCTAAACCATGTCCGAGATTCCAGTCTGCTGTGAGATTCAGTGTTTATATGTTGTGAATCAGAGAGGCATACCAGTCTGTCCCCCATTCACCTGAATATTTAGGTCCAAACTCCGCATGGGGTGGATGCGGTGGCTCTGTGGCTAAGGATCTGCACCTGTGGCTGGAAGGTTGCCAGTTCGAATCCCGTGGCCGGCAGAGGAATCCTACTCCGTTGGGCCCCTGAGCAAGGCCCTTAACCCCAACTGCTCCAGGGGCGCCGTATAAATGGCTGACCCTGCGCTCTGACCCCAAGCTTCTCTCCCTGTCTGTGTGTCTCATGGAGAGCAAGCTGGGGTGTGCAAGAAGACAAGTCCCTAATGCAAGAAATAGCTTATGGCCAAGAAAGTGATCTGATCTATATTTACTTCCAAGAATTTAATTTCTAAGAACTGCAATGATTTTCCTTCCCTTCTGCTATAAGCTTCCAATGCCTGCAGATCCACTTGGAGTTGCGGGTTTCCAAGGAAGTGCGATACCCCTGATCTCCGAATGCCCGTCCCCATCTTGCCCTCCTTGCTGTCTAGCGGCGCCCCCCGGTGGCGGGGTACCTGCTGTCCGGAGGTGTCCTCGCTCCGGAAGGCGATGGACTCCAGCTCGTTGCCGCGGCTGGTTAGCGCGCGCAGACAGGGCTCTCTCGCCACGAAGGCGCGCTCCAGGAAGGAGATGGCGGCCCGCGCGCGCTCCTGCACCTGCCGCGCGTGGCTGCCGCTGCGGCGCTCCGTGTCCTGGCCCCGCGCCAGCCCGTCCAGCTCCGTGATCACTGCGGGACAGCGGGGCGGAGAAGGGAGAGTCAGGAGAGAGATGGGGGGGCTGGAGAAGGACAGACAGGGCCGATTCCTGCCAGAGCAGGTGATCTGACCCAGACAAACACAATGGCCATTGTCCTGAACCTCCGGCCAGACTGCCGAAAATAGTAATGACAGTAGACTGGGCACAACGATGCACAACACAATGAGTGTTTTGTCTTCGTGTCTGAGCTCCCGATTCTGCTCATTGCCCAAGTCGGTCCTTACAACACGTCTGTGCGCAGACAGCATATTTGTGTACGTCTGTGTTTAGACAGCACATGTGTTTCTGTATCTCTATCTGCATCTGCGAGTGGGCTGTCCTGTCTGCGCATGAGTAACTGCGTGGTATTTCATATACCCAAGAGTGGGTATGACAAGCAGGGAGTGTGTTTGCAAGGACTCCGTCTGTATCTGTACAATAGCAGCCATCGCAGCTGGCCCATTAGAAAGCCAGGCCTTCCTCTGTTTTGTTTTACTATAAACAAATTAAGTGTAATGTTTTGTGCTCCGGTCCCATGCTCACCTCCTCCCCCTGCGCTCGAATCCTGAGGCAGCAAGCTGAGGGAGCAGGGTTAAAGACACGGAGCGCGAAGGGATTCTGGACAACGGCTGGAGGCAATTCTGTGACTGACCAGCGGATGATCCAGGATGGGCCAAGGGGCCTCCTGTCCGCCGTGATCCTTCTTGGGCTGCACTCTGACAAGTGTGAGCTCACCTGCGTGCTGGCTTGGCAGGCAAGCTGCTGCACTGCCATCCCAACTGGAGCAAACAGTGCCAGTGCCACTCCCCCAGAGCACGTACACCAGTGACCGTGGCAACGGCAGGACATACAGTATTTCTACTGTACATGAGCTAAGGCCCTTCAAGCAGAACTTTCTAAACATTTTTGTTTTAATCAGTTTTGCGTTACTCTGAAGGCATAACAGGGTTTACTTCCTTTCAGTAATCAATTTTTCTTTAAAAAAAAAACGATTTGAAATAAAAGGAGCAAGATTTAACACTTGGGGTAGTGAATGCCACTCTGACCCGTGAACAAAAAAAAAATCTCTACTTCCCTAAAATCCCCAGATTTCCAAATATTCCCTGGCTATTACCCTGTGCATTCCCAGGATCCCCCTCTCGTTGCTCAAAGGAAGGTGGGTGGGGAAGCTCTCAGCCTGCGCTGTTCAGACATCATCCAGACGCCCTGCTCAGCGATGGCATCTCCTCCTTTTCTCATATTATTGTCACGCTTCTCTGCTCCACGCCCCCCTCTCAGGGCAGGGGTATAAACACAGTGTAGGGTTACTGTGTCGCCCTGCTCCAGTGTCACAGGCCCAGCAAGCCCACCTGAAATAACCCACCACACCCGAGACCGTGCTGTAACCTATACCCCCCCCGCCGAGCTGGCACAGGGTCCGGGCAGGGCCAGGTCACATGGTCCCTGGGAATCTGACACGGAGGCCAGGCTGAGCTGCAGTGCAGCCCTGGCTCCCACACTGCCAACTGATAAAAGCCTTTTATTTTTAAACATCTTCAACGGAGGATTGCGCTAATTGCAGGGCAGCGTTCAGAGGGGCGTGACTTGGCTGTGCAGTGTCGCTGCTCGTTACTCCAAGCTCTGTGTTTCTGCAGCGTGGCCAGGAGCCTTTCCCCCCAGCTCTGTCCCACCTCAGCCTCCTCCTCTCCTCCCTGCTTCCTCTCCTCTGCCCTTCTCTTTCTCCATCCCTCCAGGCTCAGTGCTGCCTGCCAGACCACCCACAGCTCAGCCATGTTGGCACAGGTTTACCAGCCCTGAGAGCCATGAGCACAGACTGCCAGCACTGCCTTCTCCCACACTCCCTGCCACACTGAAGCACACAGGCCCTCGCTCCTCTCGGCGAATACTGGAGAGGCCTGCACAACAGCAGCAAACCAGCTACGGATAAGGGCGGCTCTGTGCAGCAGAACTGTGCTCGCCTGTGCACGCGCAGCTCCGCATGTGTGTTTGACTAGGGGGCAGCGCAGACAAGGAACAGTGGGATGACCCGTGTCCTCACCGATGAGGGGCACCACCAGGATGTAGCTGCCACAAGCCATCAGGCATGCCAGTCCGTCCAGGTGATCGATGAAGCCGTTGGTGTCGGGGACGAGGAAGAGGGGCGTGATCTCGATCTCCAGCTGCCGGCAGGTCTGCAGCAACTCCTGCAAGACATTCATGCGTCACACGGGCGTCGAACAGTGTGGCTTCTGGCAAGTCAATTGGGCGATCTTCAGACCCACAGAAAACGCACTCGCATGACTGCAATATACATATATCAGACACCATTTGGCGCATCCACCTCATTTAGTTGCTAACAGCTAATTGATCTGAGGACCTCACCAGTGGCTTGTGAAAAGAAGCAAAAGGTACTGGCTTTGACAACAAGAGCAACAAGCTTCTTCCACACTCGGACAGCCCTTTGAGTCAAGAAGTGGCTCCTGATCCAGTGCAGCTCCTGTGCCCTCTACTGCGTGTTCCACTGTTTCAGAGAACTGACGCCACGCTGGGGCAACAGGATCGTGCCCGGCTACCTCATTCGGGTTTGCAAACTTTGATGTGCAAAGAGGCTCACAAAGACTGTTAGAAAAACAATACAGAATCTTTTGGACAACGTTAGTTCCCCTTCCCACGGAACCCTCCAGTCCTGCCCCGCGCCCGGGCCCATGCTATGTCCCCGCTATCCCAGCTCTCCCTGCGAGAGCGCTCCAGCTGTGGCTTGCTCAGCGGGAAACTGATCTAACTCCTTCATCCCTCTGCGCCTCGCTCCTCGGCTGCTCTGAGTGCTCTCGGACACGCTGCGCTTTCCCAGAACGGCTTCTCGTTATGAGTCTTTGCAGATCTCGGCGGAAGAGCTCGCTCAAAACGTTATCTCCGGCTGACCGAGTCTCAGGTCCAGCGTGAACAGGTGAGAGGGCAGCCACACCTACAGAAACCGACACCAGTGGGGGGTGGGCCCAGCCTGTGGGCAAATGAGTTACAAACACCAAAATCTCCTGACTGCAATCAGGGAAAGGGGCTGTTAAAACATCACAGGAGGCTCCGGCCCCGCGATCGAGCCGTTTTCTCGTGTGAAAGACTTCAGGCTGTTCCCCGACAGAGACCAGAGTGTCTGTGAGGACTGTCCCGTCTCGGGGAGAGGGGGAGAGAGCGATGGAGGGAGGGAGAGACAGATGGCGAAAGGGGCGAGTGAAGGAGGAGGGAGGGAAGAAATGCCTGGACAGACAACTTTTAAACTTTTAAAAACGCTCACTTAAGTCTTGCAGTTTGGCTGAAAGCAGTAACCCACAGCTGGGAGTGGCCATCTACTGAAAAACAGTCTGATTCACAACAGACACTGCAGGGCCTTCTCTTCTGGTGTGTTTCGGTATAAGAATAAATAACCTTAGAAGGGGATTTCCTGACAGCTCGGGGCTATTGTCTCGGGTTTCGCCCCTTGGGTCCTTTCTGAAGGAAGACCTCAACACCTGCTGACCACAGCAATGGCTCACCTACTGCGACGAGACATTACTGAAGCCCACACACACCTGACAGCGCTATTCCATAGCCCATGGACTATTCCATAGACTTAAATTACAGTAGTACTGTACTGTACAGTTAGTACAGCCCATTATTGTAACAGGAATGTTTAACCTTTATACTAGTCAACACTGATTACAATCCTTTAGGTTTTTATCGGATGTCTTCCATCAGAGGACAATGCAATATATATCATCTTAACGGACTCAATCAATAATCACTTTAATTAAACAGGAAACGCCCCCCAGGTCCTGTGCTGCAGACTGGCTCTGCACACCTGTGCTGGACAGCTCAGATCTGACACAGGTGCTCATGCAGAAGGCTGGACACAACGTTTAGGAGGCCTCATTTAACAGCCCCGAATCCACATGAGACCCCAGAAACGAACAGTGACAGAGGAGAAACTGAAAGGGACCTCTGTTTTACCCCCTCTTCCTTTTACCATTCTTCAGGAGGCTCGCGCAGGTTCATAAATCCATAAACCGGAATTGTGCACTTCCCAAAAATAGCAGCGTGTCAGCATGCGTGTGTTTGTGTGTGCTGGTAAAAAGGAAGGAAGGGACTGAGAAAGAGATTAAGCAGGAGGACTGGATCGCTGTTTGCGCATCTTTCAAACAAAGTCTCTACAGCGGGACTGAGAGGAGACACATGGCAGCCCGTGCGGCACTGGGGCCTGTCTTCCACGCTAACAGGCGGAGAGGGGGGGGGAGGCAGGAGAGGGGTGAGAGGAGACAGAGAATGAGCAAGGATACGGGGACAGGGTGAGGACGGAAAGAGTATGTGAGAGAAATGGAGTGATCCACAGTGAATGTCCAATTCTGGACTTTGCAGTGCTGCCAATCGGCTCCATCCCCCTCTGAGCCTGATTTCAGTGTTTTACTGCGCCTTACTGCCCCTTTGTGCACCACACTGAGCCCTCGCAAGGGGAGAGGGGAGGTCAGCAAGGGGAGAGGATGGAGAGGTGGACAGAGAGGGGGCACGGCGTTCCCTATCTGGGCCACGCAGCGGCTCCAGGAGGTATGTGCGCCCGTCCAGCCCAGGCGACACCGCGCCAGACCGCGCGCTTCCTGCCGTTCTGCTTCGTGCCTCTGGCGTTTCGTCATGGCTATTCGGGGCCGGGCTGGCGTGGGGTCAGGAGGCTGCCCGCCCGTCCTGGGACCCCCCTGCGATGGCCGCAATCCCAGCGTGAGCACACCCCCCCCCCCCGGCAAACACACTGGGCAAGGCCATCTGGCGCTCCGGCAGGTGGGAGCCCCCATTGTTCCCAGTCTGGGAGGCGGGAGGCTATACTTAGCTCACACACACTCACTCTCACACTGGGCTCAGGAACTGGGGGTGGGGTAGGGGTGGGGGGGGCAGCGTCTCTCCCTCCAGGATGTCGTGGAATAACAGGAGTAAACGAAATTTAAACACAATTCTTCCTTGGTATTTTAGGAATGCGACTCAAGCACAAGTACCGTGTGTGTGTGTGTGTGTGTGTGTGTGTGTGTGCGCGCGCACAGGGTGGTACAGGACTGTGTGACAAACGTGAGCAGAGAACGTTTCACTTGGGGAGGGGGAATATTATGCCATCTAACTTTAAAATCATTTTTTAAAACTCCCAAACTGGAGCGAGGAACGGCAGATCGCTCTATTTCACCAGTGCAGTCCCTCCGGACCTCTCTGGCGCTCAACAGTACCTGAAGTGTTCCTAGTTTCCAGAGCTTCCCCGGCCTCGGCCACACACCCTTGCTCAAGAAACCCCAGTCACAGACACTACCCACACAGCTCCCACAGCCTGCGCCTCGGAGCTCAACACGCTCTCCCGTCGAGCGCCATCACCGACCCAGCCACCCGCATTTCCGGAAAGAAAAACACGCCTGGGCTTCTCAAAGAGCCGCGGTCGGACTGGAAGGATGTGGGAGCTCTTCGGGGACGGCCGGCAACAGTGCCTCAGCCCCCCTCTCTGGCGCTGCAGGGGTTAACACACCCCCGCAGTCCCCTGGGGGACGGCGTCCTGCCCTCTGAGTTGGCGTGTGAGCATGTGAAAGTGCTGTGGCACGGCGCGGATCAGGCCCAGTACTCGTTCCAGGGGGAAAAAAAAAAACCCCGTCCGATATGTGGGTCTGTGCATTACCTGCACGCACTGTGTGCAACGTGCCGCCTCCCACTCTCCTGCGGAGGACGGACGCTCTCGTGTCAGCGCCGCTGGCAGCCCGAGCGCGCGCGCGCCGCAGTGGCAGTGCGGGGGTTAATTCCGCCCCCTCTGTGCCGGAATGTCTTGGCTGTTTCCTGCGGACTGCCCAGCCCTGACCTGCAGTTTGAGCCCTGCCGCACAGACACGTAGACAGCTGACCTGCACTTCCTGCCAGACACTGACACCCAGCGAGGAGATGGGGGAGGAGAGGAGGGGGGGGGGGGTTTGGGTAGCGTTCGCACAGAGCACAATGTCCCCGTTAATCAGAGCTAACGAGGCGCGCTGACACTCTCACTGATACGTTGGCTTTTCCTCTATCCTGCTGCTCTCCAGCCTGGCCCCGCGCACAGGAAAACCGGGCTCTGTCCAGGCAGCAGAGACGGCAGCGCTTATTAATAACCCTGTTTGGCTCTGTTTAGCTCGGGGGCGACACTGGGTTGCTGTGGCTACGGGCCGGGCTGGGTGGGAAAGCCCTTGCCCCAGTAACGCCCAGCGTCCGGTGCTACCCAGCTCTGCCGGGCACACGAGGGGCTGGAGAGGGGTTAACGAGGCTCCCTGCAGAATGTGCTTATTAGTGTGAAAGTGCAGTGGGACAGGAGCGGGATCTGTTTTGGACACAAGGGCAAGGGCAGCTGGGAGGGAGGCCTTAGAGGAAGCATAAGGAAGTGTAAGGAAGTGAGCCTAGCACAGAACAACAATTAAGTCGAACCATTTTTTTTTGTCTTTCTAGTGGCTATAATTCTTTTTTTAAACCCGGGGGCCTGTTTTACCTATTACTGAGAGGCCATAAGCGATTTCCCTGTGCACTCCGGGGCCTGGCGTCACCCTGAGTGTCCGTGTGTCCTCTGTGGCGCTCAGAAGGGGCGCACGTTTCTCCTCATCGTTGGGCTCTGATGTCACTTTCCAAACAGAGCGATCGCCTGTCTAGGGGAGAGGGGGGTTGTGTGTGTCCGTGTGTGCTTGCGTGCGTGGGGGCAGCGACTGGAAGGGGGTCCGGGTGGACAATGTGGGAGCCAGACACGGAAGGGGGTGACCGAGGAACGCAAATAACGTCAGCCTCCGCCCCCATGTCCCTTTGCCATTGTGAGATAAGCCCCCTGCCGGGCTGAAGAGCACGAAGGCCACATCCACACAGACTCCCTCTCCTGCTCCTAACGGTCACCGCACTGTCAGGGCTTTGGGGCTCTCACACTAACTGCCCCTGATCAAAGCAGGGGAGGCAGCTCCTTTAATTATTATTTTAACTCTGCTTATCTGTCCAGGCAAATTTACTCAAAATAAAGTAAACAGCAGGGAAGACCCAGCAGCTGGGTTTGGTTTGCACACAAGAGCCCTGCAGCTCGTAAACCCTGGAGAGGATCACACTGCTGTGGGGTGGGAGCCTGGCTCTTCTGTGCCCTCTTGCAAGAGTCTGGCACGTCCAGAACGTTAATCGCTTGGCTTAATTCCCAATTAGCTTGATCACACAACGAAGGAGCCGGTTCCAGTTTCTGATATCCAAACCAGAATCACCCAGCAGCCCCGTGCCCCCCCCGCCCCGAGACGAAGCAGCACGAACGCTCACCGTGGAAAAAACGCAATGCAAACAGATTGAACCCCGACTGGCAAACCACAACCACACCGGCTGAAGTGGGCCGGACCCCTCGCCCGCCGCTGTTGCGTGTTGAGAAGCGAAAAGCTCACCGATAATCGGAGCGAAACACGAATAATGAAGTGAATCAGCTCTCAGGGCCTCCGTGGGTCAGACCCCACAGAAAACGTAGCAGCCCTGATTGCTCAGCGATACTGATTATAATAGGAACCAGAGCGTGTGAGCGTCTCCGCACAGCACTGCTCTCCAGCCAGGGGAGCCCTGCTCTAATCAGACGCTCCCTGGGCTGCCCGTGTCTGGACCCCCTCATACATCACCGGGGTCCCACACACACACGCCACAGTCCCGGGAGGCTCGCCGACACCCCTGCTTGTGGAATGGACATCCGGGTCTCATTACCGATTTGGGGAAACCAGAATACAAGCGGTCTAATCGTGTACTGTTGTAACTCGTGTTGTGCGTGACCTTTTAAAACAAAGGCAACGACTGGAAACGCGTCTACAAGTTCCTTAGTAATTCCCCTCTGGAGCTCTGAGCTGAGCAGGCGGGTGCTCAGGCCAGCGGGGCAGTGGTGACCCCTTCGCTCCCCCTGCATGTCAGATTTCAGATTTTGCTCCATTTCACATTTTGCCATTGCCGATGACGAAGCAGGAACGCAAAACATCTGGTAGCGCTTCATGTCTGTCTAGGCAACAACGGTTAAAAGGAAGAAGAAACACCCAGAAGCTGGCGCTGGCTTGAAAGCAAGAGCTTGCAGCTGGTAAAGCCTGGAGCGGGTCAGGCTGCTGCGCATTGGGAGTCATACCGCTCCCCGTCTGTCCTACACCAAGAGTAACTCATCTCTCTAAAAGCACAGGAGCAGAGGAGAAACAGACGTATGTGCATAAAAAAAAAACAGAAGGCTAAACAGAGTACACACTGCCCCACACTGCTGCCTGACACCCACACTCTCTCCAGCGTGCCGAACCCGTCTCTGCTTCAGCCAGGGCTCAGCCTCACAGGAGAGGCTTGTGCACATCTGGCCAGACAGCTGTGGCTGGCACGGGTTCAAGGCTGCGAAACGGAGGAGAGCTATCCGGTGCAGGGCCCTGGGCACTGTTAAACAGGGGAGCAGGAGATGGGGGGTGCTCAAACCACCTCCAATCTGCCGGACTTCAGCACATCTATCAAACTGTCCCAAATGGAGCCCTGAACTCCATTAAACTCCATTAAACAGTAAAGCAGGGAAAGGGGATTGGGAATACTAAACCTGGAGGTGGGTGGTGGGGGGGACTAGGAATTTCCAATATCCAATTTCCAGATCGCAAACGTGTTCATCAATCTAACCAGAGGCTTGTTAAACACAGACTGGAGTGAGACGAAAGAGAGGGAGAGAGCTCATGCGATCCTCCTGCCTGCCTGTACGCCAGGAATGGATTCTGCGATTAAGAAGAACATATTTCTGGACGTGTCCTTGAAGTCTGGAAAGAAAAGTATTTGCCCATCGCGTAGCTGTGTGTCCTCTAGGGAGCACTCTGTCAGCACACCTGGATCTTGTCCCTGCGACGCTGCTCCTGCGCCAGTTTCTGTGCCAGGGCCTGGCGCCGTGCCCGCAGCTCCCTGATGTCGTCCTCACTGCCGCTGCCTTCTGGCTCCGACAGCTCGTCCATGGCCTCGATCAGCACGTCATCGTCCTGTCAGCAGAGAGAGAGAGACAGGGGCGTCAGCACCCCGACACACCGCGGCCCCCGGGGCGTCAGCACCCCGACACACCACGGCCCCCGGGGCGTCAGCACCCCGACACACCGCGGCCCCCGGGGCGTCAGCACCCCGACACACCGCGGCCCCCGGGGCGTCAGCACCCCGACATACCGCGGCCCCCGGGGCGTCAGCACCCCGACACCCCAGCGCCGAACTTTGCAGGGGAGGGCAATTAGCCTGCTACTAGACACCCCAACTCTAGTGTGAACCCAAATTTCAATTCTAGTAAGGCAGAGAATGAGTCACAGAAAGAACTGCAGAGCATAAGACAAAAGCGGAGGAGATAGAAGCCAAAGATTTAGTGGACACGCACTCCAGAGAGAGCAGGAAAAAATGAATGAATGGAGTGGAGAACCGAACTGAATTGGGGGGAGAGATTGGCAGTGCATGTCTATATGTGTGAGGGGTGCAGAGAAAGGTGAACCCAGCCTTCCCTCAGCCACAGGAAGTTCCTGATTAGACCTAACGAGTTCTGCAGGCGGGATTAATGCAGGCACACACCTCACCTGCCATCTGCACCTCTCGTTTTACAACCTTTATAAGCTTCCAGAGATCATAAACCCAGCATTATTCATGGGAGTGAAGGCCCAGGGCCCTGGGGGCTCTCGAGGAGGCCTGCCACGCAGACGGCCCACTGGAGTGAGTGGGGAGGGGTGGGAGGGAAGAAGGGAGGGAGCAGGACACACAGACGCAGGCTTCCTTTCCCAGCCAGAGCTCGGCGCATCTGGACAGGGCTGCTGGGGCCTGCCAGGCACGCAGCACAGCAACCTTCCCGCACGCTCTCAGGACTGCCCCCTGCGCTGGCCGGCCGTCAGGCACCAGGGGCACCGCCTGACGCTGGGGCTGCTGGGGCCTCACTAACTCAGGCCAGTGATTAATACCTGTGTGGCGACAGGTCTGCTCGGGGGACATGCGCACCTTGCAGTGCCGAGCCAGCTCAGTGCCTCTGCTTATCATTAAGACGTCATGATGACACCGCGCAGGGGGGCAGTGGGGGATCTGGAAACAGGAGGCTGAGCACCTCTGCAATGCAGCACTGGAGCTCACCGCCCCCGACGTGGGCCTACTGCTCCGTGATCTCTTCTTTTGAACTTTCAAAAGCATTTGGGAAAATCAGGAGGCCTTTCTTCTAATTGTGAATACTGTTTTGAAATTGGGAATAAAAAGGTTGGAAAAAATCAATTTAAATTGGGGGATATGTTTAGATAACTTATTTTTGACAGTTCATAAACATGACTGAACATTTTCTAGATTTTACGAAAGCTGAGCACAAAACAGCTAGAGGCTTCCTCACGACTCGCCCCTACAGCCACAGCACCCTGCGGTGTCCAGCTTTTGACCAACAGTTTTCTTTCTAGGATTTCTTGAGTAAAAACTCAGGTCACCATAGACTGGGTTGGAATTATTAGAATAAGAATAAAGAACAGTAAACCTTTTATATATATATATATGTATGTAATGATGTGTGCTAAGGGTCATGGCTGCAATACACATCCTGTTGGACTACTGCACTGTCCCCTTGTACAGTGACTGCAGCCACAGGGAAGCACTTCTCTTGTAATATCCTCATGAAATGATCAAAGTTGAACAACGTCACTTTAGCTTGAGGGGGTTTCATGAGGCAGCAACACGGACAGGTGTTTCCAGCCACTGGAGTGACACCATGGGAGTTCTGGGAAAGGGAATGGGTGAGCTCTCCGATGATGGCACCAATCGTTCAAGTGCAAGTGAAGAATGTAGCAGAGTCATAAAGAAAATAAGGCTCTTTACGAACAAGAGGTGGCCATGCGGCTCACTTCTCGTTTGGTAGCTAGTTAATTGACCCAGGGGTCTCTTCAAGCCCTCTCCAGAAAGAAGCCAGGGCACTGACTTCAACACCATGGCTGGGTAGCATCTTCCACACTCCCACAAGCCTTTGGGTAAAATGTGCCTCCTGCTCCCAGCTGGAAATGCTGCACTGCTGTGTAAGTCTTCGCACACACAGTATCGTACTCTGCCCCACGCAGCTGACCTACATTGTTGTGCAGCGCTTCAGCGTACAGTCTGGGACGGGTGGGCTTTGATCACCCCCAGCGGGGGGCTGCAGTGGACGGATGGGAAGCAGACTGTTGTTCCTGGTGTAGGAGGGGGTCTGTGTGAGAATGGGAATGGGTCTGTGGGGGGGGGGGGGCGGACAGGGCCCTCTCCTCTGGCTGTGGCGCATTTACCCAGCTGAGGGGGCAGAGAGTCCCAGACACCACGCTGACGTTGCTGCTCCCCATTTCCTGCCCCAGAGCAGTGATGTCACAGGCCAGCTGGAGAGACAGGGGTCCCATCTGTGGATGTCGCCCCTTTCCCCTGACCCGGGCTGACTGCCCACGCCGCACCCGCACCCCCACGGAGAGAGGGGGGGGCTACCAGGGTATGAGCGACTGTCAACAGAGCACGTAAGCACCCCGCTCTCCTCCCCCACAACAGACACTACAAGACAGAGCGGAGAGGGCAACAGTGCGGGCAGAGGGAGAGACGCCAGCCTCACCTGCAATAGCCCCTGCCTCTCGTCTCTGTGAAAAACACCCCAAGAACAAAATGCCAAACAAATGCTCTTTCCTTCAGACGTGTGGATCTCAGGCTGAACACCCGACTCATAAGGGGTCATGTGATGCGAGCGTGAGACACCCCTTCGTCTCAGTGCGTG